>NC_134366.1:52131835-52434866 GCF_035582795.1 Mycteria americana
GAAGGGTGCTGGAGTGCCCCCCCCCCCCCTCCGGCCCGCTCGGCTCACTCGCGGGCGGGAGCGCGGGCTGCCGGTGGCGGCACTGAGGCGGCTGCCCTGGGATGGGGGGGGGGTGGGGTGGGGTGTCTGCTCTCTCTTCCAGCCCGAGGCGGGCGGCACGCGCCCGGGCAAGCCCGCCCCCTGGCGGGCGCGCGAGTGGCCCGTGTCGTTAGGTGGTGGGGGCGGCGCTGAGGGGAGGTGGGCGAGGAGGCCGCTGCGTGGGAGCAGCCTGGGCTGGCTACTGCGCCTCGCCGGGCTTTTCTCCTCCTCCCCCACGCAGGGTGTAGGTAGCCAGGTGCCTCAGCGTGGCTGGTGCCTGCCTCTCCTTACCGCGGCGAAGGAGAGGGGGAAGGAAGCTGTGAGAGAATGAACAGTGCGGAAAGCAGAGCTCTGTGGGACGGTAAGACAGGCAGAGAGGTGTGCGGAGGGGGAGACGAAGCTGCTGCCTTTCCAGCGCGGTCCCGGCTTTTTCAAGTGGTGCCCTGCAGCCTCTTTCGCCCTATCCTCTGCCCTGGTTTAAGGTGGAGAGAACCCCGGGGCGCCAACTTGATACGCAGGATGCGCTTAGCTCTGCAGCGTAGCTAACCCACATGCAGACTACCAGGAACTGACTTCATTTAAAACAGAGACCCTTTAGTGCCGGCAGTGTGACTTGAGGTGTTGTTTCAGGGTCAGTTTAAACTGGTCCAAATCCCCTTGATGTTAGAAAGGCGAAAGGCGGTGCTGTGCTGCTCTCTCCCTCCACCTTGGTCCTAGCAGTGTGTTCGTGTGGCCTCTCAGGCTCCTGAAAGTATGACTGTGGTTTTCACATGCAGGGAAAGGAGAGGAGGTCACTTTCCCCATCCTCACGCCCAAGCTGCTCTACTTGGGCTCGATCTTGTCCCCTGTGCCAGGTGCTGCACTCACTGACCACTTTGGGTTGATTTAATGGGCTAAATGACAGAGTTAGTATCAGTGAGTTGGGCTGGCTCACACGTCCTAAGGGACTCAGGAGAAGGGAAGTGTAACATGCCCTGTCAACGGCAGTGGACAGCGATGTTGGCCTGCTGTCCTTCTGATACTGGGAGGATTCATGTTACACTGAAGTGCAAGCTGCTGTTGACACAGGCGATCCTTTTCTTCCCCTGCTGTCATGTATACAATCCTTCCCTTTCTTACAGCAGAGCTGGTCTTTATTTGACTTCATGTAAACAATTTAGGGAGATGGGTTTTTTTCTTTATTTTTCTCCCCTTTTTTTCCCAGAATTAGCTTTTTGCTGATTCAGATTCCTCAATTGCCTCGCTCTGGAGTTAAGCAAGTGCCAGAGTTGGAGCAGGAAAAGTAGAAGCAGACAGCTAGAAGCTAGATGGGGGGGACGAGGGCTGGTGGGACCTCTTTCAATGATAGCCATTGTGTCATGAAAGCTCAACTTACTTTCAAGACAGCACGTTCTGGCTGTCTTGCTTGCCTCATTAGTCCTAACACTGGGGAAGGGTGAGTCTGCAGGAAAGTGCGGTACTCCCTTCATTTGGCTGCAGGATTTAGACAAGTATAAACTGACCGAGGAACCACACCTGCAAATTGCAGTTTCACAGCAGTGTAAACCAAACTAAATCGTTGCTACAGTGGTCCTACTTGCCTGCTTCTCATGAATTCCATTTGCAGGAATTCTGCACTTCCTTTCTGACCCGTGCACTGACATCTGTGTGACCTTGCAGAGGGCTAGTTCAGGGAATTGATTTGGCAAAAAAAGAGATCTCCGTCCACAGGCATAGCAGAAGGCAAGACCACAAGCAGCCTTTTGTTGATTTTGGTGTGATGTGGCAAATTTGGGATCCCATGCTTGATCGGTCCCTAAGCATTACAATAATGAAGATGGTTAAAAACATTATAGATGCCTTTAAAACAGAAATGTATGTATTGTACTTTGAGCTTATTATAATTTTACAAAAAGATTATTAACTGCTCATTGTGTTTTCACAATGGATTTCCCTGTGCACATATAAAGAGCTGTAATTTTGGGTGGAGCCAAATAGTTCTTGTCCTGTGTGTGCAATGCCATTTACGAAGATAGATTATGAAAACTTGGTACAGAATTACTAATTGCTTTTATTGAACATGGGACTCGAGAAACTGCTGGAAATGGAAAAATAAATACCAGAAAAATAAAACTGCCTTGTTACATTTTTTCAGTGCACTAGAATCTGATTCACTGGTGGTGTAAGTTTAAAAAGCAAATTTCTTGCTGTCAAAGTTTTAAAAGTAACTGTTGACCTAGTAAGATTGGCTAAATAGAAAAGAACTGAGTAGATGATACTTGACTCTTGTAGTATCAAGAACTGTAAACAGTTTCAGTCCACCAAACTTTTTGAAAAAAAACAAGTAATTTAAAATTCACCTTTCATTATAGTCCCAGTTAATGTCAATCTCTTAGGACAGAAAATCCTAAGCAAAAAGAGGGGGTAAAGCTCGTGGCACTAGCTTTTCTGAATTTCTCTTGATTCAAAGCAAATATACTGATTAGGTAATCTAATTGCTGTGAATAGCATTGAAGCTGAGGAGAAGGGTAAAGTATAATAAGATACACACTTGAAATGTTGGAACTATTTTGTCAACCCAAAGACGGCATCACAAAGCTATGTTAAGGGCAAAAAGCCATGCTGGGATATGTGGCTTTTCTTTTTTTTTTTTTTTTCCATTTCATGCAATAAGCGTTTTCTTAGAAAACACAGGAGAAAATAATTGCGTCGCTGTAAAATCAGAGGATTAGACTACTGTATTTCATCCTGTTGCTACCTGCCAGCACTAGTGCCTTTATACTGTATGGACACTGATATAACACTAGAAAATTGGTAGCCTTTTTATTGCTGAGGTGTTCTGAAAAGATCAAGGCAATTTCCTTTGACATCCTAGCACTGAACAGAATTATCTTTACCGTGGGATCAATAAATGTTAGTTCATTTCTTCCTCTGCAAACAAACAGCATTTTGATGTGGCAAATAGAGCTTCTGGATACTCGTTTCTTTTTTTAGCAAGGCAGGAGTAGCACTCAAACGTTGAATCTAGAGCAGTCCTCCAGCTTGAATAAAGGGCACAGTTTTGTTTTTAAATGTTCTCACAAAGTCCTGGTGGACTTTATGCCTAGGGATGTGGGCTAGGCTCCAAAAAGAAGGCATTTTCATTCAAGTCAAAGATCTTTTAAAGCCTCTTATTCTCAGTTAAGGAGATTGCTTCCTTTGGAATGCAGTCTTCTTTTTGATATGCAAGCATGTGATCGTAAATCCACTACTCTTAAGTATTTGTACAATGCACAATATTTTGTAGAGCAATTAAGCCCCGTAATTGAATGCAGAATCAAAATTTCCTTCAGTCTTCTCAATATGACTTGCTAGCAACCAGAGCAATTACTGCAGGACCTGACGTACTGCAGGACCTGAGGCAAACGACACTAATCCAGTGAGGTGCATTTCCAACCTGAATTGCACACCAAAACTGTTTCTATGCCCCCATCCCGTACAAGTGTGCTGCACAATTATCGCATGTAACATCCTGTCCTGAAAAAGGCGAGAATCAAACGGCGAGAGGAACAGGCTGGGGAGGGAGTATGCCGTGCTCTTCATTCCTTTGGCTGATAAGAAAGCACGTACTGTGTTTCAGGCTCTGTTTCTACCCTCTTTCCTTTCCTAGCAGTAGTTTTAACGGGCTGAGACCTTGTGCAAACCAGTTACCGGTCTTCTGTAGCAGGCCTGACAGTCATTCCAGCAGAAAGCTCCTTCCACAGACTGACTTCCCCTTCTGAAAAATCCTTCCTATACAGAATATGTAATCCCATCACTGAAAGAACCATAAAAATCCCTTAAAAACCCTCTGATTAAAAGGTCTCTTTATCACGAATAACAAGCACAGGCCATAATAATAAAAATAGAGTGAATTTAAACATGAGTCACTCAGAAAGTTCCCGTAAATTACACTTGCCTAAGTTGACACTGAAGAAATCTATGAGAAAGTTGTCCTTACATTCCTGTCGGATTCCTCAGCAGCTGGGACAGCACTTCTACATCATGTTCCACCCTGGGTGGCTTGAAGCAAATGTTCAGATTGAGTCTTGGATGTGGTGTCCTTCAATCATATACCACCTCCTTGTAACGTATTCTGGAATAACCATAGGCTTTTATTTGTTTATAGGTTGGAGATCAGTACATCGAGGTTTTTCTCAATACTGTCAGGAGGTATAATAGTGTCATATTGTGCTATTTTAAGCAGAAATGTGGCATTTTTTTGTTATCCATGTCATGTCATATGGGTATTTATTTTGCATCTTTTCTTACATTAATTGTAAAAGGATGATGTGTATATTTTCAAGCTGAATTTATCACTGTTTCAAATTCCTCCCTCCAAAATGAAGAATATCAGAATAATGAAGTAATAAATATCTTCCGAACATAAATCAATTCATTCACGAAGGAAAGTTCTTCTGATGATGTTGCAATATATGTACCAAGCTGGTTGAAGTATTGCCCATTTTTCTCAAAAGGCCTTAAAGATGAAATTAGATGTAACTGTATTAAAAATGTACTCAGTGAACTCTGCTACATTTTGGCTTGTGCCATGGGTGTTCTTGAAATTACATATTTAATATAGATCGCTTTCATATGCTTATTTATAAAACAGTCAGAAGTTGAAACTAGTAGTCTGGTACTTTTCTTGTACATACTGAGTCAATTTGATTACAGAAATGGGGCGTGAGAGGGGCCAGACTGATGCCTGATTACCGGATTACTCCAAGGCATTAATTTGTTCCTTATTGTCAAATACGTTTTAACATGTAGATACTGCAATTAAATAATTCATCTTGATAAATCTTTTATGATTCATTTGCTCATTTTCTTGATACGTGTGATACAGAGAAGGAAGAACAAATGAAAAATTATGGGTAATGAAAAATGGTAATAACAGATCAAGAAAATAATGTCAGAATTAACGTGTAAGTGGCCACGTCTCTTTTATCATGTTAGTCTATAATGTCTTCTATAATTACTCAAAGCACTGCTACATAACTTAGTTTCCTTTATGTCATTTTTGTACAGTGGCAGAGATGTTTGTCTCTAGTGGTAGAAGTATTTAACCGCGGTTTGTCAAGCGAATGATTGCATCTGTTTTGTGCAGCAGGTTAGTTTGCCAGACCTTGATCAATTATGCTTTTCTATCTTTAAATTTCTGTGGTGGAATACAATATGCCAGTGTTCTGTGTAAAACCTTTGTATAATGTTGCTGTAGAATGATTTTGTGTCATGCTGGAAAAATTTGGGACGCAATAGCTCAACATAATAGTCCATCAATACAAAATTTTCTGAATTGTTAAGAAATTGATTAATCTTTTAGTTAAAAAACCTATGAGAACTATTTCAATATAGATGCAATTACCTTTGTATCATCATTCTACTGTTTGTAACAGCAGTACGAAAGAACTAGAAAAGGAGCCAAAATACTTGTTTCATCTGACCTGAAAAGTAAAAACTAGTGAGCACACAGTGTACTGCACAGCAGTATCAAGGGACGTGTAGCTGGGTGTATTTTGGCCTTGGACTGGCAAAATCTCTGTTCTTGCAAAACAAGCCACGGCATTTTCATTATCTGCAGGAAGCTTGCAAGACAGTGAACGCACTGAAGAATGTGAAAAGCCATGCAGAATGGTATCCTTCTCATTACATAGAAACAACTTCCCAAGCCAGGCAGTGTGGTGATATTCCTCCTAGTGACACTAGTGCAGTGGCAGACTCTGCCCTCATTTACACAAAGCAACCCACTTCTCACTGCATGGGAATTAGAAAGGAAAGGGAAAAACATGTATGATCTAATTTATTGGTCTCTGGTTTGGCTTGCTTTTTTTTCTGTAATGCAAACCCTGCTATAAATAGGACCAGATTCAGCAGCCATTTATTACTTGAGTAACTCCTACATTACCAGTCTTGATCAAGAAAGGTTTTCTCAGGTAAGAAGAAGCTGCAGGGTTCTTCCTCAGAAAAAACAGGAAGTTTTCCTTACATACATGTAGTTTAATGCATACATAAAGTTACAGACTTCATGTCTGGTTTTAAAGCTTAAAATACTTTTTTCATAAAGAATTGTATGCATTTACATTTTGGGATTAAGCTGGCTGAACTTTTTGGCTGTTGCCTAATTTTGACGTGCTTTTCCTCTGTAGTGCGAGAAAAACTTGTCTGGCTGCTTGAGAGCTCCCTCTTGTGGTAAACTTTCCTGGAACAGGAAAGCTCCGCAAGTATTCCCGTCCAAAGGCATGCAGTTGAAACTTTACCTACCGTATCTATTACTGATAACGCTGGGCAGCAAAAGAAAGAAGCCAACTAGCAGTTGTTGTAGATCATATTTTCTGCTTGGCTGTCCACCCTTCTCACATAGAAACCTACCGGTTTGGTATGGACACAAATACCAGTTGGTATTTTGGGGGAATTTCTGTAAATGAGTATGCATATGAAAAAAATGTAAGTATTCATCTGTGTTCTAGGAAAAAAACCAAACAAGTCATGGATGATTTTGTTTTTTACCCTGACAAGAATAAATTACTGTCCTTGTCTAGAGTAGTTTAGAATCTCTTGGATCTGGGTTGGTGCTGCTGAACACGCAGTTTAAAGCAGACTGTACTTACTACAGCCATCAGCAGCTTTGACCAAATACCCACTATTATGGGTCTATGCTGTACAAGGGTGTGTTTTTACTAAATTGCTTTGCAGTTCAGAACTGTCGCCTCTGTGCAGGAGGAGTACCAAGGGTTTGGAAAAAGAGGTTCAGACATTCTCCCTCCCCCCCAAGTCTTGACCTCCTGTGCCTCACCTGGGAAAAGATGTGAATCTGCAGCGTCAGGGACTAAAGCAGCAGCCACAAATCCTGCAAACCTCTTGCGCAACATGGTGGAGTCATTGCAACTGGCTCTTTATGTCTCCTGTGAGAGAGGCTGAGTCACGCTTTTTGGTACCTCTGCACCAGCCGATAGAAGGGAGTGTGAAGGTTGCTTCTAAGAATACAGAAGGTGCACCAATTCTCCCTGTTTTCCTATGGTTAAAGCGATGGCCTGTCCAGATCTTCCCACCAAGAGTGAATTATACCATTTTCGAATGAAAATTGAAATGAGATAATAGCTGTAAATACAGCTCTGAAAATAATAGCACTGTAAAGTAAAATAGTGGGAAAAGTAAGGTAGATTATGGGGGAAGACAGTGAGGTTGGTTTTGTGTATGTGTAACATGTGGGTTCTGAAGTGGACTGTTTAAATTAAATGTAGTTGAATTCATAGTGTTTTAATGATCAACAGATAGCTCACTGTCAAGAAAACAAAGCATTTAGTCACATATAGTTACCTAACTGGGAAAAAAGTAACAAAACCACATGAATCCAAGCAACTCAAATTCAGGCAATTTTTGAAAAATAAGGCTGGATTCAGATCCTATGGCTCTGACCAGTATCAGGGATTGGGCTTGCTGTTTTGCTTTTTTTTATTTGCAGGAAGAGGTTGAGGTACTGATGTGATGTGTACTGATGGGATCTTTCAAAGAAAGTATGTGGAAACAATAATTAATTGAAGTAATAAAAATGAGTAAAAGTTTCTTATAATTCAAATGTAATATAATTGTCATAACTTAAATGATAAATTGTTATATAAACATATATGCACAAATTTAATTAAAAAAACAACCTGTTTCAAAGAATTATTGAGAACAACTTCTAACTTTTCTTTGGTGTTTATTGAACCCATGTAGATCTTCAGTTTACTTCCCAGCAAATTCTATAGCCACTAGTTTATCTGATGTTTGCAGATGCCTTTTAACACATATATATAAGGAATTTGATATTCATTTACCCTAATCCATAAAGTTGCAGTTAGGACTTTCATAAAACAATGTTTATGTGCCAATTTAGCAGTATTTCAATAAAAATTTTAGGTACTTCACCATTTCTATGTTCTAGAATGGAAATGGTTAGAGAAGTGAATGTACAGATTTGATACACAGGCACTTTGAACAGACAAAATTTCTTAGAGTCAAATGATGAATAGGGGTTTTGTTCCCCTTTTGGAGCCTCTATCTTTCCACTGAGAGAACTCACTTATCCAGACTGCAGGTCTGGGGGACTATTTCACTACAGGCAAATAATGAAAAATATGTCATAATATAGGCAACAATATAATATAACTTTTTTTCTATAAAATCCAAAGTAATATAATGCAAATTTGTGGCAGCAGAAGCGGACTCTTTTTAATCTGCTTTTAACTGACTAACCATAGTGTCTGTGATGCCTCAATTATGAATTCCCTTTTTTTTAATATTGTGTGACTCATAGCAGAAACATTCTTGTATTCATTGCCAGCATTTAAAGACAATAAGCAGCCTATTTAGAAGTAAATCCCTACTGAAATAAAAATTTCTGCATACGGGTATTTCTGCATACAAATGTATCCCGTGCTATGGATTTTCCAGAACGTAAGCCCAGTGCGTAAGTGAGCAAGTGTATGAGTGCTTGAAGTGACAACAGACGCAAAGCCCTACCCCCAGCACGGTACACGGCCGTCTTTGCGGTGGATGTCTGAACCTTCCGTGCACTCACTCTAGCGGATGTCACGACAGACACTCGTAGGAAATGGAGAAGGTATAAAAGTGAGCGTGATTAGCCAAACATCATCTATGACCAGAGTTTAAGTTCATTCAGTTTAGATACCTGTCATGTTAAATGTGTTGGCTGATTTTAAACTAAATGCCAATCCACAGCCCGATCCTTTGGGAAGGAAAAGACTGTACAACCTCAGCTAAAATAATATCAATTTAGTGACCAGTAGCTTGTTGTGTTTAATAAAACAACATCCTTCATTCTTAGGTCTCAACAATGCAACTTTTACTCAAGGACCTTGGTATCAAGCAGATGTTCTTCTAGGTTCACATGGGATCCCGTGAACCGCACGGGGATCACTGCAGCGAGGACTGCAGCCGGAGCAAGGGGAGGCAAGCCACCGACCCAGGGTGACAACAACGGGGCAGGGGCCTCACTGTGCCCCATGCCGCAGCAAGGCGAGCAGAGCGGTCCCCTGGCAGTGCCGGGGTCAGCCAGCAGCCCGGTGGCTGCCAGACGGGTCTGCAGTCACAAGGCAGGTCCCAGGTCAAGCCAGGTGTCTGACTCAGTGAGGTACATGACTTGGGCTCGGGCACAGCCGCAAGGTACCTCAGGCAGGAGCCCAGGGCGAGAGCTGGAGCTTAAATGCAGCTCCCAAACGAAGCGGGGAGGCTTCCAGCGGGGCTTGTCGCAGCTCTTTCTCACCCACCGTCTTTCACAGCCATCTGATCCAAGGTTACACAGCCACACCGCACCGGTGCTGGCCTTCAGCACAGGCAGGCAGACCTCTGCTGGGGGGCTGCACCCAGGGTCATCATACTGTGCATTTGAAGGTATATGTGTGGTCTTGGATTTATTGGTTGCAATGAAAATAAACTAATTTCTTACCTCCATATATACTCTTTCATTTTCTGAAGTGTAAAAAGACATGCTTCTTTATGTGTATGAGAATGGCAGTGTTCTTTTGTCTTAAATGCTTTAAACATCTGGTACTGAATGTAGGAGAACTTGTATCCCACTTCTGTCACAAAGCTACGTGGTAAAGGAGGAGTAAGAGCAGTAGAACCAGTCATCTGAACTACAGATTTAAATTTGAGATGGACCTGAATGACAACATCTAAAATTTCAACATAGAGTTTGATTTTCCACCCACAGTTCACTTCTATTAATCTCTGTGGTTTTGCCGTGCACCATTTTAAGTCTAAGGACTAGTTTCAAAACTTCAGCTGTAGACTTGGGTTGAGATTCAGAAATCCAGAAAATCCTGTTATGATGAGGCTTAGTGTCAGTCCTTACCTAAGCACAACTTCCCTTGAGTGCAGTGAGTGTTGCTTAAGTATGAACTTCCGAAGTATGCCCAAAAATAGGAATGAAGCACATCTTGGCAATGGCTACAATTCCTCATATTTATGAAAGCAATCCTGGGGCATGATGACATTTTCAAAACTAGCATCCAGTTATATGTATTTTTGGAAAAAAAATTAAGACATACTTCAACAGTGGCTAAGAATGTCATTTTTCCCAATCTCATTTTTCTGAAGTATGTAAAAGTGCTTCCTGATCATCCATTTTATTTCTTCAAGCAAACACTTCACTCAATCAGATTTTGCTAACTGCGAAGCCTTTTACAGAAGTTCCAACATTCCTGGTATTTTGTAGCACTACTTTCTTTTCCCTGGCATCCTGGAAGTTTCACAAAGACCATGCTCTCTGAGTTTCGCTGGGACAGATTAGACCGGCAACATTTTCCTTCTTCGACGCAATGTAATCGATATCTTGATGCTGCTTCAAGAAATGCTAACTTGAGCCTAGAGAATGAAGCAGATACGCTGGCTATGTCTACACTGCGTTTGAAGTTACTCTATCCATGTTCACACTGCAGACTGCAGGGTGCTTCCAGACTATTACAGGGATGTCCATACATAGGGATACACTACAGCTATGTCAGAAAAAGAAACCAGACCTTTTGGCTTTGAAAGCATTTTTGAGTGCGTATTTGTGCAACCTTATGTGTTTAAAGATGTGGGTTTGTGCAAACCAAAAGCTGCCTCCAAGGCACCATTTCAGGAAGCATGGTTATTTGTATGGTTATGACCATATTCCTGGTCAGGCCAGGAATTTTATTCAAGGAGTGTTATTCAATACAAAATACTTTTGCTGTTCTTACTAGCATAAGTTGTAGCCAGAGTCTGTCACAGTCAGCTCCAGAGAGTCTTGCTAGGCAGTGCTTGGCATCCCAGGGTTTAGTGTTCAGCTGGCATTGCTAGAGGAAGGTCTGCAGCTGCAGGTGAAAGCCAAAGTGAAAACAGAGGTATAGCCGCTGTGGCTGTGCTTGTCTACTACCAACATTGCTTTTCGCTTGTCATTGTAGGTGCAAGGCAGACTCTGGCTCCAACTCACCAAGAGCTTAGCCCTTCTGGAGCTGGAGCGTGGTGTGATGTCCTCTCTTGTGCCCTGTTGGTGTGATGGTGTAGTCAGCCTAGCAAACAAGGCGGCTGAATATCCCACCTGTGCTGCAGAATGTCTGAAGAAGCACGTCACAGGTGAAGGTAAGCGCTGGTGGTGCAGGCTGTGGTGTGCCCCTGTAGGGTATGTGTTGTCCTAGGAGCAGCGCTCGAGAGCAGATCAGCCCTGACCTCCTCATTGCATGTACTGGTGGACATGTGAGGAGGATCCTCTGCTGGCTTAAGTAGGTTGCTCTCTCAGTGCCTTGGAGTGTGCATAAATAATTGACAGTGGACAGTCTAATAAGGTGGTACAGCTGAGATCACAGAACACTGTTTCAAGTATACTTTGTACCTCCCATGCCAAGACATAATCATTGCATGAAAATCCAAGAACACAATTACCACAAAAAGTTTTCCTGAGCCATAATTGCATCGAGTAGTCCATGTAAATGAGTATTTAATGCAAACAATATTTTTCCACAAAGAGGCACAGCCCATCAAAAGATAATGCACACTGTATCTCACAGAACTGGGCAATGGCTATGTAATCATTGCTTGAATCCAGACAGTCTTTATCAGCTTTAAAATGTGTCTGTAATCTCTCTTTATAAGCATATAGATCTCAGCAGGTGTTTTGCCTGAAGGGTTGTACAGCAGTGGGCCTTACTTGAGAGTAATCAAGCCAAAACTCATCATGGTTTCAGTATAAAACTGTTACTGATATTTTAAATATTTCCAGATTTAATCAAGTAAGTTTGGCTACTCACTCCTATTTAATGTACCACCATTATAGTTTAATTGCAGATTGACTTTCTCTCCATAACCACTAACTAGCAGTTGGTTTTATGAGTCCTGTTCTTCCCCACTCTGATAAAAGTCCATTATACAATAAAATCTGACTTAATTTCAAATGCGTTCTGGTCACTGTGTTTTATTTCACGTGTCAGTATTCATGAAGTAGAGAGCTGATCCTGCAACAAGGAGAAAATCCAATATTAAATTAATATATAATAGCTTTGTACAGTGTAATCTTTTGACAGTGAGAGATGAATTTTGTCAGCATGGCATTTGCAGTTGGTAGTAGATTCAAGAGATACACTACTCCTCTCAGGAAATAAGTCAAAAGCATGGCATGAATATTATTACTTTTAGCTTTATCTTGTGGCTAGAAAAAATGAGCTCCCTATCACTTCTGTCAGTATGCCCTGTTTATTTAGGCCGTGCTGAGCGTAAGGGTGGAAACACGATTTTACATGGTAATTGTTTTTAAAAGTTTTTTCAGTCCCTTCTATAAGTGAATTTTTAAGATAGAAGGGAAAAAGAGCATTTTGTTCCTCGATGGTCACAATGTTGTGGGTCGAACAGTGTGGCATGACGGCTACCTCTGCGCTGTAATACAGAGCTAATTGGCTTGGGGCAGTGCTTCTAGAGGCTTCTGCTTTGAGAACTAGTTCTGGTGGGGCTACATCAGGAATCTCTACACTGTAACCTTGTACATTTCCATCTGTCTTCATCTGTTGGCTCTTTACAATTGTATGTTGTTTCAGACAGCATTTTTTAATTTGCTTGTATAGTAATTCATGCAGTTGTGTTCTTCCTCTGCAGTACAGTAATATTGACAACACTAGAAAATTGAGACAATGTCAGACACCTTAGTTCCTTCCAGGTGTAGTACAGAGCAGAAAGCAAATGCAAGAAATATATCTATCTCCATTCTGAAGCTGCCACAGGCCAGTTTGGTCCCTGGAAAAATTCCAGCTACCCTAAGAGTTGCCCTAACTTGTACCATAATTGCTATGTTTCCCATAGGACTTTTCAGCACTATGCATGACAAGTACTAAAGAATATCTCAGCCACACCTCAGACTGCTTTCATGCTGGCTCGCACACGGAAAGATCTTTAGCAAATACTATGAGTCTAGTAATGTCTTCATTTTTTTGGGAAGACCTCTTCTGGTACAGGTGTTCTTGGGAATGTGAAGAGAAGTAAAAGGGGAGAGACAGGGACAGCTAATGGCCACAATATGTTAATGAATTCTACTAAACCAGAAATCCCAGGTTCTTCTCCTGGGCCTGGCATGAGAGTTCTTCTGGCAAATAACTTATCTGGTATATTTAAGATAGGTCTATTAATATATAATTGCTTCAATTATTGTCTAACTTAATTAACATTTACAAAGTGTTCCTAAACCTTTGCAAAGACCCTTGCATGCACCTATAGTTATTTACTAGGTATTATGGCAAATAAAACCACACTCCCTATGTTCCTTGTTGAACACGTAAAAGCCCTAAAAATTTTGCACTCATCTTAATCAGGACACCCTGAGCTTGATGCTTTTTCACAAGTATTCTGAGTCATCACCTCAGCTTGCAATAATTGCCCACAGTCCTCTATCCTTTACAGCGTTCCCTTTTCCATTTCCTAAAGAGCTACCATTCTTAATTCCTCTGTTTCCCTGCATATAATCTGGCTAATATGCCATTCTCAAACATGGTTTATTTTTCCATGTAAGTATATGAGAAAACAGGAGGGGAAATAAGTTGGAGCAAACTTTTTGTTTGTCAGTGATGAGATATGGTGTCGGCATGCTGTCACAGCCCAAGAGTCCAAATGACTGGGTACAACTATAGCACTTAAAAAAAAAATTTCTGGTGAGCCTTAAGTTTTCATCTTTCATTTTTATCTTTGCTCATAACAAATAATGCAGCACAAGTAAAATTTCCCATCTCTCACTGAGCTATTTTTTGGACATGTATTTTGATGTGCATGTATTTAGAACTTATATGAGTTTTATACAAATGGAGATGGTTACCGTTGAATCACTGCATACATTTCTGGCCAATAAAACAGACCATTTAAATAATTAGCATATAAACACTAGGTATGTTGAATGAAAAGTCATATTGAATCATCTACATAGTAAAGAAAAAATTCTTTAGCTGCTTCATCCCTGAAAATAGGTATCTCATTAGTCACTGATAAACTGCCATGCTGAGCAGGTAATACTGGTAAGATCGAAATGGAAAAAACGACAGTCATGAGGTGGAACAAAACATGCCATGGGAAAATGAATTGACCTGCTATGATGACTCACGTTTAGCTAACCCATCCAAAGCGCATTCTTTGAACCCTGTGAAAAGTGGAGGAAGCAGATGCTAGAAACAAATGTAGACATAGGGGTACAGAAAGCACACACAAAAACACAAGCCTGAAAGTGGACAGACACATGCACACCTGGTGTTATCAGAGTTACAGAAGCATGAAGAATTCTATCGGTAAAGAAGCGTTTAGTCTTTGCTTTTTACTTTGTGAAACCTGCTTGCTGTCCTAGAGTGATTCCAAGGACAATTTAATGTCAGTTACGCCTAGTCATCATCAAACTCCTAGCTAAGTAGTTTGTAGGTAGTGCCAGCTGATTGCAAAAGTGACCGCTAATAAGCCTGTCAATGCTTCCATGGAGATCGTAATTAAGCATTCATTTAAACATAATATTTGAAGCAGGAATATACTATCTCGTGTTCCTTGAAATACCTTTCTTGTGTATGTCAACATCTTGGTATCTGAAAGGAGAGGAAACAGCGTTAAGTTGCTAGGCATACTAGTTTGAAAGGAACACAACATTACAGTTTATACCAGTCAGTGTGAATGGAAGAAATGTTGCATATACAAATCAGCTGAATGTCTGATTCCACAGAAGAAAATATCAGTTAAGAAAAGGGATTTTTTTCTCTCTAAAAGTGACTCAGCACAAAAATTTCTGTTTGTGTATATGACAGCAAGAACCTTCTGGAACTTCAGAGGGAATGTCAGGCAGAACAACCTGAGAATTCATGAAGTAAGTATTAGGGATAATCTCCTGAGCTTGTAGAACATAATTTTCATGCTAAATTGCTTACCGTAACATTTTAGGTAGTGGCATTAGTCAAGCCATGTCCAGATATTTTATGCCAGGATGAATCGTACATGACAAATAGTGCACTGAAACCTGCCCTAATTTATATAACTTTTGCAAAGGTGTTGACTGAAGTGCAGTCTCATAACACAAACTGGCTCATCCAGTGTCTCTCAAACTCTCCCCTTTAATGTCTGAGTCAGACTCTGTGATGTCCTAGGGATGTCCTACCACAATTAGAAGCAACTTGAGCCAGTTATCTCCTTTGATGAAAAAAAAAAAATAGAAAAAGGCATGTATTGTAAAAATGCCTTTGATCAAATCGTCCTCCCCTTGCCTTTTTTGTGCAAAAGCACACTGCTAATGCTGGATTTTGTTGCCTGCTTGCACCACATACAGCCATACAGAGCCAGCAGCATGATGAAATAGAACATTAAACCACATTTTTTGCATCTTACTTTTTGTAGACTGCGCCAGTGCAAGTTTGTCTATCATTTCTCCTTTGAACATTGCAAAGCAAGCATTTTAAGAGGAATCCTCTGGCAGTGTTGTCGGCAAATCCTGTCGCCATTTCTTTATCCCCAAATTGTTGTGGTCGGACCAAACTTTGCAAAAGAGCTGCCTGTACTGGTGTTTGTTACATTATGTAACAGAGAAACTTTGTTCTGATTCATTATGTTTGGAATGTGTAAAATAAAAACCTCACATTATAGGCAAGTTTAACAGCAGGACATGAGGATCTTCACTGCTTTCAGAAGTGGATTCCCTATATTGTTATTAGAGGTGGCTCTTTGTAAGCTCGTCAGTGCGTGTGTTCAGGAGATGTTTTGAACTGGGAAAAGTCATAAACCCCTCCCTGCATGGACCATGGAACAACCCTGATCTCAGGGTCTTCTATCTTTTGTTTGATCTTTCCCTTTTTGTAAGATCTCAGACTGTCGTTCACCGCAGTGGGTTGTTTCCAGAGAATGAGGACCACAGCTGTTCTTCCTGGACTGTGTTCCTGGGGAACGATTCATTCAATTCTCACATTAGAAGAAGAAACCTTGAACTTGCAGTTTTTAAATCAGGTCCTTGCTTTCCTCCTTACATGCTTGTCATCCCCCTTGGACCTAAAATTAGGCCTTGGCCCCTGCTGTTGTCTCCTAATGCCGCTCCAGCAGTGTGATTCTGCTCTGTCCAGCATGTAATGGCAAATTCTTCCCCCTGACTGTAAGACGCTTTTCCATAATAGATTCCATCTACACAGAGACAACGGCAATATGCACAGATGGGGATACGGAGCATCGGCCCATACAAGCGTGCTCAAAAGTACGTCTGGCTTTCACCTTGGTTCAAAACCCCTCAACGTCACTTTCCCGAGTAGGCAGAGCACAGCGTCTCATTGTTTGCCTGAATTAGTGAGTAGGTGGCAACTAACCTAGCAGCGAGCGAAGAGCTGCACTGCACATCTGGGCAGCCACTGCTACAGGCACACGAGTAAGAGGCACATGCCCACAGCCAAAGGACAAATGCTTCCCGCCTCACGCATGAGCAACAAGCTTGTCTCGGCCAGGGCACATGTACACAGCCCACAAGAGGTACAAATTTTATTACCGTCTTCTCAAAAAACAAGACTGCTTTGTGCGGTGAAGGAGTTCTAGATATTTGAACTGCGACTTACTGCAGGCTCTTCTCCACCTGAAATGCTGACAATAAAATACTTCACTGTCAATGGAGAGGATTGCTTAGTGGTGTAAACCTCTCACTTGCTATAAATAGAGTCTGTTGAATGACAGAACTGAATTTCAGCAGTGTTTTTTAGTGAAATTTACCAAGTGAAGGTATTTCTGTCGGGATCTTACCTACCGTCCTGCTTGTTCCATGTAGCAAGAAGTGATGTCTCTATACTAGCAAGCATTATGCTGTATAATGACTGACTACCTAATTCCCTACTTCCATCCAGACCTATTTCAAGCTATGTAAAATTATTTCTATTTGAATATTTTATAAGATATTTCAGGATAAGAAACACTCCAAATAGAAAATAATATTGAAATAAATGCTAAGTCAACGATGACTTATAAAGGATCTTGCTCAATTAACCAGATTTAATTTATTTCATATCTTCAGTGTAATAAACCTAGTAGTCTTCAAATTATGCACGGAGTTTTCTAGACAAGCCTTGTAATTGTAATGTAATAAACAGGAAAAGGCATTTTTCTTGCATTGAATATACAGGCAAAACCAATATAAAATTGAATTACATATTGAAAAAGACCAACAAAGGACAAATATTAATTTCTGCTTCTTTGAAGGCTACTCTGTCCTTTGGTGCAAAAAGTATTTGGATTGAATTGATTACATGTTTGGACAAAATTCTTTATAAAATGTGAAATATAATGCTTTAAATAAAGAAAGCAATGTTTTAAAGTGAATAAAATAAAGCCATTGCTTTAGGTATAGCCCATATTGCAATAATTGAGAGATTCAAAGTTGCCCAGTTATCTTTCATCTCTTTTGTTACTTTCCATTATTTATATATTTGCATTATTTAGTAATACAGAATTTAAGTGAAAACTTTCTAACCTTCAAATCCTACGGGGCAGCTTAATCAGCCAAGCTTGTAAGAGCAATTTGTAAAATAAAAACTCTTCTCTCTTCTGGAATGAATAAAGAATCACATACTTAAGTTTCAGTTGTTTATTATTTTAAAATTAGAAGCAGTAAAAACACAGCATAGTTAGGGGAAGGATATATTGCCAACCACTTGTGTTTCAAGGTTGTTAATCCTTTCTTTTAACTTTTAATTAAAGATGTGATAACATTAGAACACTACTCATTACCTGTTGGGGCTTCTGAAATCCTATGACAGTTCAAGGAAATGTTCTTAGCAAGAATAAGCGCAGTGTAAGGCAAAATTTAGTCCATTACCACAAAAAGCAGACGTTTGATTTTTTATCTGCTTTTAATGCAATATGACAGGTACTTTGTTTTCCATTCCTAAGGGTAAAAATTATTTAAAACTCCACCATTTATATATGTAAAGTAGAATTAATGATTTACTAAGTAACATCAACGGTTCAACACTGAACAAAGGTAGAACAAACCTTTTCCTTCTTTCAACAAACTTTTGAAGGCGGCTCTGAACTTTTTTCAAACTGCACACCATAAACATTGCACCAAAATGTGTTGATTACAGAGTTTGCATGCCAAAATCTAAGTAAAATACTCATGCATGACTTTGGATTTTTCAGAAACTTATATGCAAGGTTGGATCAGTAAATAGCTATGAAATCTGCCCAGGATTAAATGACACTGATATTCTCTATTACCTCCACCCCTTCTTATGCATAGTTGCCCCATAACCAATAGATGGGAAACAGGGTGTAAATTTATATCCTCACAAAAACTCTCATTCAGAGTAGAAGTGCCCATTTTGGGGGCTACTAGTCACCTGACTTGTATCAGTATATCTATAGTAGTGCACATTTATGCTTTGCTTTGTATCAGGATAATTACCTATGTAAACATTGCCTCTTTTTAAGTAGAGAGTGTGTATCTGGAGGCAGCATGTGACTGTACCCTAATATACGGTATACAGGACTATGGTAATATAGCTAAATAGCAAGCAGTTTTATTCAATGCATGGTAAAAAAGCATTTCATATGTTTGTATTTATACATCTTGCACTAATCCTGACCTTCAGCTTTTGGGAAATATGTTTTAAGAGTCTCTCAGCTATTTCTTACGGAACTGAAAGCTGCTGCTGTCTTCTACAAGCTGTTCTGCTTTGTAAATCTAGAACCACAGTGATGTGAATAGTGTAAGCAGTAAAAAATAATAACATTCTAAAAATCTTATAAATCCTTTTGAGTGGGACATAATTTTACCACAGATTTTTAATAGGATATATGGGAATACTTTAGCAATGCTTTTGGTGCTTGTTATGAAGACCTCCTACTACAAACCATGATGTGGGACAGTGAAGAGCTGTTTCTTCCTGTTTATGTGGTGTCTGTGAGTAACAAGCACAGGCACTATCATTATGTGATCAGCAATATGGTATATTTCTGAAGCCTGCTGAAACTTGAGGAAAATTCTAGGTCGCACTCTAACTGGCCTAATAGCTAATATTCTTGTAACCATTTATGGAAAATATTGCCCTAATGCTGGTTGGGTTCCCTGTTTGCTCTGCTCTAGTCCATCTACAATGCAGCAGGTAAAATTATTTACCTAGGTCAACAATTTCCAGGCCTTGCATAATCTCCCTGTCTTTCATATCTCATCTAAGTTCGTATTACTTCACCCCTATCTTCTCTTTAGCCTTCTCTGATCCCCACTTCTGCTCTTGCTTGCCTTTTATTTCATCTACAAGGTTCTTTCCTGTGCCACTAGCTATGCATGTGATGCCCTTCTTATTCTAGACCATTGTGCCAGCACTCTCTCCTCAAGGAAAAATCAGACATAATCACCATCCTTATTTAGCTTGTGGTTGAAAGGCAACTTTGTTGTAATTACCACTATACACAAGAGTCTACTTAGGGTATTGATTTAGACCTCTTTTCCCCCTTCTCCAGCCTCTCATTTCTTCATCCTGACCTGTATCATATCTGGAATTTAGACCGAAGATGTGTTTTTCTTATTTAGCATTGGAACAGCAGGAGGATGCTATATTGAGTGTTCTTGTGAATGGGGCTCTACAAGCACAAAGATAAGCACAGCCCCTGCCCAGCTGAGTTTGCTATCAATGTATCTTCTGGTTCAGGTTCCTGCTCACCTATGAGAAATATAAAACTCTAATAAATACAAATTAAAATTGAGGAAAATAGGATTGATAGTTCCTCTAAACTTTGAAACAAAAGGTAAAGGAGTGTCAAATTTGAAGGAAATGGTAGGAATTCTTCCTCGTGCTTTTGATTATGGGCTGTTAGGGAGAAATTTCATTCATAAGAATTTTACATTTTCTTCTAAATGGGTAGTAGGACTAGATGGGTTATTTAGATCCAACCAGAGTTTCTTCTGGCATACAACTTGTTTCCTGCATTCCCTCATTTTGACAACTGATGATAATCATTCCTGAAACTCATGGTCAAAAGGTAATGGTGATAAAAGGCTTGGTCCTTACCCTATGTCACCAAAAGATTATGTTAGGAGTATCAAAATAGGGTTGGATCTGAGTGATTAAATGAAGCCTTAGGTAAGACAACCATCAGATTTAATGAAATTAACAACTAGCTGCCTTATCACTTCCTTTTGCTGATTTTTGATTTGTTTAGTATAGCATCTGTTTGCCAATTAGTGCAACTACTACAGGGCAACTCTTACACTATGGATGAAGCAGCATGATCAAAATCTACAGAATAAAACACAGCAAATACAGGAGAAAATCTTGCTTCAATGAAATATCTGTACACAGAATTTGTGAACAAAAACCAAGCATAAAATAGAACATCAGAGTTCAGTGAAAAGTTTTCTGTCTAAAACTCATAGACAAAACCATGAAGCATGCAGAAAAGCCAGTTTGTGTACTGAAAGCAAATCTGACTTTTAGAAATGCTTTTGCAAAACTGCAGTGCTCTACATATACATAATGGTTGTTTAGGAAAAAGAGGAAAACTGGGGACATCTAATGATCTGTCTACACTAAAATTAAATATATCAGTGACCTTGGTAAAGCTTAAATATGGCTATAACTTGTTTATGCTGCATTACTTCAAAAATTTTAGGTAAACCTGTTTTAAAGTGTTTCCCTTAGATACTATCATAAATTTGTTGAAGAAGGAAGTATGGTCTGTTGTTTAAAGCACAGGACTCTGAGTCAGAAGATGTAGATTATGCCCCCTGCACTGATAACTACTGACTATGTGGCTTCCTCATCTCTAAGTTGGGAAATAGTACTTAACTAGTCAGAGGTAACAAGGAGACAAGTCATTACTGCTTATAATATTATAATTGTAATAATCAGAACAAAGCCTCCAGAGGAGTACTGATTTGTTAAGAAATCTGTGGGAAAGAAGCAAATCACTGTACGCTTGAGGTTCTGGTAACTTGTTCGAAGACAAAGTGAAATTTCTGTGCTGTGTTGGTGGATGGTTTAGGAATGCAAAGTATCAGTCATTGCATTTGTTAAGCAACAGCCATCTAAAGGTCACTATGGCTCCAAAGTAGAACTATGATCTCATAGCTGCAGTTTTTGCCCTTCCCTGTTCACACCCTTTCCGTGTTTATGACTGTTACGCTGGAAGGTATTGATGGCTTCCATCTTCCATATATAGACAGCCATGTATCTTGTAATGATGTGTAGGCTAACTATATCCCATAAGGTCTTGACGGTGGAAACAAAGGGAGGCAACTGCCCAGATGACTATATCTTAAGGCTGATCAAAATCTAAGCTTGTGAGGGTGGAGGTTTTCCCTGGGACAGGAAAGTGCAGTCAGTGCAAGGCTGACTCAGGCTAAAAGGCCAAATGCTTACAAGTGTATGTGGGCAATAAAACCTGGGGAAAAAAAAGCAGTGAGGAACTCACGTACATACCCAGATATGAGTAAGGCAGGACAGCTTACTTTCTGTATTCATTGTGTGATAAAAATCCTTTTTTTTTTAAATGTAAAATTAAGTCAACTACTACTTTGTTTTGACTGAGCTATGAGAAATTTAGTTGGGTGTTTACTCAGTGCAGGGAGGCAGGAGTGCACCAAGGAATTGTTAACATATATATTCACTTTTTGTGAATGTAGCAAAGGTTTGTAACAGAAGCAAAACGGCAAGGCTCTGAAGGCTAACCACTCGGCCCCTACCGAAGGTGACTGGAAGCAGCAGAATGAGGACAACTCCATCGCCTGCTTCCCCACACCAGTGCTCGGGAAGGCCCAGCTGCTCTTGCCACAGCATCTCTGGATTGTGTACAGCGACGGTTACTACTGGAGGAGCTGCCCCTCCCAGCGGCGACAGGAGCAGTTAAGACTGATTTCCCAGGCTCTACCCTTTTCCTCTTATGGCACCACTTTAGACATTCATCAGATGACAAAGAAGATAGCTCTACTTAGTATCGTACACTTTCAGTAGGAAGGGATCATCGGCTTTACATTGCAGCAAAACTCATGGTCTGCTACAACATAAGAGCAAACCCTTTTACATAGTTTAAAAAGCACTTTTACCACTCCTTTTCATGGTATCATCACCTCGGGGCTTAGGTAATAAAGAAAACAGGAGGCTGACAGCCTTAGCTGTCTGGAACAAGTGGCAGAAGAAAGGGGGAAATGAGAACATGGGCTAAATATCCCTTTTCGGTCTTCAGACAAGGCAGCCTTGCAGATTGCCTGTTTTGCCTATTTGTGCTATGCTGGGCTGAGTCAGCAGAAAGCAAGTGGGATGTGGATGACAGACCCATAATTACAGCAACACGTGAATCTGTGCCTTCTACTGCCAATAGAGACATATAAACATTTGCAGCGGAGATGTAACTTTTAACTTTATTTACAATATCGATTCTTAGGTGCGTCGAGTATGGGACCCTTTGCTTCCCTCCTCACACCGTACAAGCCTGACATCTCACTAACTTTCCAGTAGCCACTACTTTTACCGCCGCGTCACAGCTTATGTTACCGGCTAGCGAAGTTTCCCTTACCACAGCTGAGCTCCGCGGTCGCACCTGTCGCTAAACAGCGCTTCTCCAGAGGCAGCACTCGAGCTCTCTGCCTGCCCCGGGCTCCAAACGTCCCCCTTCCCCCCCTACCGCCCTCCTCCAGCACCCACCCTCGCCGCGGCCGCCGGGCCCGCTGCCCTCGGTGAAAACGCGCGGGTCCCGCTAGCTGTGCCGACCCTCCGACGCCCGGGGGCGGTTATTTGAGCAGCGCGATGCCCGCCTCCCCTGGGGCAGCCGGCCCGGAGCGCCGCGGCAGGGTCCGGTGCTGCCGTCAGGCCGCGACCGCGCCTCCCTGAGGCGGCAACTGCCGCGCCGAGGCTGCGCGAAGGAAGCGGGGGGCGGGGACGCCGCTGCGTCGGGAGCGCGCGACGATCCCGGAAGCGCGGGGCCAGGGCCGCGGTCTGGGCAGGCGGCAGGCAGCGCGCGGCCGGCCGGGGCCGCTCGGAGAGGAAGGGGAGCGCGAAGCTGCGGTGACGGCGGCGGCCGCCCGCCCCCCCCCTGCGCGGCGGCCATGACGAACTTCATCTCGGTGCAGCTGAAGAAGGCCTCGGAGGTGGACTTGGCCAAGCCGCTGTGCAAGTTCATTCAGCAGAGCTACCCGGGCGGCGACGCCCAGGCCGAGCACTGCCGCGCCGCCGAGGAGCTCAGCAAGCTCCGCAAGAGCGCGCTCGGCCGCCCGCTCGACAAGCACGAGAGCGCGCTCGAAACCCTCCTCAGGTAGGGGCGGGAGGGCCGGGCCGGGCCGGCACAGGCCCCCCAGCGGCCCGCCGCGCCGGGCTTAGCCCCCCCCCGCCATCCCTCCCCTTTCCTCCCGCTTCCGGCGGGGTGGGCGCGCACCTCCCTCTCCCCAGGTGCCCTGCGCGGCTGAGGGGCCCCGGCGGCAGCTCCGGGCCCAGGCCCTGGGCGCGGCGGAGCCAGGCCCAGGGTGCGGGCGGGCCCAGGTGTGGGCGGCCTGCGCAGGGCGGGGCGGACGGTCCGCCGGCAGGAAGCGGCCCAGGCTGCCGGGCCGGCTCCGGCGGCCTGTGGGTTGCGTGCCCGCCTCCCCGTCGCGGGCCTGCGTCTGGGGCAGGCGTCCCAGCGCTCGGATGTCTTCCAGCATCCTGGGGTCCCCCTCCCTCAGCGCACGGCTCGGGTGTTGGGCGTCGTGGGGTGATATGATAGCAGCGCAGGGCCGGCGGTGCGGCAGGCTGGCGGGGGAGGTGTAGAGAGGAGGCCTTATCCCGATCAACTTCCCCTTCCGAGTGTTTGTAACGTGCCGGTCGCGGTTGGATCTAGGTAGAAATTACAGACTATTTTGCTTCTCAGAAGGGAGCAGGTGTGTCTTTTGTTTCAGCGTTACATTTTGCTGTTACAGCTGACAGCTTTCTCTTCAGTTTCGTTTGGTGGTTTTTTTTTTTTCCTGTCATGTTTTCCTTCTGTTGTCTGTGTTTAGCAGCTTTTTAACGTATTTGCAAAGTCACATCCTTATTTTCTACTTAACACACTTAGTTTGCTATCAGAAAGTTTATTGGTGCCTCTGTTGTGCTGGAATTATCATAGGTTAGATAAGCAAAAGATTAATTTATGCCTTCTGCCCGGTTAACTGCATAAAGCCTGCATAAAGCTTGCTTTTTAACTGCTCCATCATCTACAAAAGCACTCACTTTTACCTGTCTCTAGAACATTTATGGATTGCAGGATTGACTTACTGTGGTAATCCTGTTGTTCTGTTTCTCTATGTTGGAAACACTTTGAGCCCATTTATTTGTAGCTCATCTAGTCACTGAAGTCACTGCGATTCATTCACTAGGTTAATACTAAGTACACACTTCTACACTTCTGTTTGTAAAGCTGGGGTCAAAGATTTGCAGTACCAGAATATGAGTTTTTTGCATAGTGGCAGCAAGTTTTTTTTTTGTTTGTTTTAAAGAAGGAAAAAAAGATAGAGGGATTTTCTAGTGTAGGGAGAAATGATACTTGTAGACATGACACATTTCTGTAATATCATGAACGAGTAGAAATACACTTGATGTTCACTAGAATTTCTTACTTAAATGAAGAGGAATGGAAAGGAAACAAGCGACTTATTAAAAAGAAGGCATTTGTAAAATGAGTTACTGGTGTTTTTTGAGCTTATCAACCCTTCACTGGGTGTTTGGGCTATACAAGTGATGCCTATACTGATCATGTTTTACAGTGTCTTTGTAGTTCCCTGTTCTATTCCTGTTTATTACTGCGTATGCCTTTTGAAGGTACTATTGTGTATGCCTTTTGAAGGTCAGGGAAATAATGAGTGTCTATGGACTGAAAGAGGGGCTTTGCTAGCCAAATTGAAAGGCATAGTATTATCTTCCCTTGAATGTTGGAATTGAGCTTCCTTTTCTGATGGTGCCAATCAGATTTGTGATTAGTTTCTATCTGAAATCCCTGTTTGGCCCAGCCACATTATATGACTTCACCCTATCTAACAGCTGTATGCTGCCAAAAGAAGAAAGCCCTCTCTTCAGTTCTGGTCCTTCTCTTATGCCATTTCTGGAAGGCAAAAGGTGTAGATGGCTTTCTGACAGGTGAGCAACTTGAATGAGTTCAGTGGAAGGTCAGATGAGTATGAGGACTGGCACAAAAGAGGATAAAAGTAGTGTTGCTTGAAAGCCAAGGGGCTGAGCAGGACCTCCCTCTTTTAGTGCCAGTAGGTCATTAAATTAATTCAAGCCATAGTATGCAACTTCACCTCAAGTTTTCTCTCTGAATAATGAAGGGAAACCATTTGCGATTGCATAATCACCAGTTTTCCTTTCGAGTCAATTCCATATGCAGCGATCTGTTTTCTTTGCTATTGATCAGTGATCAGCAGATGACTTCAGGTGGCCCAGGTGCTGTTGCACTTAGTCAGGAGGTGTTGAATGTGGCTCTCCACTGGTGTCACCTTATGTGTGAACAAGAAGTGATATCCCTGCCACACAGAAGCTTCTCTCATAAAATACCTGCATTTTAGATTGTATCATTTGAGAATATTTGTTCCCTTTACAGAGGAAGTGAGATAAGGTGAAGGTCTGAATTAACTGTAAATTAGAGAAAATAAAACAATCATATATATGTGTTCCTCTATCTCTAACAAGTTATGAGCAGTTTGTCCCTGTCTGACCGTTTATATTCATTACAGTTGCTGGAAAATAAGTTTGTTCTTATTCTGTAAGAATATTCTGGCATATATTCTATTGATATTCTGTAAGGAGCAGTTACTTTAAAAAGTCAGACTGTCTGCACACCCAGAAGTTTGAAGTATGCAGCTGAGCTTATGATTGAAAGAGCACAACCGTCTGAGTGTCTTGCATTTCCTCTGAAAATTCACTTCCCTCTCCAACTTCCAATATTTTCCTGTGGCTATTTGAGTTGTACTCAGTCTTACATTTAAGTAACAACTTTAGCAAGATTTTCGTTGAAGTTGGAGTTTAAAACTGGTTTGTTAGTGAAGTAATGTTGGAAGAGCTAATTACAATGTGGATACCCTTTGCATACATTTACTTCTTTGTGGCTTTTTATAGACCATAATACCTAGTAGAGCACTGTAGACCATTTAACTGTTAAGAAATGAGGGCTTAATCTTCTGCTAATTAATCTAGGATTTGCCCACGGTTTTGTAATCTGTAGAAGCCTTGTTTTGCTGAGTAGTTACTGCAGAATTTTTTCTTTTATGGAAGAAATGAACTCAGTTGCAGACCTATTTCCTAAGCAAACACTGACCAGTGAAGCTTTGGAAGTGCGTGGTGCACTGTTGTTTGACTGATGAACACAAATGCTTCCCTTAGAGAAGTACTTGAGGTACCTGGTGAAAAGGGGCACAGTGTAGCTGGGAAAGACCTCAGCCTGCTTCCAAGCTTTCTTTGTTTTCTGAGAATCTGAGTGCTCTGAAGGTGACGTAGGTGAACTTGGTACAGATGTTTCCCCTTAAATTCTGTCATAGCAGATTTGATTTAGTGTGGTGTTTTTTTTTCTTTTTTTCTTCTGAGTGTAATTATAGCTTCGAGGGGTTCCTTGCTTCCTCTCTTTAATATTAAAGATAGCCTGGAGTTCATTTCCGTTTTCTGGAGGGATGGGGTGGTGGTGCGAGTTTAATTGGTTTAATTTTTCTAACAGCTCCTGCAGTTCTTTTTTTAAAAGAAAAGTGGGGGGGTGGAGGGGGAGGGAGAGGTGCGTGGTTTTATTTTGAATGGTCAGATTGTCTGGGGGCTGAAAGTTGCAGTTCTGGTTTCCAGCTGCAGTTCTTATCTAGAATAGCGAAGGCAGATCTTGGTCTCCTGTTCTTTTGAAGGAGACTTTTCTTTATGGTTCTTTGAAGGAGGAACAGGATTTGAGGTTCTTAATGCAATACATATACTTATATTTTAATTCTAATTTAAACCTTGACTTCCAACTCATTTGACTGCTGTAACTCATTTTTACTAGCATTTAGGAGTGTGTAATGCCTGTTTTGGTGAAAGATTGCTGTACTTTGAGAACTAGATCTGTGTTGCTGACATCTGCCCTCCCGTTCATTGCTGTAGTTGGAACTCAGGCAGTTGGTATGTTTGCATGGTTTTCTGTAGTTCATCACTCTGGCACAGCTAAACACACAACGCTCATCTGTGTTGTGCGGCAGCTTCTGTTCCTTGTGTCTTGATAGTGAGATTTCTGTGAGTTTTGTTTTAAATAACACTGTCATGTTTACCCTCATCCTTCAATGTGTAACTGACTTGTGTATCAGATGTAGCCATTCCTTTGATATTTATTTTCTGTCTTTGTACTGCTAGTTTACACTGTTCTGTGGTTAACATCTTCATTTACCATTTTATTTATATATGCTTAGTTATATATACCATTATATTTATATATGTTTAGCTACTGCTAAACAAAACTAAGTGATTTTATGTGGGGTTTTTTTGGTTTGCAGAGTTTTAAAAAGCTCTTAAATGTTGAGTAGAATTTCAAACTCTTTAATAAAAAGAAATGACACCACATGCTTAAAATAGTAAAGACAATAGTAACATAAGTTCTGAACTTGTTTAAAACCAACAACCAAAAAGCCCTGTGGTGTTGGTATTCATTGATGTTAAACGCAGCAATGTGCATATTTGGGAGGAACATACACCTCCTTGGTTTATTTTCTTTTTCTTTGTGGCTCTGTTGACATACAGAGAATAGTCTGTTTGCAGACTGCCAATGCTTAAGTGTGCCAGACTTCACAAGGCCATTTAACAAGCTTTGCTTCTTGACTGCCCTCGTGGCAGATGAGGACAGGGTAATCGTGGAATGTGGGAAGGCAACGCGGCTTTATTGGTGGCTTTTGGCTGTCAAAATAAATTGAGGCAGGAGGAGACAGCATGGAAGGTCTTTGTGATACTATGTGAAAACGACTGTGTTGAGACCAGCCGAAGGCAGTGAAGGAAGTACATGTAAATATATTGGTTGAAGTGATCTTCAGTGCTAGTACTGAACTAATTTTTGTACTGCTTGTAGTAATCTGTATCAGTGAAACCAATTAGGTTAGGAAATGGGGGGAAAAAAAAAAAAGTGTGATGGTGTGATAAATCAGACCAAACTTAAAACAATGAGAGAGCATCAACATGCAAAGCTGAATTTCTTTAACCTCAAAAGGGATGCTGTTCTGTACAATTTTTATAGATCAAGCCTTGGATGTAAGGTCACTTAAAAAAAAAATTGTAACTAAACTATATTTAACTATTGCTTCCTTTCAAGTGGTATGTGCTTTCAAGGTATGACTATCAAATGAAAGATGAAGAAAACAGACAAATGAAAATCTTTTACAGAAAATAAATATACATTCTTTTAAAGCCAGTACCTTTTATGTGCTAGCTTCATAAATGTTGGAAGATAATTAGTTACTGTACTATCACATAGTTTAAATTTATCAGACTCTGTTATTGGCCAATATTTTAGTTCTTTCTGAAAAACACCTTTGATTTATAAAGTTAAGTCTCTCAGTGGAGATATATTTGAAATCTGACTTCATAATGGCTGCTCTTGTACTAGCAACCTTAAGGCTGAAGTATGGTAAGAATAGAATAGAGATTCATAGATTTATGAGAAATAGGCAGAAAAATTGTCATTAGCTTTAAAATCCACATTAAGGTTTGTTTTTTGTGGTTTGGTTTTTTTAACAATACCTTTCACATACTTGTTAAGTTGTTAAAAGTAAGAATTAATCTTGATTAAACTGCTGTCACAGTAGACATCTGCAGACTTTTTTTTCTTTTACCTTAGGAGCAATTTCTCTCAACTCAATTATTAGTGGAAGTGCTGGGTTACTGTTGCAGATTATTGTAGCTTCTAATATGGTTTAGTATATTGTGTCTTAAATTGCAGTGGCTCAGTTGAAGCCAGGAACCTGTAGTATTATATACATTGACAGATGTAATGCACTGAAGAATATGCTAATGCTATTTTTATTGTTGTATATGACTTTTAAAAATGCTTCTTGAATTTTTAAACAAACATTTATTGCCTGGAGAACATAGGCCTTGTACGTTGCTTCATGTCTAGATCAATCGTGATTAATATTTAATAATGTAATATAAGGAAGCAGGAACAATATTAACCCTGTTTCACAGACTGTGAAACTCATTACTGCGTGTTTTGTATATTGGGAATGTAAGTTGTTAAAAAAAGAATTTGACCAATATAATGTTGGGTCTACGCCCATGTGGCAAGTACTACAGGAAGAGCATAGGAAACAGGCTTCACATGTTGTGTGTTCTCAGCAGTTGGCAGTTTAAAGGTTTTCTGTTCTGCATCCAGCCTGTTGTGTTTAACAAGTGTAGGGTACAACTCAGGAAAACTTTGAATTGCGAACTGTTGCCTGGATAGATTGTGTGAGGGACTATGCTATACTTGCTATATTATCTTTCTGGCATTCTTTCCTAAATATCTTCCACTGTGAGTAGACAAAATACTGGCACAGAGAAACTTCTGGTTTTAATTCACTGTGACTACTACAATATAGTCTAATGAAAACTAAGTTTACAACTAAAGAATTTTGTCAAGGATTAGGCTCTCCAGTTGATACTGTGCAAGGCAAATGGCACCTATTTCAAAGACACTGAATTTTAAACAGATGAGTCAGTAACTGTAGGGGAGTGGGATATAATGTTCAGATCAAGAGAGTGCAGTGTAGCTTGTTAATATTATGTTAAG
This sequence comes from Mycteria americana, assembly GCF_035582795.1. Classification (NCBI taxonomy): domain Eukaryota; kingdom Metazoa; phylum Chordata; class Aves; order Ciconiiformes; family Ciconiidae; genus Mycteria; species Mycteria americana. The sequence goes on from NC_134366.1 coordinate 52,161,611, forward strand.
TGCTGTACTTAATTTACTTTTGCAGCGTGACTTAATGTCTAATGTACTTTTTGTCTTCCTGTATGTATACAGGGACCTCTTCGCATGACAGTCTTTTCTAATCCACCCTCCATCAGAAAGTGGAATGGCTCAGCTTTGTCTGTGATACTCTTCTTCTACTGAGCGAGACAGGGTTTCCACATGGTCTGTGGAGGACTACCTCCTATTGAACTTGTTCCTCTACTGAAAAAAATCCCTTTAGGCAGAATTTCTGTCTGTCCTGCAAGTCCTCCATAGTTACAAATGAGCTTCACAACTTATTTGTGTGTGGGATTTTTGCACCCTTTTTCTTATATGCCTGTGTAAGGCACAACTCTTAATTTGATTTATCTAATAGCCATTTCTTCCTTTTTTTTTGTAGATACTATGATCAGCTGTGTTCAATTGAACCAAAGTTTCCATTCTCTGAAAATCAGGTAAGATGACTTATCAAACCATTAAACTGAATCATGGCACCGACGATGTATGACTTCCAAGCCTGTACCTAATCCACTAAACAGTACTTTTCTTGGGCAAGGCGTTTAATGTCTTTGAGCTTTATTTTCCTAATCTCTGTTTATTTTCTAGTCAGTGCTTACATAGCCTATATTGCAACGTCACCTCTAATGGCCATAATTGCCTTCGTTTTACAGATTCAGAAACGTTTAGACTTTGGCTAGTGGTCGCTGTGGTCTATGTCAGAAGGAGTTGTGCTGTGCTGATTCCTCTTCAACTCTCCTTTTTTCAAGAAGTCTATTTCATGCTAAGTTGTAAAGGCTTTTTAAAATGTAATTTCTATGGGAAACCCTTTAGTAATGGGTGGAATATGATCTTTGTTTTTGAAGTAGAACAGAAGTTTCATTCACAACAGCTAACAGAATAAGCCCACTTAACAGTTTAGCACTTTATTCCTGTCTCTGCATCTACAAATTACATAATTTTTATATAGACATGGTGTTCATTAAGCTTTTTTTTTTCCTACCATATTTCTTTAGAATCCTGTCTCTAAGAAGAAATTCAGATTAACTCTTGCCTATTGAAGTCTTCCTCAGGTGGAGACTGGAATAGATCTTTAGGCTTCTGTATTTTGGTGGAAAAAGATGTAGATTTTCTTTGGATGTGTTTACAAATAGGACAGAATTTCCATTTCTTTCCTGATCAAATCATATTTAAATGGTAATGCTATGATTAAAAGAAAAGGTTTCTTTCAGACTTAGAGATTACAAGTAAGGGAATACTTTTAATGCAGTTCAAGCTGATTTGAGTTTTGCATGTAGCTGCATTCACTTGTAGCCAAGAGCTGTGCTTTGGTTTTTAGTGTGCAAATGTTTTGATATGATGATCTGCAAACCCTGAGACGTGGAATACTGGAAAACTTTAGGAGCAAGTTCTGCAGATCTGTAAACTGTTCCATCAAAGGGAAGTAGTTGTCAGTGGAAGCAGCAATGAACAGCTGGGGACCAGAACTTCCTGAACTAGCATTGCTGTTAGAGGAAAATACATTACCAAACCGTACTGTGCTCTTTCTTAAGTTATTCTCCACAACCACTTTAAAATGAGGAATTTTGCTGTCTTTTCTGGTCTGATACCAGTTGCTTACAACTAGTTTGATCAGCTGAATAAGGAATGAAGTTGTGGAACTTCAGAGCGGATTCTGTGAACCATTTGCATTGTCTGTGAAATATAAGCTGGAAGTGTAATATAAAACACACTTTTACCTGCATTCTCTTTCCTGAGTGCATTTCCTGATAATAGCACTATTGAATTCACTCATAAAAATGAGTGAATTTCAGTATTACAAAACAGTTCCAGATATGCTAGTGATTTGAAACAGTGGAAACTGCCTGGTTGGGCAGTTTCCTTTAACTGTGACTCTACCTGACTGTCAGAGTTCTTGGGAGAGGAATATCTTGGTTTGGAAATAAATTTATCTGTCACTCAGAATATGAGCAGAGCTGAAAGATTGTTTTGAGAATTTCTGTCTTGTCTGCTTGAAATGTTTTGAGCCAAACTAACAGGAAGGAGAAAAGGTAGAATAAATTTTTTTTTAAATAACTCTTGATGATTTTCTGAAACTTCCAGAATGTTTGTAATGTTACAAGTGAATTAAATGTTTTATGCAGTTAGAATATAAAAGGATAAATATGTGAATTTGGGTTATTTTCTGAAGATTTCGTATTTAATTTTAAAGATTTTTCTTTTTCACAACTTTCAGGTCTGTGTAACATTTACATGGAAAGATGCTTTTGATAAAGGATCACTTTTTGGAGGATCTGCCAAACTGGGTATGTGAATGTACCGAAAGTGCAAGTATTAGTGATACTAAATTTTGAGAATATTTTTATATAGCTGAATTGTTAATAGTCTTTCTAGTATTCTCAACATAGCTTTCAAATGAGTTCAACTATATTGGTAACGGATTAATCACTTCAGCGTTGGTAATGAATAAATGGGCACCATACAAAGGATTTTTATGAAATTGAGATTTAATATTAGTTTTCCAGAAGCACAAATAGATGTGCGGTCTGATAATAGTTGTGCTTTCTGCTCCTTGGACTTTTTCTGGGAGCAATCCCAACTGTCATTAATCAAAATTGTTCAAGTTAACATTAAGTTTCAGTAGTAGGTTTTTGGTATTCCAGCTCTTAGTGTTCTAAATGAATAAGATCCTCATGACATATGCTTGTGATTGAGTGAGTCCCCTCCAGTAGAATAGAAGGGGAGTGATGGTAACTGGTTTCAGGAACCTGGTCTGTCATCTTTTGTTCAAGAGAATAGAAGGATCTGCCCGTGCCCTGAAATGATTCTCCTGTCACTTCTTTTTAAAGCATTTTCATACAGATTTGAACACTTGGAAAGAAAAAAAAATTGTATTTGTTTCCTGCAAACATAAGGAGTTTGAGTCTGTGATTGGTTTTAGTCATATAGGGACAATTCTGCATTGCAAATTCAGGATCATTAAATGGATTTGGAACACTTGCCAATGGAGAAACTAAGACTAAATCCTTTTGAGTTAAGTGAGGAGCTGTTTTGTCACATGTCATCATTCTTTAGTGTTTCTATTTATACCTAAGTGTTCATCATGACTAGCATTGCAAGATGACCATTGCAATTTTGAAGTTCCAGACAGAACCTGAAAAAAACGTTAGAGTACTTATTATCTTTTTAGGTTTTTTAAAGTTTTTGTGCCCTTTATATAGTTCTTTGTTAGCAAATACTGAAAGTCTTTGCAGTTTTCCATGTTCTGAATACATGTGCTAAAGTTGTCCTTGTGTGAACTATATGTGTAACAATACACCGCATTCCTATGCGTAAGCAGGTGGTGCACCTTTTCTTGCTTTATTTTCTAACTGTTCTAAGAAGTCCTTCTGGATAATTGGAGACCTTCCTGAAGATGCTGTGTTTTTTCTCAGAATTTGGTTTGTTCTGTCTTCTTTGGGGCTAGCATTTAATGTTGATTGAACCTGTTTCATAGTAAAGTTCAGAATATTTAATTATGATTTAAACATAGTCTGTGAATCGCCAGAGATTTGTAATAATTGTGAGAGAAAGAATCAGTAATCATAACATTGATAATTACCTTGAGAATATGAATGAATGTGATGTTACAGCAGCTTGAGAAAGCTTGCTTGTCTGCAGGTTAATTATATACTAGTCTGTGAGGCAGATGGCCAGAGATTTATGCAACAGTCCATGTGAAATATCAAAGAAATTCTTAACTGAGATGTGAGTAATGCTCAGTTAACAAGCAATGGAATAAGTTTTATTTTGAAACTTTAAAGCAGATCTTAGTGGAAAGAAATTAACAAAAGGAGTCTTTTAGAATATATTTTTACAGTGCCGTATCGTGGATTATCCAGATGCTGCTCTCCAGATTAACTATAGCATGTGTGTATCTCTTTATTTCAGATGAGAATTAGCAGTGGGGTTTCTCAGTGTAAAGCAAAGTTTTCAGTTACTGAGGGAGCAAAATTTCTGTTGACTTCTAGGAGGAGGTGATCCTGTCTCCAGATGGAAGTTAGGAGGAGATGATCCTGTCTCCAGGTGGAAGTTCGAAGTGTAACTCCTTTGACTTTCATGGGGGCAAGATGCAGGGGTGTGACTTGAGAGTTCTGGCTCTTGCTGTGGTGACAGACTGTTTTCTTCCCATCTTCCCCTAAATCCCAAGTCTGTATCACAGGGGTAGCTGACAGATACTGTGGCTGCTTGAAAAGTGACCCAGTTCACGGCATGCCATGTAATCTGAAATATGTTGGCTTAAGTTAATAGGTAGAGCTATAAACAGATGAGTCTGACGAAAATCTATATTGCTAAACAGCTGTTCTCACTGTAGTAAATCACACTTGAGATGCAGTCCAGAGTATAAAGTAATTCTGCATATAAAGTAATTTTGCACTTCAGAAACTTTTTAAAGCCATATTTTGTTTCCTTTCTTGTGTTTGTTTTAGTCTTTTGAATGATGTGGAAGTTGTACAAGATCTTTTTAGAAAAATTCTGGAAAATAAACTACAGAAGAGAGATTATCTAGATAAATAACTATTATATTGATGAAATACAGTGACTGTGTAACTCACTTTTCACTCAGGGAAACAAAATGGGAAAAATGGCATGTCAGATTTGTGGCTGCTTGTCTGAAAATTTAGTGCAGGTCAGGGAGTGCTAACATAGAAACTTGAGATATGTTAGATAATTATGTAGCTGTATAAGGAGGCTGGATGTTAATGAAATGAAACAAATGTGCCTCTCTAGTACCTTCACGTTTTAAGGATAACTTAGAAGTTGTACCTGGCTTTGTGAAATGGAAAATTTGCTAGTTGAGTTTTCTGTATTCTCCAAGAGGAGTGTCTAGATGCTTTTTAACAGTAGTAGGAAACTAATATCTGCAGTCTTTAGATTTTCCAGCGCTTGCATATGGCCAATAACCTTTTGAAAGTAAGTAATAGATTCAAAATGGTTCCTGTTCAGATACTACTGTTTCTAGAAGTGCGGGCTCCATCCTCTGGGACTATGAAGTACTACAGGAGTTGAGTCTGGACAGGCCACACTGCTGTCTAGTGAGCACAAGTTTTAATTAAGTAAATCCTTAGCTGTTTCAGTACGTGTATAACCAAGATATTTGTCAGCATTTTCAGTCTGAAACAATGGCTTTGAGAGGTGAAAAATTCCCTGCATTTCAATAGATAGTAAGACAGAGCATGTAAAAATCTTTGGCCTCAGTGAGAGAAGGGTAGTTAATATTACATTCAAGGTGCAGTAAGAGCATGTAATTTGGCAGTTATTGCAAAGTGATTAATGCATGGAAATTCATATTTCAGATTATCCTTCAGTAATGCATGTGTTTCTGTATCTTCGGGAACCAAAAAGCTGCACTCTAGTTAGAAAGACTTTCAAAGTATTTTGTGTATTGTGTAGATTTTCATACTACTGCTTTTATGCTTTATGCCACTCTGTAGTTCCTCACGTCGAAACATTTTGTGGAAGTACTAAATTAGACTATGTAAAGCCTTCAGAATGAAGATGACTTTGACTTTAAAAGTCCAGTAAGATTGTGGTGTGTGGTGGGGTTTTTTTTTGTTTGTTTTTGTTTGAAACTGTTGATATCTTTAAGTACAGATATTAGTTGTGTTGGCCTCATCTGTAGGATGCTAGAGTACTGAAGTTTATTTTCTCAACAGTATGGGTAACTGTCTGTCTTGATTGCAGCTCTGGCAAGTTTGGGGTATGAGAAGACCTGTGTTTTGTTCAACTGTGGAGCATTGGCAAGCCAGATTGCAGCAGAACAGAATCTAGATAACGATGAAGGACTGAAAGCTGCAGCTAAGCACTATCAGGTACAGAGGCTCCCTGCTTATGCTTAGGAATTCAGAATTATTAATCTTGGAACATCAAATAAGTATCTCAATTTTAAAGCTATATATACACATACATAAATATATATATATGTATTTTCCCCCTCTTAATTACAGAGGTGGATTGGCTAAGTACCTGGTCTTGGCTCATATTTACTCACCAGCTTTGAAAGATTTAATTACATACAGTTCCCCATACCCCTTCCCCCAAGTGTGTTGGTAACTAATAACCTTCAGCTTAAGATTTAATCATTTTAGCTAGTATAAATTTTAGTTTTAACAAGTTATACAGTAATAATATCTTTCTTTCTTCTTTGTGGAATGCATTAAAATTTCCATGTTCTTATGTCGTTAGGTGTAGCAAATATACCTTTACTTATAGTCCATCTTGATAAATGTCTCGGTGTAAGTGGTTTCAAGAACAAGAAGTCACAAGGAATCGTTTTCAGTGGCTAAACAATAAGTGGGAGACCATATACCAAAAAAGCTCTATTTTTTTTTTTAATTGTTCTATGTATTATATTTGTAAGAGAAAGAGTCTGTTTGGAAACATGAATGATAATATATTATTTTGTTTACTTAGTTTGCGAGTGGTGCTTTCCAACACATTAAAGACACAGTTTTGTCAGCCTTGAATCGAGAACCTACAGTGGACATCTCTCCGGACACAGTTGGAACTCTCAGTCTTATTATGTTAGCTCAAGCCCAAGAAGTCTTTTTTTTGAAAGCTACAAGAGGTATATCTTAAGTTTTGGCTTGTATATTTATGTACTTATTACAACTTCCACAAAAACTTAGAAGTGTTTTAAGTTATTAAGAGCTTGTAAAGGGCCTTTCAGAAGTTTTTATTTTTGCCTTTACTGATTTCCTCTCCCCCCCCCCCCCCCCCCCATGGTGGACGGTCTTTAAACACAAACTACAGATGCCACTTAAGAATTTATCTAAGGTTCACCTGACAATGCAGTTGACCCATTTGTCTTTCCTTTCTTTTTATGTCCAAAACCATTAGTCTTCATCGTTACAAAAGATTTTGCTGGTTTACATTTTTTCCTTTTCCCCCTTGAGAACAAAAGATGTTCTCTAAAAGGACTGAGAGTACTAGAAATGGTACATAGGGGTTTTACCACTACTCCCTTCCTCCTCTGTCTGGGGAATGATTTCATGAGAATTTAGAAAGAAAGATATGACTGTGCTAGGAAACAAAGGAAATTTCATAAGAGTTTAGGGGAAACAAATTCTATTTGATTGCTCCTGTTTTTAAGAGAGGAACTCTTTGACCCAGTCTAACTTTGAGAATGCCCCGTTTTTCTCGGGAAGTGAAATTCTGCAGGTAGAACAAAGAAATACGTCCCTAACTGTTAAAGGCTGACTGTGAAATACTGATTCAGAGGCTGCATATTTTAATAAAACTATTAAAGAACATATGCTTCAAAGAATTTTCCTGTGGAACAGAACTATCTTCGGTACAGGATCTCTTACTCTTTGCTATTCTGCTCTTCTCTCTGTATTTACAAGAAATTGTGCATCTACAAATTACAGATGTCTAAAAGAAGAACTAAGGGCATAGGGGTCACATGTGATTGCCCACCAACTCCTTTCTCTCCCCATGTTGTTTGGAATGCAATGGAGGAAGACGGGTTATCTTAACTGGGATGTTTCTTCACAGGGAAGATCCCTGAAAATTCTTGTAGCCTTACTGCCTTTAGGAGAATCTCAATGAGAAACTATTGTCCTTCAGTGAACTGATAAATGATGTTTATGTTCTTTATCGTGTTGGTAGCAGTATTTTAGTCTCTGGTTGTTTGGACGTTGCTTTGAAAGAAATTTGTATAACATGCCTGAAACTTTTCTTCAGAGCAGGAGCAGACACTTAACTCATTTTGTATGGAAATAGATCTTTCTGTCACCTTCATGATTTCTTGTTATTCAAAACATGAAAAAGATAAAGTAAGGCTAATCCAAAACCCACATGTGCCCAGTGAACTGAAGATTTTTGTGACTACTCCCAACACCACAAATCTGCCAGTTTTAGAAGGGCAGTAAGGTTAATAATCACCTGACTGTGGAGGCTGTAGATTTTGCCAGATGTAGAGAGGTTTCTTTCCCTGGGAGGAAAGACGTTTTGTGAAGAATCACGTTTGACAACATGATTAACATCAGAAACCTATTTTTCAAGTGGAAATGTTTCAAAGTTTGATCTCAAAACTCAAATTTAGGTTCCTGCTGCATTGACTATTTACCTTACTTGCAATTTTCTGTTTTCTCTCATGTGAGACAGTCCATTTATCAGCTTACCCGCTGATAATGTTACTTCTGATAGAATTGAATTTTTTCACAAGTTGAAAGAAAGTGGAAGTGTTTGGCAAAAACCAAATTGGTCAGTCAAATCTAACTCCACTGCATAACTACAGATCAGTTCTTTAACTTCTGACCCTTTCTTAATGTTTTCTTTAGGTGTCTTTAAGTCTGCATGTGTTCACTACTCCATCTCAAGGCTTGCATTGTAACTGCAGTATTTTAAAGATACATGAGTAAAAACTGAAGCTTCTGATGGTGAAAGATCTATTCTGCGTTGTCTGCGTGGACAAATGAGTCTCCCCTAACATTTCCTTTTTTAATAGAAATGTAGTTAATACACCAATATTTTTTATTTTCTTTTCTTAGAGTTTAAGCTCTATGAAGGAAGATGCAACTACCACACACTAGGTGGGGCTAGAAGGACAGTCTATTTAGATTTTATTTGTTTTGGTTTTATTAAATATTTAGTGCACTGGACAGAAACATTTTAGCAAAGAAGTTGCTAGATCTCATAAGCTCCTTTCTGTCCATTTGTCATCTAAATCCTGTTCCACAGTGAAAAGATCTTTCTGGCATACCTTAAATGCATTTACCTCATAGAAGGTAAATGTATTACATCATAGCTCATGCCTGAAGTGTTGTAGATAAATGTGTGAATATGCTGGAATGAGAAGGCCACTTGGGAATTCTTTTGATTTAATTTTGGCAATTAAGTCTGTGGACTTCCTAATCTCCCTGTACTCCCCACTCATGCTTATCAATCTGGCAGTACATAAAAATCACCTGAATCAGAGGATACTTGTTTGTAAGGGTAGCTGTTTAGAGTGGATAGCCAATGTTTGCGTTGATTGCCTGCCTTCTCTTGGAAGGCTGAATTGCTAGTGCAGGCCAGAGGTGATTATAGAAGGGGATAAAGATAGATGCAGCATGTTTCTATTTTAACAGTTTTGGCTTCAGGAACAGGGTGAGGATGTGAGGCAGGGAATATCGTTGCCGCTAGGCACATGCGGCTCTGATATGAAGTAGTGGATACCACTTGGAGGAACTGTGGTTATTTGTGTCTAGGAATGGCGTTTCTATACTTGCTGTAAGCTAACAGTGATGTGGACTGCTATGAAAAGGACCAGTCCCTTCTCTTCTGTTGCACTTCTGCAAATTTTTTGAGAGTCCTGACATGGAGTTGGGTTAGAGAACAGATCCTACTGAAAATTAACTATTTTTTGCTAACTAGATTTTAGCTAAATTCTTTGACTATGGCTGCACAAATGCTTGTGCAGGCACAAGGGAAGGGCTGGGAACAAGCTGCTGGAGTTAGAGTGGGACTGCGGCTTTTATTGGCAGCTTGCCAGTGGTCTGAGGTGAAGACCCTTAATCCTGCATAAATGCCAGCAGCTGCCAAAAGATTTCTTGTACAACTGACAGAACCTTCAGTGTTGTGATTGAAGTAGAAAATCTGGAAACTGCTGCTGGATGTCAAGAGAGAAGAATGGGATCCCACCTTTGAGCTATAATGTAAAGCTGTACCCTTAGAATGCAGTTGCTGCTGTTTGAAGATGAAGTAATTTACCTGTTCACTTGTAAAAACTGATGATAATCATAATTGTTCTTTGTTTTTTTTTCCCCCTCCCCCCAGATAAAATGAAAGATGGTATCATAGCTAAACTAGCTAATCAAGCTGCAGATTACTATGGTGATGCTTACAAACAATGTCAATATAAAGATACTTTGCCCAAGGTTAGTAACTATCATGGAAATAATCGGGGATCTGCTGTTATTGTGAATAACTGTTATTGTTTACAGTGTACTTGATGAAATACACTTAATGTATCCTCAAGAAAAGCTGACGTTTTGCTACATTTAAGGGAAATGAACCTGTAATTTGAAAAACAGTGAAGAAACTAGGATGCTAAAGATAGTGTGTCTTTTCTAAATAAGTAAAATCTTATTACATGAAGTGTGTTTACTTGCAACACATTTCATTTAAAGTGAACTTGAAATGTTTATGATAACGTTTATGATAGCCTTCTTAGTACTTAATGCCTTACTAAATCTGTTTTTCAAACTAACACTTTCTAATGGGGCTTAATTGACTTCTAGTCTCAATGTTTTCATGTGAAACTTGCTTTCGTGTTGACAGCATGAATACAGTGGTACTGTTCACTTACCTGTTAATGAAAAACATGACTGGAAGTCATTGTGTGTCCTCTGTCCTTCTGCCTGTCTTCTCCTCTTCGTCCACCCCAAAACAATCTTGATACTTGTAAATTATCTCAACTTAGTCTTGACTGTTCATTTGAGTGCTGTTGGTTTTGGAAGATGCAGAAGGATCTTTTTTTCACACTCTTTTGAGTATATACTGTATAACAAGTACTTTAAAAATGAGCAGGTTTTCAATGTATCGAATGTATCAATTATGTTCAAATCATAAAACAGTAGAAAACCTTTTGTGAGTGTTATAAATGTGAAAGCTGGATAAGATTTATTTACTTTTGATATGGTTGGACTCTTGAAATTTATATCTAGCCAAGTAGATTTGTCTTCCATAGTGCTTTTTTTGTGAATGTCCCTGGGAAGCATCCATTGTTGCTAATTCACAGTTATTTTTCATTCATTAATAGTTTCAAAACTCTGAAATAACTATTCCAGCTTGCAGTGGTCAGTCTTCTTACAAATAAAATGTGAAATATACTAGATTTACTAAAAATACACTGGAAAACTTACTAAAAATATTTTTTCCAGTGATAAACGGAAGTGGTTGATGTCTGGTCCTATAACTTAATATGCAATCTTAGTCAAATAATTGCCAAAGTATTTGCTGAAGGCACTTTTATTCCCTCTGGGGAAAAAAATCAGGTAATTTTTTTTCCCCTCTGGTTTCTAATGCAGAATAGAATCTTGATAATGATAGGAACTGTATGGGGTAAGGGCTGCTGTACTAAAGTAAAAGCATGCATTTTTATTCTTAAGCAATAAATTACACAAATGCCTTTGTAGGCCAGTCAGTGACTTTTTATATATATTTTTGAAAAAAATGTTTTTCAAAGTTCAGTTGATACCTTGCTTGGCTGCAACTTGAAAGATTCTTTTATATATGCACATGTTTCTTCTCACGCATTCTGTGGCATTTTACAATTTCTCACTTATTATGGTTATGATTGATTTCTGAAAGGCAATGAGATGTAATAAAGCCATTGCTTTGTCTTTTGTTGTTGTGGACCTTTCTTAGCCATAGATCTGCTCCCTGTTCCAGTTGCACAGTAATCTGTCAATTGATTATTTAAAAGAACATCATAAGGTTTGTTGGCTCCATGAGTTAACACCAGCTCTGAGAACAGTTACATGTTTAGGAGTGTGAAATAGAGGTTGACTTGATGTGTCAGACTCCAGTTGCAAGGCCTCACAGACAGCTTTTTCTTCCAAATTTACCGTCTTTTTTTTTTTTTTTCCCCATCTCTGTGGAGGCAGCAAGTTTGCACAAATGTGAAGAAGCAGGTCTTTATATACTGAGGTCTTTAAAACATCACTCGGGTTTTCCAGTGCTCCTTGATTTAAGAAATAAAACAGTAAGGCCAAATCCTTGATCAGAGACCTTGCCTATACTGTGGGCTGCAGCATAATGTTTTCTTCATGTCTTGGTTGGTACTCCTGCAAAGATAAGTGCGTTTTATATAAAAGTCTAAAAATGACTTTTAAATTGCTTTCCATGTCAATATTGGTCCTCTTTACTTGTTCTTTGCTTTCATAACTTTAGAGTTACTTTCTTGGTAGGCCTGCTGCTGTTTTAAGTGTAATTGCTTTGTTAAACCTAAGAAAGGAAAAAGAAAAAAGAAAAAAGCCTGTCTTCTCCCCCTTCCCCATTTTTTCAGAATACTTTGTCTTGGCTTTGTCTTGGGGGCATTTGGGTGTGTTCTTGCAACTATCCTTTCTAATATATGCATGCATTTCTGATCTTTGAAGTAAATGTTGTGACTTCATGGCTTGAATTTAAATTGTAGTTCATCTAAAATAACCGGCACTAAGAATTTTGGAACAACAGATTAAAAAAAAAAAAGACTGGATTCAATCCATGGAAAGTCACATGGTCTCTGACATTTACCTCTAATGTTTTAACCTATCTAAACCATTAATTGGGTGATTCTAATTTCCTTTTCTTCTTCCTTTTTCTTCCTGCATCCCATGTTGTCTGTGGTGGTTAATGTGGTTGGACTTTCCCCTGGTCAGTATTTTTATTTCCAGGAGGTGTTTCCTGTTCTGGCTGCAAAGCACTGCATTATGCAGGCCAATGCAGAATATCATCAATCTATCCTGGCAAAACAGCAGAAGAAATTTGGTGAAGAAATTGGGAGGTTACAGGTGGGTAACTTTTTTTTCTTCTCTGAAAAATATGGGGAAACTTTAAACACTGAAAAGCTAGCTCAGAGTTCTAAAATTCAAATAACTAAGAAAGAAACTTACTAAAAAATTGCAGAGCATGTTTATCACATGAATCAAATTATTAGCAGCTGTATTTTAATGAGTTTGGGCAGTTTGATACTGCTTGACACGTTAAGCCTATATCTTTGTTTGCATAGACTTCTTATCTCAATATAGCTAATATAACAGATTTGTTAATATTAAATAATTTTCCAAAGTGAAGTTATTGAAAAAATCACCAAAACATTAAAATTCTGCCTGGTCTATACCTAACTCCTTTCCTGCGATCCTGATTTAGATTTAAATCATTTTTGAAAAACATACAAACAGTTGTATTTTTAGTCTTTATAGTTTTTTACCTCTATATCTGGTTCCTAGAGGGACTCAAATATAGATGTTGTAATGAGTAAGGTCTTCTCATGTTTTAAGTACAGTAGGGAAAAAAATGGCTAAAAATAACTACTTTCTTCAAGTCCCCTGGTCCTGGGGGAAAAAAAAAGAAAAAATAAAGTGCTACTTCGACTGACTTTGTAGAATCCATGTGCAATATCTATTTATTGATATGCAGGAGAGTTGAAGGACTTATATATGACCATCATGTTGACATTTTGAAAGTTCTGATTATGCATTTATTGACTTGGTACGGGATGGAGCTTGAAACTTTTTTTCTGTGCTTGCATGACAATGAAGTGCCTATATGAACTTCTAATACCAAGTTGTTATATTATGACTACATTACTAGGTGATGGATGAAGTTTTATCTGTTGTTTATGCTTGAGTTTCAAATCTGCCTAGCAGACCTCCTTTTTCTAGGACTCTAGAAATAGAACATTAATGCCTTTTTTAAGTGCTCACCCTTGACAGGTCTGGCTATATCAAATTTACTATCATTGTTAAGTTGTATAGCAAATTAGCTTGTGACCATGATTTTTCTTCATGTTGTGTTACAGGAAGCATCCCTTCATGCTGAGCAGTTAGATATATATTTTTTTTTTTTTTAGTCAAGCCTGAGGGGAAATACTCCATTATTATTTATTTTAGCACTGCTTCATTAACAGCATGTAGTCAGAAATTAAAATCCTGTGTCATCTTATTAAATACCTTTAGTACGATGAAACTTAAATCCTGTTCTCCATAGTTATTAAAATACTGCTTTTGTAATTAATCTAAATTAGAGGTTTGGTATCTTATTTTGATGAAGTTTTGAAAAATGCATTTGCTATAAAGTAATACTCTCTTTTTATTTCACTTTTTAAAAAGCTAGAACAAAGATGGATTAAATTGGGGGGGAGATTAATGTAAATTCTTCCAAATTAAAGTATATATGCACACCCCTGTTTCTTCTCTCATTTTCTGTTTCTGGCAAATGGTAGTTAGACTATAGTATTGTATCAAACCAGAACTACTGTTGTGTGATTTATGGCACAATAGAAAGTGGCAAAAAAATCTCGGCAAACTTCAAATATACTTCACTTCTAACGTAGCTCAGGTTCCACTCCACAATCCCAAGAAGTTTGAGTTTTGGACGAGTTGTGAGTTTATGTAAACCTCAACTGACACTGCTTCTTCGTATTTTGTTTTACACATTCACAACGCAAATGTGATCAGGATGGAACAGATGCAATCAAAGGACAATGTTTTGTCTTGCATGTCTCCTGCAGTAAATTGGATGTAGGAAAACCAGATACCTCAGGGTTGCATCTAGGCTGAGCAGACAGAATTGAAGAGACAGTGGACCTTGTATTTTATTGTAATTTGCAGTAGGGTTCCAGCATAATTTCTGTAGCTTCTGAGCTCAAGGTTAGATGCGTGTTAGTGGCAGATGTGAAAAGCAGGACTCAGGCCTCTTCCTTCATGAATGTAAGCAAGTGAGCAAGGTTTGAGAAACAATTTATAGTACCTGCAAAAGCAAGCTGTGGGTTTCATGAAACAACATGAAATGGCATGGTGGCTTTTTTTTTTTTGTGAATGGGTATTTGAAGTGTTATTGCCTCTAACTTATGATCACTTCTTTTGGATTTTGGGGAGTCATAGTGAGACTACTGTGAGATATTAACTTGGTTAGTGGTTTGTGGGTTTTTTTTTTCTCAATGAAGTATTTTAATGAGTAAAATCTCCTTTTTCCTTTTTGATACATAAGAGGAGAATATTTTCTTAAGGAAATAATATTATTGATCACATGCATTGGCAGTAGTTACTTGGCTAACCGGGAAGCTCATCTGTTTTCTTAGGTATATATGAAAGGCAGAAAGAGAAGTTATTATTTTAATTTTAACTGTTTTTTTTATTTTTTTTAGCATGCAGCAGACTTGGTGAAAACAGTGGCATCTCGTTATGATGAATATATAAATGTTAAAGATCTGGTTGACAAAATCAACCGTGCACTTACAGCTGCCAAAAAAGACAATGACTTCATTTACCATGACCGGGTTCCTGACCTGAAGGATTTGGAATCCATTGGAAAAGCCAGTCTTGTGAAGTCTACTCCAGTTGTTGTTCCCCTCAGTCAGAAATTCACTGGTAAGCGAAGTGTGTGGAGCACACAGGGTACTTGTTACCTTGTGAAACACACGGCCACCAAAGTTCATTTGTACCATGAAAAAGTAAATGTTTACTTTTGAATTGTATTAAGTGTACAGCAGTGTTTTTGAAAGTGCCATTTGTCTTTTCCAGTTTGTTGTTCTACTACTTGATGATAAAAAGTACTGGAAGAATAAACCACACGTAATGAAAATCATTATTTGCAATGTGCCCTTCTCTTAAAGATTTTCTCAGCAACTGTATTTTCTATATTAAACCAACCTTTTTAATTTCAGAAGGAACACTAGTATAAGGGAAAGGTATCAAATTGTACAATCTTAACTAACCTAGTTGCTGGACTTCCATAAAGCTGAAAAATTTCAGTTTGTTGGCTGTACAGGGGAGTTCTGAAAAATAATCCTCTCTTCCCTTTCTCATTTTCTTCCTTTAAAGAAGCAAAATTAGAAATGAAGCCTTAAGGAAAACCTGATTTGTAATCCCACAGTTGTTTTAAATATAATGCCTTTAAATTATGTCTAACTCAATTTCAGTCTTAAAAACTGAAATCTAATCTAAAGACCTGTAGAAATAGAATTTTTTTTAAGACATCTTGGGAAGTGGGGGAAAGTATCTTGAACTGTTCAGATCAGTCTCTGTAGTACAACCTGTACAAAAGAGCTGTGAAGATGTGTGTGTCCTTTTACCTCCTCAGTGCAACTTGAGTAATTTATACTACTTTAATTGCAGACCTGTTTGAGAAGATGGTTCCATTGCAAATTCAGCAATCTGTGAGTGTTTATAACCAGAGAAAGGCAGATTTAGTTAACAAGTTAATAGCCCAGATGAGAGAAGCCACAAATATGGCAAATGGGTAAGTATGGGTCCTTGTTAAATTTCTCAAGAGGAGTTATGGAACAGCCTATAAACACTGGCTGCCTTGCAGCCTGCAGACACCCAGATTATAGTAGTGTTTTTTTATTACTGTGTGGTAGGCTGGCAAACTTAAGCCATGGAAGGGGTATTTAGAACTACTTTTCTGCATAAGTTAAGACTGAAAGCATATTAAGAACAAATAGCATTGAATTTTCTTCAATCTTTCCTCATTTTTTAGGAGTCTGACACTTGCTCAGAAAAAGTTCCAGTACCATTAGTCTAGAAGGATTTTCACATTCCAGTGGTCAGCTTGATTGTACCAGTGATTCAATACATGATATTTTTTCCCCCAAAATTTTCTTCTTTAAAATAAATAATAATAAAATTTATATCAAGCTGAAAGATAGGAATGTAACTCCAGGCAGTTGGTTCTTTATCTACCAGGTAGTTACTACTGAAAATGTTTGCTATATTTTGTAAGTGCTAAAAGACTAGGTTTTGTTTAGCTTTTTAAGAGCTTTGAAACGTATTTTTGGTGAGGTATACGCTAGGAATAAGTTTAGAGTTTTCAGTTTGAAATTTCTGTCTAGGCGTACGTTATACTCTGTTTCCATTATAATTGACTGTGTGATTGTTTGTTTGGATAGCAGTGTTATTTACAGGATAAAACCATCTAATAGTACAAACAAGTTGCTGTTTAATGTGTTGACTTTTTCAGTGTCTTGGCTTCCCTCAATCTTCCTGCTGCTATCGAAGATGTGTCTGGTGATACTGTTCCTCAGTCTATTTTGAACAAGTCCAAGTCTGTGATTGAACAAGGAGGAATTCAGACTGTTGATCAGCTGATCAAAGAACTGCCTGAATTGCTACAAAGGAACAAAGAAATTTTAGATGAAGTAAGCTCAGCAACCACTAACACTAAAACATTCTTAAAAAAAAAAAAAAACAACCACTGAACTTTTTGTCTTTAAATGGCAATAGAAAAAATGCACGATTACCAAAAATGCTTGTAACTTTAGTAGCACTTCAAAAATATGCCATTTAAGTGTTTAGTGTATACAAAAACTGTGCTGTCACTTGTGGATGTTCCCTGACAAGGATTTTGTCTTTAAAATTGTTGGGAGGGGGAAGCATGCTAAAGAAATTTGGGTGATTTGTGCCTTTCATGCCCGTTGTTTTATTTCCCAAACTAAATTTATAAGGTATGTATAAGCTTTCTTTATTTTCTACGCTAGCTGTATATCTTGTAGCTATTTCATGTTTAGAACGGCTTGTAATGCATGTAACATTTTCCCCTTGTAGTCACTAAGATTATTAGATGAAGAAGAAACTACAGACAATGACCTGCGAACGAAATTCAAAGAACGCTGGCAGAGAACACCATCCAACGAGCTCTATAAACCTTTACGGGCAGGTAAAGTTCATGTTTCATGCTTTGGATTCTGGGGATGCTCTAAAAATGTCCATTCTCATTGTGTAAATTAAAGTAGTTTTTAATGCTCTGATACTATCTTTAAAGATACAAATTTCAGTTTAGGAGAGATTATGCCAAAACATCCTTATTGCAATCTGCACCATTATTTGGAGTTGAGAGATGATGTGATAGCAGAGAACTTGCCGCTGCTTTTGCACCCCTGGAGGGCACAGGCAATGAAAAATGGCTGCCCTCCTAAGAATCTGGTTGCAATTACCTCTTAAACACTTTAGTGTGTTTTTTTTTCTCTGTATATTAACTTTTTTTTTAATTTCCCATCAAGGTGTTCTTTTCTCTTTGATTTGGTGTTTTGTTTTGGTTTTTTTTCCCCAGCAGTTAGTCAAACTACTTAGAGCCATCACTACAGCATGTTTTCTCTGCGCTTAATATGTATTGTTTTGAAGCTAACAAGGGACTGATATCACTGCCTTAGCTTGGCAAAGTTACAGGGGTTTAAATCTGTGGAGTAGCTGAAACCAGTGTTCATTAATATACTTTTGAATGCTTCTCTGGAGAATTAATATAGGTGCCTAGCTTATGCACTATTTAAAACATAACTTAGAAGCTTAAGTTTTATTTATAAGTCTTAATAATGTCATAATGTGCAGGCTCATAAAAACGCGTGAAGACTTACTGAAAAGCATGAAAACTCTTCTGGTGCAAGGCTTGGATGAAACAGGTTTTGAAATGATATAAACACCCTTTTTTCCCTCCCACCACCAGAGGGAGCCAATTACCATAATATTTTGAATAAAGCTGTGCAAGCAGATGGTCAAGTTAAAGAACGCTATCAGTCTCACCGGGATACCATTGCACTTCTGTGTAAGCCAGAGTCAGAACTCAATGCAGCCATTCCTTCTGCCAACCCAGCAAAAACTTTACAAGGAAGCGAGGTAAAGTGTTGAAATTTGTCTCTATTTTGAATAGAAGTGCTATTCGTCTAACAAAGTAAACTTGTGTGAATTGGTGTGGAAGCTGATCCTTAGCTGCTCTTGTTGCTGTCACAATTGATACAGGAGGTAACTAACATTTGGAAAAGAAGTTGTCTTTTGGTTTAAAATCTGCTTGAGTATATTTTGTTATGCTTAGTGTCAGCAAGTTCAATCCCTGTGGACAGCAAGACTGGTTGACTGTTATAAAAGGAGCAATCCTTGATGAATATTTTTGTTATGTAGGGTGGTGGGGTGTAGTGCTCAGGTTCTTGGGGCAATTAGGCAATGTAAAAGACATGGCCCAGTATTTTAAAATATTAGGCAATTGCACCAACTTGCTTTCCAAGAAAGTCATGGCTCATCTACAGCAATATGATTATTTTTCTCATAGAAGTGATTTGAAGTCAATGTGTTTGACTGCCATTTTTAGAATAACCTATTGGAAGGTATCTGATCAGTTTAAAAAAAAAATAATTTAAAAATCGTTGCAGTAATTCAGTGTTATTAGTGGAAGCAAATCTTTAGAGGAGAATATAGCTTAAGAAATGCTTGAAGATCTTTGTTTCATTGTATTCTGTCCTGGTTTGTCATCTTAAACGTACTTATAAACAAATACTCATGCAGTAGTGTTACCAGCATCAGTGAGGAGTGCAAGATGGAAACAAGTAATAGAGTATACTTCTGCAATAATTCCTCTAAACATGCTAACTTCTGACAATTTTTATTGCCTAGGTTGTTAATGTCTTAAGAACTTTGCTGGCCAATCTGGATGAAGTTAAGAAGGAGAGAGAACAACTGGAAAATGACCTGAAATCTGTAAATTTTGACATGACAAGCAAATTCCTGACTGCACTTGCACAGGATGGTGCTATAAATGAGGAGGCTATCTCTCTGGCTGAGTTGGACAGAATTTATGGAAGTTACAAACGGAAAGTGGAAGAGTCTGTAAAAAAGCAGGAAGAACTTCTCAAAAACATTCAGGTACAACACCTTGTATGTCTTCCTTCCTTCCTCTTAAACTAAGGAGCAATGATTCCTCTACCTCTCCAGTGCTTTAGAAATCTTACTTTGCTTTCTACTCTGTTTTGCTTGTTACTCTGTCATAGGCCAGTTGATACTCCTTTACTACTCTGATCACTGAAAAAGACAGGTTTGGTGTTTTTTTTTTTTTTTGTTCACTGGAAAGAAATGTGAACTTTTAGCAGACTCTCCCAGAACTCAAGTGTAAATTCTCTTGGACCTTTTCTTGGCCCAGTTCTGCAGATGGCTTTGCCCTTGGAAGAAGCTTAACTGGTGTGCTAAGAAGTTTTTGGTTTTGTTTTGGTTTTTTCCCTCAATCCCATCTTAATACTTCTTTCTGGGATAACAGCAAACCTGTCCTTACTGTCTACTAGAAGACATTTTGGGTCTCTGAAGTATGTTTTGGTTTATTCCTAATTGCTATTTACAATGTGCTTGACTTCCAGCACGTGCAAAGCTCATCAAAGTAAAAATTAATGAGAATTTCCCAAAGTTGATTTATAAATTCAGCCTTAATTTGTCAGTAACACCAGAGACAGGTACCTGAAACATCTGGCAAAAGAGGAAGTCCTAGTGCTTGGACAAGTGGCAGTAGTGACTTGAGTAATGATGGGGCCTATTTGTGCACAAGATCACTTGCAACTTCTGACTGCAACTTGTGTTTGCAAGAATAGGAGACTTTTCCGAAAGGGAAAAAATTGTTTCTAAATGACCATATGGCTCATGTTTATCAAGGATTTTGTATTCAGATATCTTTTAACATACATACTTTTAAAATCTTGATGGATATTACTTTGATGTTTGAATGTCCTGGAGTGCAAGTTTGGCTGCTTCTGGCAGCTGAAGTGGTCTTTTTAAGTTTGCTTGTTTGTTTATTTTCCCAAGAGAAATGAGATGTACGTGATCTTTCTGTCAGTTTTCTACTTTGTGTCCTTTTAATAGCTTGCCAACATCAACCATATTTGAGGTAGTGCTTCTTGTAAAATCATACTGAAAGTTAGTATTTTTGAATGTCAGTGGAGGGTACTACGGGAGAGATCCTAATTAGTATAGCCTCTGAAAGAGAGTCTGCAGTATGAACTTGAGAATTAGCTGAAGGCAGCCCACAACAGAACAGATAATTAGCTGGTACATACTGCTAGTGAGTTAATATATGTATAGTTCTGAAATAGCCACTACACTTGGCAGATAGCAAGTATCGGGAAGTACAGTGTGTGGCTGGAAGGTGAGGAAAGGCAGGTGTTGGGAAAAGGGTGTAGAAGCAATGAGTAAGAAGAAAAAAAACCCCAAAAGATATAGCATCTTACATGGACCTCAGTTGCATTATTTTCACTGCTTATTTTTTCCTTTCTTTTAAGAATGCACACCAGGATTTTTCAAAGATGAAACAATCCAACAATGAATCTAATTTAAGAGAGGAAGTTTTGAAGAACTTAGCTGTAGCAAATGACAACTTCGTGGAACTTGTAGCCAATTTAAAAGAAGGCACAAAGGTATGGTAATGCTTAAGGGATTGGAAGAACTTTTAAAAAAATTTTTATTTACACAATGAGACGTGAATCAAAAAATCATAATAAACTTTGTGGACATGCTAGATGAGAGGTACATTTTTGAGGATTTTACTACTGAAGTGAGGACAGCGAGCTGCTTGAATTTTGATTTAGACAGCTGTTTAGCTGTTTGACTGTTTAGACAGTTTGTTCCTATCTGAAAAGTAAGCTTTTCTGAGCATTGCTTTATATAAACATAGGAAAATATAATTACAGCTGAGTAACTGATGCTGAAGTACCCAGATGAGCCATTTTATCTGAAGAATTCTTTCATCTGTTCTTCCATGGTATTTAATCACCTTATCAAATTTGTGTTTTATATACTACTACTGCATACATGAGGAGAGGTGAGGAGGGCTTTATTTAGCTTGCTGCTTTTGATCTGGGCTTCTGGAAGGTGTCTTACTGCTTCTGTATTAAGTACTTTTTGCTGGATTATTGATAGCTCACTAGAGGAAAAAAGAAAGTAAAACTCTGAAATGTCTGTATAAATGAAATGCATGGAACTGACTGAAGGCAATAAAATTAAGAAAAAATTATCATTTAACTATTTTTAATCACCAGAAGTGATCTAGTTTTGTTCTGGTTTTAATACATTTTCTAGTTGTTTTAAACTGTTTTTATATTTACACACAGACATATATATAAAAAAAAATTGTAGGATATTACAGGGATGGACAACAGCTGACATTTGTTTTTGAAAAGCAGAATAAAATGCACTAGCAAACTTTACTGGAATGGCAGGTTCTGGGCAGTGTAATAATATAACGCCTATAACTGGATCAATATGCTAGCATGGAGTCTGAAAGTATTGATTGAGCATTTGAGCTTTTTTTTTTTACTAGTTTTACAATGAGCTGACGGAAATCCTGCTGAAATTCCAAAACAAATGCAGTGACATTGTCTTTGCTCGCAAGACTGAAAGAGATGAACTACTCAAGTAAGATTTCAATATTTTGTTTAAGCTTTGTAGAAATGGTTAAGTGTTTATCAGAAATTAATCTTTGGGGACATGTTTATTATGGTACTTGATGAAATGAGAAAGGGAGAATATGTATGTTAAGCCTATCACCTCTTCTTTGCCTTAATGCTAACCCCACTCTACCCTCCCCTGAAAAAAGAAGAAAGTGATAGGAGAAATAAATACAAAAATCTACTTTGAAATTTGCTCTGCTGTTCCTCTATATAGTTTAGCATGAATCTGTGTCATCTTACCATGATTTCACTCTCAGTTCTTTTTGGCATGTGTCTGTTAATCGTTTCATTTTATTCTTTCCTTTGAACTTCTGATTTCTGCCCATTATTTCTGCTGTCATTTCGGTTTGAGAAATTAGATAAATGCTTCAGCATATGATTGCCTTCCGTGTGCCCGGTGTGGTGGGGGAAAAACACTGGTATTCCACCTTTGCTCATGGTCTGATCTAGTCTGATATTTTATCATTGTTTAGGTATGTGGGTTGCCTACACTGCTGGGGAGAGAAGTAGGTTTTGTCCTTCATGTGAAGGAAAGTGTGTGATGGTGCCGTTGTCCCCCACATGTGATCAGGCTAGTATAGTATGCTTCAGCTGTGATTTTTTTTTTTTAGGCTCTCCTTTTAAGAAGAAAGCATAACTGAAAAGACTTGCCTTTTAATCGGTATTCTTTAGCAAAGCATGTAGCCTTTTATAAAAAGGGCTAGTTGTTACTAAAGTTTCAGTTGGTGAAACTGCAGTTGTTGTGTGCATATACCATGTTGTGAATGGGATGCTCAGCGCTCAATTTTTACCTTTCCTAGCTTCATCCTTTGTAGAACTGTTCTTTTTCAGTTGGGCATTGTGCTCGCAAATTAATTCTTAGTAACTGTATGCAACCCCTTCCACCTTTTTTCCTCTTCCTACATTCATGGAATTTGGAAGCTGTAGGCTGCCTAACCAAGGCTTAGGTCTGAATATCTTGCATCTCTAATATGTTAGTGTTCAGTGTTTAAAGCTGTAGGTTTAGTGCTGATGCAACATTCGGCTGAATCTTGCCATGATATCTTTTACGGCCTCGTGTTCACTGACATGAAACCCTGTCAAGGTTAGGGGCAATGACCAGATTTGGGATATTTGTAGTATACGTCTACAAAATGTATTTCTCAGTGTGCCCAACCCACAGTTTGAGTGAATAAAATGTGTGTTTTGCCCCTGCCCCCCCCCCCCCATTGACTGGGGGATGCATCTTCACTTAGTGAAAATGAATTTGTTTAGATGGTTTCTCATTTAGAACTAGACATATTCTCCCCCTCCCCCCCCATGATTGCCCATTGGAGGATCAGTTCTAATAGTGTTTTAAGCTTCACATTTAATGTGTTTGGTCGCTTTGTGGTCAAAAGTGTACTTCACTCTGGATGGTACCACTGTTCTGTAAGCCATCAGTCTTTGCAGCATAAGTTTAAGAAGAAAATTGTTACTTCCATCCTTTATGTAATCTTCTATGATGATAAGTTTTGGTTTTGTTAGTTTCAGTATAATACAGTGTTGAATAGTTACTCCGCTATCTGCAACAAACAGTTTGAGATATACAAAATCATATGTAACAGAGCATCAAGACAGTATTTCCAGCTTTTTCTCCATAATTATTTTTTACTGCAGGGGTAACTGCAGCGACAGTTTTCTTGGAGTTTTTGTTTGTCTTGTTTTTTCTACCAAGTTTCTACAAAAGTTGCCAGTTTTCTTCTCCTCCTTTGGAGCTCACCGTTGCATGCTATATAAGAGGTGCCTGTAGTTTGCTAACTAGACTGTATACCTTTGTCAGTCTCCCCTGTCTTCTATTTCAGAATGCCAGCTATCAACTTCTAGCTGTTACATATTGCTCACCTATCATTTTTATGCAAAATTGTCTGAAATTTTAAATGCTTCCTAAAGTCTCTCTGAAGAATCTGCCCAATCTCAAATATTGAGTCTTTGCATAGAGAAATGCAGTACATTCCTCTGAATATGTAATTTAGAACTGCTTTCTTGGAGTTTTCATGACAAGCTGACTGTAAAATTATGCTGTTTAATGGCAGCTTGTAGTACAACATGACACCAAAGCCTCCTTGTATCTTACCAAAGTAAGATACTGAAGTATCTTACCAAGAGTCATTCCAACAGTAGAGGTAACAGAATAGAGAACTTGAAAGCTCATGTGCTGAGCCATTCAGATTTTTGCCAGGCTTTTTTTGATAGTTATGCTTACCCAGATATAAATGATATTGCAGACTACCTAGCGGACTTTTTTTTTTTACCGTTCTGTTAGATGTGTGGTATTTGCATGCAATATTATTTAATTTAGGGCAATCTGCAAGCGATATGACATTGCTTTTCTTCTGTATTTGAGCATCTCTTTACACGTCAAAATTATTGAAACTTACTTTTATCCTTTTCCATAGCCTTGAGGTTTCCTTAGGTTCTCAGGAAAGCTTCCAAGTTGCTAAATGTTATGACTATTCTGTAATTTCTGATCCCAAAGCTTTTGGCTAATTCAGTGACCTATAGTCAGGATTGAGTTGGAACATAAAGTCATTATTAGAAAATAAGTGTAACAGTTAATCAGAGGATTGGCTAGAGGATTGTTTCTGTGGAAGTGATTTGGACTCCAAATTTAGTTTGAGCTAGCTCAATGATCATGCTTTAAATACTAGATTTACTCCGTTGCATCTCTTCAGCTTAGCTTGCTGAAGTGTATAACAAACAGTTCTTAAACTAAGCTGTGTGTTTGCTTGTTTGTTTTTAATAGAGATTTGCAGCAAAGTATTGCTAGGGAACCCAGTGCTCCCTCTATTCCCCTGCCTACGTATCAGACCACATCAGCTGGAGGAAGTAAGCCTTCTGCATCGTCGACTCCTACTCCAGCACCCAGAACCATGGTGGTAAATATATGCTGTGGAATTAGTGGGTTGAAAATAGAAGGTCCATACTTTAGAACTCCAAACCGATCTGTAATTTGTGTATATCACTCCTTAATGTATTGGTGTATTTGGAAATGTATTGAAGTGAAATAGAGGGCAAAGTCTAAAGACTTTGCAGAGGGGTATATTATGTACTACTGTTGTTCATAATTTATAGATTTGAAATGGAAAGCTTATTGCTTTTTAGATGCTTCGCATTATTATCTGCTTAGAGTAAATATAGAATGTCTGTTTAAATGAAAATAAAAATAAAAATCAACCAATCGTATAACCACAGTTTTTGATTCCAAGACTTCTAGAAAGAAGCTCCAGCTTAATTCACTTTCTCTTGTTAGGGGACTAAACCACAGCCACCAGCACGACCACCACCACCAGTGATTTCTGCAGCAAGCAGTTCCTCTTCTGCATCAGCACCCTCTGGAACAGCTGCACCTCCTGCTGCTGCTCCTGCTCCTTCTCCTACTCCAGGAACCAGTGCACCTGCATCAAGCACTGCACCTTCACAGGCACAGGGACCTCCTTACCCAACTTATCCAGGTTACCCAGGGTAAGCTATGGGAGTACTTAAGCAGTTCTTTGTTATTCTGTTATCTAAAAGCACTTATTTGTTGCATGTGACATTTTAAAATAGGTTATCGTTACAATTGAAGATGGGTTTAGTGTTTGAGGCACGATGGATTTTTTTTTGGGGGGGTTTGGTTTGGTTGGTTGGTGTTGGTTGGTTTTTTTGGGTTTTTTTGTGGGTTTTTTTTTTTTATAGTTTGAATCATGTAATTCTTGTGGAATCATTTGCTGCTACCATTTGTGGGGCGTTCATTTTAGGTCTTTGTAGTTTGGCTATTTTAAAGGAGAAGGGAGATAGGACTGCAGTTCCTTAACTGTGCTTTGTGGACTACTGCCAGCCCTTGCATAATCAGTTGGTGGTGTTTACCTCAAAAGTGTTGGCATATCTCATTTGTCAAATCTTGGTATCTTGCTGAAGATGATAAAAAATACAGAAAAAATTCCAGTTGAGTAGTGTGCTTTTCTGATGCTTTTTTCCATCTTTCTGGAGTCATCACAAGGAATTGAAGGCAGCTGCTCTCTCCTTCAGTAGCAGGCTCAGCAAATGTTAAAATATGTACAATGATATTAAACATAAGAAAATCAATTTAGATCAGTTCTGTTCCAGCATGTTGCCTTTACTCTACTTTCTGTCTGCATTTCTGTTCCACGCATTATAATTTTTTTAATGTTTGATCCTTGAAAGTTACTATACTTTCTTCTGCACAAAAAGGAAAATGAAAGGAAAGCATTTGTAGCGATTGCATGTCTTTTTGTATCTATTGATGAGTTGTTATTTGCAAATTAACATCATCAGTGTTTTACAACTAAAGTATGCTTCCCCCCCGACAGGTATTGCCAGATGCCAATGCCAATGGGCTATAATCCATACATGTATGGTCAGTATAATCTGCCATATGCACCCTCACCTGTGTATCAAAACCCTGGACAAGCACCATATCCGGCACCTCAACAACCTGGATACCCTTTTCCTCAACAGCCTTATTACCCTCAGCAATAATGCATCTGCAAAGAAGTTCTGCTTGTGAAAATCTGGGAGAAATTGGCAATAAGCATACTAAAACTTTTAGCTTCAGTTAATGTACTATACTGAACTGTATGCAGTCTATAACTCCTGTTTATTGTTAACTGCTCAAAAATGTCTACATCAGTTTTTGATTACACTAAACACTTTGAAAGGTCTGCTGCAGTGGTTTAGGCTGTAGACTAATGCCAGAATTAGAGCCTAATTCAGTGGTCTGAAACTGTACACTACATGTTGGCTAGACCAAAATATTTCTTTGCAAAAATCCTATAAGTAACAAATGGGTTCAGATGAGAAAAATGAAGCAGTGTGTGCACTGGGTGTGATATATTCTATGGAACCATATAGCATTTCCTTCTACACTCCATTGGTTTGTATTTTTTTTGAGTTTAGTTAAAATATGCTATTTTGTCTAATAATCAAGGCCTTGTAAATCATCAGTAAAAAAATAAATTACTTAAGAATGGTTTAAACACCTGGCATTCTCATTACCATAAAAATGTGTTTCGTGTGTCTGTAGATTCTTTAATTTGTCCCTTGACTTGCATAATATAAAGATAACTTCTCAAGTGTTTAGCCTTACAACTGAATTTCCACCTGTTTTCCTTGATTCTGTATTTTTGTGACAGAATCTATAATTAACCATTTACATCTTGGTAGATGAAGTCTTGCAGGTAGAATTTTCCTATAACTTTGAAGTGTATTGGACTAAAATATGTTCATTACCTTTTTAAAAGAATGGTTACTCTCATCTCCAGAATACTGCTTAAAAGAAGGGAGATCAGGGTCCCTCTTACAGGACCAGCGACTGCTTGGTCCAACCCATGTTTTCCAAAGAAATGTTGATCAGAAATGTGTTATGGCTCAAAATAGGGCAACTATTGATTGTTGGAGCTTTTCAGATTATGTTTTTAAATTATTGCTTTTTTTCCCTTGAAAAAACACATGTATTCCCTCAGGGATCTTGTTATCAGCTGAGAAACTTTTTTTGTGGTGAAAAAAAATAGTATCTTGTAAATTAAAGTACATTGAATGTTTACTTCTGCATCCATCTGCTCAAGGGATTAATAACCTTGCACTACCTTTTGCATTAGATAGTGAAGAATATAAGTTTGTGATTAATGGCTTCTACCAAATATTTGCTAACCATCTTTCAGTCTTTCTTTTTTTTTTTTTTAAACATGCTTGTCTAGTAAGGGACTCGCCATTCCTTTAGCCCTTTGACATGAGTTACTTGGTTCTGTGGGACAGTTAATTTCCTGAGTGCTTCATACAAGATGTTCTGGCCTTACAGAATAGCTATCACAATACCTATGTTAAATGTTACTGCTTTATTTTTCTATTTAAGTGCCTGATTAAAATATTGAGGTATATTTTAATGTAGGGGTTTAGAGGGTGCCAGCTATTGTAGCATCTGGGTGGAAACCTCACTGGATCCTGAATACTCTTCCTCATAAAGAAAGCAGCATACCTATCCATATGAGCTCCTTTCTTTCTGTCTCAAGTTCTTCTTGCTATGCGATCACTCTGATTACTTTGTGAAGACTACTTTAATACTCCCTGACCCCCATAGAAAATGCGGATCAAAAGGTAAAAATAAGTATCCCTTGTAGAACATGACTATCTAATTCTAAACAAATTTATTAATCCTATAGAAGCTCAGTGATGTGGGGGAACAGGATGAAGTAGGGGAATACAGCACCATAGATCCAACTGTGCACAAGGACAGGTGCTTTGCCTTTCTTTATAAACATTGCTGAATGAGGTGGCACAGGAACCTCTCCAATTTTTTTCCCCTGATGATAGTATGTAAGAGGCAAGCGAAGACAATGAGAAAAAGCTAGGAAGATAACTGTTTGGAACCAACAATCAGAACGTGATTTTACTCTAACTGGAAAAACAGTAGTTTTCCACTAATTTCACTGTGTCAATGTGAGCAAGTGCAAGTCTAATGCAACCTTTTAAGTTCTAAGTTTCTAGTATACTATGGCCTATAGATTTTTTTCAGTTTGCATATTAGATGCATTTGAGCTATTGTGTAAGTAAGTTTGTTTCTAGTGCCTCAATTCATAAAGCTTATTTTAATGCTGTATAAAAATGTAACTTGTTCAGCATAAAGATTCCTAGAACTGAAATTTCCTTTTTAAAATTTAGTAGATCTGGAATTAACTGTTAAAACATTTTTTCCAGTTGTGTTACTGCTGGCTTTAGTCTGCTATTATTTGAATATGTATAGAAATTTACGCATTACGTTCAGCTTTCACATGACCGTTTTTCTCTCTTTTTTTTTTTTTTTTTTTCCCCCTCCTAAAGAGAGCAGAAAAATCCAGAGACATGTATGTATCAGCTTTAAAGCATGCAGCTGTCATGACTTTGGTTGAAATGTTATCTTGTTCTTCTATAGTTTATTAAAAAAAAATCAGTTAGAAAACCTGATTTCATGGCTTTTCTCTTGAGTCCTTTGGCTTCAGACAAGTGTTACCTTGGAAAGGATGGAAATAAGTTACGGGCCCCCAAGTAAGTTTGTGCTGTGGTGAAGGTACTCAGCGTATCAGCCGCCATGTGAAATGGTAGCCTGTGTGTATGCGGGTGCTTTACAGTACAGCTGCTGCTCTGTAATAACAGCCATGTTTAAATCCTGGTAGTTGTGTTTATTTCCAAAGCTGATGGAGTGTATTTCCCTTTGATTATACGAGGAGGAAGTGGTAAGGTCTTCAGAAACTTTGAATCAAAGTTTGTTTTCATGAACTTATGTTAGGCTGGGTTTCATATGACTCACAGCAGCATGGGTATGCCGGGCAAAGCGATTAAAGGCTTGTAAGGGCAGTTAACTTTTCCCAGCAGATAAATGGCCCCCATGGACACTCCAAGAAGTTGATTTAATTTTTTAATTTTTTTATCTTTATCTTTTTTTTTGAAAAAGACTGTATAGTACCATGCTTATTGCAATTGCTGTGTGGAGACAAAAGTTTACTGTGTTTATTATTTTAAAAAAGTTGACATCCTGTTTGTCATGATAGTTAAATACTACTAGATTAAAAAAAAAAAAAGAGACTTTTTAAACCAGTCTAAGTAATTTCCCTTATGCTTTTCTTCTGATAAATAGCCAAAAACTTTATACTCGGGTTGACATTTTTCTGGTTTGGACCTAAATTTGGAACTATAGTAACCTTTACTGGCAAGCATACAGTTCCTGTTAATGCTGAATGATGACTTCAGTCTTGTATCGTCTAATTTCCTGATTTTGTAATAGTCCCTGATGGTAACAACTGTGCCTCAGTTGTTGTATCCTTTCTTCTTCTTCTTTTTGTCTTTAATAAGATGGGGTGATGTTTCTTAATCCTTGGGAGAAGCTGGCCACCAATTTATTAACTAGGTGTGAAGAAAAAACTTTCCTGTCAACCATGAAAGGGAAGAGATTAATGACTGCCATTGCGAAATCAGTACCAAGTCTTCATCGTAAATTACTGCTATCGGTTCCTTTAGCTCTTTCACCTTAAATTCATTCAGGGATTCTGCATGGTGATGTCTGGCTGCATTTACACTTTTAAATTAAAGGGCTCCTGCATGCATCGTGCATGTTGACAGCTGGTAGCATCTGGGTGCCAAAAACGCGTTGGAGACTTGGTTCTGGTGTCCAGTGTGGACACTGGTGAGATTTACACCAAAACCAGATTTGACCTTAGGTAACCTTTGACACAGGGTAACCTTTCACCTGGAGTCACCTCTGTCCTGTGACCTGAAGTAACCTTTATCCTTGAGTAACTTCTGTCCTCTGACCTCGAGGACCCTTTGACCTTGAGGAACCTCTGACCTCAACTAACCTTTAACCTTGAGAAACCGTTGTTGACCTCAGATAACCTTTGACCTTGAGGAACCGCTGTCCTGTGACTTCAATTAACATTTGACCTTGAGGAGCCCCTACCCTCTGACCTCAAGTAACCTCTGTCCTATGACAAAGGCAGGACTGGTCTTGTTCTGGAAATCTGCCTTCAAAAGCAACCGTTGACCTCAGGTAACCTTTGTGCCATGACACAGCCTGGACGGGGCTCACTCTGGAAATCCGCCTTCGAAACTGTTGGGGAGAAGCAGCGTTGCACGATCTGGGCGGAAAGACCGTGGGGCTGTTGGATGAGGAATATGGGGCAAATGGCTTCCCGTGCTGTGGCCAAGCTCGAGCTCCTCCCGCCCCACCTCAGGCCCACTGCTGGCAGCGGGAGCGTCCTCTGGCTTCCATGCTGGTGGCGGGTTCCCCTGCGGAGAGAAAACCCAGGGCCAAGGCAGAGGACAGGAGAGCTGTCGCTTGTGTGGCGCGAGTTAGATTGTCCGGGTTTTACTAATGCTGACTTCCCTGGGAACGGAGCGGTTGCCTGAAATAGAAGACTGCCCTGTGTTTTGCATGGTACAGTGTTTACTGGTTATAGAATTTAATTGGGGTTTGCCATCTTGGCAAACCTGTTGCCGAGTTGCACACCGCTTTTCATGGTGTGACAGTGCGAGCGTACGTAGCGTACTGGGGGGAAACGGCGGTGTCAATGTAAGCTACCTCAGACTGGAGGATTAACGGCAGGGCTGTCTGTCTGAAGACGTGCCTACACAACTCCTGTTTCTCTGCTTTGTATTTCCTACTAAGGATCTTTAAGTCTCCCCGTTGTCACACCTTGTCGGACCTCTTAATTTTTGCTGGTTTAAACTAAACTTTTCCGAGTTGTATATTCATGTGAGAGAAGGCCGGTTGTACATTCGTGTAGCGTTCTCAGAAAATAAATGGCAAGGGGACGTGCAGCGACGCGGTGCTGTGTGCTGAACCTGCAGCAGAGGGCAGGCTGAAATCGTGTAACCGAGAAACGCTCTACGTTGCTAACAGATCTTTTTGGTGCGACTGTATGCAAAAAGAGAGTTTGAGTTCATGTTGGTGGAAGGACAGGCGAATTGCTTTTAATTAAGCATTGCCAATTTTAAGTGCACGTAGATATTGTGAAAACTCCTTGATGGATGACCTGGAGCCTGAACTGTAGAACCAGCCAAGCGCAGGGACAACTGTGTCAGCTGCCCGACTTGCATCCACCATCCTGACCAGCTGCAAACTGGACTTGGAGTGCTGTGCTGCAAAGGTGAAAGGATAGGTAAGACTTCACGGTCATCCTAAACTGCTTGCTTTATTGCTCTGCAAGGGTTATGTAGCTTTTGGGTATTTTCTACCCTTACTCTGCATACCTGGACAGTCTCTTTCTGACTCCAACCCAGTGTGGTTTAAACTCATCCCCCTCATCTGACGTGGTAAGTAAAAGGTGACGCGTGCGCTCCTTACCGGGCGCAGTGCAAAGTTATCTGATTAGGCTTAAACAGCTGCGGCGATGAAGTGACACTGAAGTAACGTGGATGGCGGGTGTTATCGTGACCCATTCTGAGAGTGGGAGTGCAGAAAAGGAGCATGTGTTGCTGGCAGGAGAAAAGCGCGTTGGCAGTAACAGTTCTGTCACTGTGGGGCAGCTACAACACTAACAGCAGATGTTGCACCAGGGAAGGTGCCAAAGTGGTCAGAGAGGAGAAAGAGCCAGGATAAAGTGGAAGGAAAGCTGCGGGACAGCTGATGGCTGAGGAAATGGGGGGCTTGTCAAGTGAGTTTAGGAAGAGGAGGGAGCATGGAAGAAAGGCCTTAGGATTTTGACAGCGTGAAGTCATAAATCGTAACGTTTTGGGTGGTGCAAGGAAAACAATTCAAGTTGAAAGGGCTTAACAACTAACTGAAACAGAAGAAAGAGCAATGGTAGTAAAAAGAAGGAAGAAAGAGATAGAGCTTTAGCTGTGCAGTGAGGGAGAGTTCAGAAAAGGAATTTAAAGGTGAAGGAAATGAATTTTTTCCCCTCCTCCTTGGGTGAGGGGAGAAGTGTAATGGTAAGCAAAGAAGTTAATCAAGAAGGTGATTTCCAGTGGGTCTGAAGATCTGGAGAGCTGGGTGAGAGCTAGGAATTGGTGATGGGCAGAGAGGGTCTTTAAAAGGGAGGAGGGAAGACAGCAGATTCGGTGGATTTGACAACGTTGGCACAGTCTGGCTGTTAATGGGAAGTTAGGTCTTAGAAATGAGTAGGATCATCCATGGAGTGACTAGTCCGAGTAGAGGAATCAAGGCAGGTGCTTACGTGCCAGTCTCCAGTGTTGGAGAC
Source organism: Mycteria americana (assembly GCF_035582795.1). Classification (NCBI taxonomy): domain Eukaryota; kingdom Metazoa; phylum Chordata; class Aves; order Ciconiiformes; family Ciconiidae; genus Mycteria; species Mycteria americana. The sequence goes on from NC_134366.1 coordinate 52,194,224, forward strand.
AGAAAGGGGTGATGTGAACCCTGCAGCCTATAAAGGAAAGGAGAGACAGCAGGTCAAGGTGCAAGAGCCCAAGAACTGGTGGCAGGTAGGAGTATCTCAAAGCAAATGGAGTTTCTTATTTAAGTAAGAAAGCTGACTTTCTTCAGCCTCTTGCTGCCACTAGTTATAGTTCATTAGTGAAGGAGCATTTCATATTCTATTAGTAAATTTTTCATCAGTCAGTAGTTTCCAGCAAATATTAATTTCCATAAGCAGGAAAGGAGTATGTGATCTAGCACAGAAACAGATGTAGATCCAGCGGAAAAAAAAAAAACCTAACCAACCCTGTCTGGTGTGTTGCTGTTTTCCAGTGTTGTCCTATGGCCACGTTGAATCACTTTTTCTTGTTACTTTGAAGTAAACAAAACTTTGCAGTGCACTTCCAATCCCCAAATGTAAGGAAGAAATAACTAACCAAGGATGTCTGGCCGTTTCTATATAATGCACACTAGGTGGCATTATATGGAAAGACATAACATAAACCCAAATTGTCCCACACGTACTGCACTGCTGCTAAATCCCTGCAACGGCACCATCAGGTTTGTGTGGAAAATTTTGAGCAGCATTGTTAAGGGTCAAGATGAAATGATACAAACTGATGGAAGAGAAAGTTTTGCTATGCTACAAAAGGAGGCTGTTATGAAGATATTGGAGAAATCGAAATGCTTCCTGTAAGTCTCTAGGAGACAGTTTTCTGGATTTAGAGATTTTTCTTTTTCCCACCTTTGGCTATGTTAAGCATGCGGTACTTCACCACAGGGTTGTCAGTGGGGCTTAACAATGGAGCCCCTCCAGCCCCACCCCAATTTTCCATGAAATAACACCTCATGCCCTTTTTTTTTTAATTAAGGGACAGAAGGGAAGTAGGTTGTGTGAAATACTGACAGCAATGACCTACATCATCAGTTAATAACCTTGCTAGTATAAAATGTTTCTCCTAAGCTCTAAAGAGGAGGTAATAGCGGACGTAGGAGTCTTCTCATTCCTCCGTTCCTCCCCTCTAGACAAGGGCCACCACTTTGGATAACTGCTTATGCTGTTGGGTAGCAAAAGCAAAGTGTCCTGAAGGTGACCGTGCTATTGGTGACTTACTGGTTTCTGCCATGATGTAGGGCTGACAGCAGGACCCTGAATATTGCGCACGCTATAGCAGGCTGGTTATGGCAGAGGAAATGCGTGTGCCTTGGGTGAATTTACCTGGTCTAATTTTTTTACCTCCTGTGGCTTCGTGGTGGCTGCATTTCGTCTGGCCTCTCATCCACCGTGGCGAGGAGCGTGAGGATGTGAGCTGGAAACTCAGGGTAATATAAGTAGAAACTTCTTGTGCCTTGGTGTACTGTTCCCTGGAGCTGTGCTCACTGTCTTTCAGGGTGGTGTGAGGAGATCTGTTCCCTGCACAGCTGCAATAATATTCGTATCGCACAGCACAGAAAATGTGCTGGCGTTTGGAGCACACTCAGTAGATTATTACCTGTTACTGAACGTTACCCACACACAGGTTATTAAAACTGTCTGTGTGTGTAGCAGGAGGTACAAAGCCCCTGTTGCGAAGACGGTAATCCTGAAATACTCAACAGTCATACAGGTCACTTTGAAAATGACCGTAGGTGTAAATAGAGTTTTCATCTTCTAGAGTGTTGATTAATACAGGTCACAGTGGTTTTATGCAGCTAACCTTAAGCATGGATGATTTCTTAAAGCATATTCAAGATGAGGCTGACAGGGCTTTGTCACAAATACCCTACACAATAAACTAGCCCCTAAAGCTGTTGAATAAATGCAAATGCTCCAGCTAGCAGGTGTCTTGTTCAACCAGATCCTTCTGCCTCCGTATGTGCTCTGAGCGATACCTGTTGTAGAAGCATTGCTTTGCATACCGTGCGTTAACGCTGTGCGTGGGGAAGACCAAATACAAACAGGAATTTGCGATCTGGATGGCCTTGAATCGTGATTGAGAGACACAGAGTAAGGGCGAGAGCAAAATCGGGCTCTGCGGGAAAGCATCTGGTGTGTGTCTCTGCTGACAGCCTCTACTGCAGCGAGCAGAGAAATGGCTGCCAGTTCTTGCAGAGAGTGGATTAGAGATTAGAAAGTGTAGTAAAAGAAGACAAAGGTACGGGTTATATGCTTGCATGCTCTTGCAGCCTACTAGGGTGCAGTCTTGTGTCACTTAGTCCTTGCAATTGGATTAGCAAGAGTGACAGAGGGGCATAAAAACTATGAATATAAAGGTACACTAAAGGATTTAATATCTTCCTGGAATGAGGAATGTAGTGATGGATGCTCAGCATTTCTTCTTAATTCAGCTTGATGATCCGACCTGTCCTTTCTTCTTGTGTACATGGCTATGAAAGGCAGCATGGTAGCTCATTTTAGAGGAATGAAGAGATGAGCCAAACTTGGTTGACTACTTCATTTTCTTTTTCTGAAGAGTACAGGTGGCAGGGCAAAGCACCCCAAAAGATGGACAAACAGGCAGGACAGATGGTAGTTACTCTGTCGGCATCCTAAACCTTCAGGCAGGATGTCTTCCATTTTGACAGTTTCTAAACAGGAGCCTTGACTTCCAAAACCAAGAACAGATTTCCCATGGATCTGTGCCTTGTGGCAGGCAGCGTCATGGTGTTTGATGTCCAAGCAAGTACGAGCTTTCCTACTGAAGCACCTTCTGGAGATGGCAGCAGCTACAGGGGTGGCCTCTCTCTTGTTCTCCTCTCATGCAGGTTTTCTACTGTCTAATGAGATTTCTTTGGCTGGAGAACTTACAAAATCACTTCTCCCTTACCTGGATGCTTTCACAAAACTGTTTGCATCTAATTATCCTTGGAACCTCAACTTTGCCGGCAAATTTGTTCAAAGTTGCTGAAGGCCAGGAGAAGAATACGCAGATGTACATACACATGTGTGCATCCACTCACTTCCTAGCAGGACAGCATCATCGCACAAGTGCTGTTTCCATGGAAACAAGGCTAAAAATACTGAATAATGGAAATTAGAGACTCATCTAGCAAGTATTTTCTATCCTGGACAAGGTTATTCTCATCTGTATGCTCTGTCTGTGTGTGTCTTCATGGGTTTCTGAAAGACTGTGGATTTTATTTTGTTTTGTTGCTACTCTCTTCCTCTTATACGCAAAGAAGGACCCTCAGCAATAGCCCCTGTTGTTATTCCTTCTAGAGAAAAATGCTGCATTGCATCCCTACGTGCTGCTGAAGCACTTCGACAAGATCAGAAGTTCATGTTAAGGATTCTTCCCCTGTGTTGGTTGCTCTGCGACCACGTCCTGCAGAAAGCAGCTCCTGGGGCACTGAAATAGGTAGCCCAAAGCAGGCTGTGCTCTGGCAGTTCTTGGTCTTTGAATCAGGGGCAAGCACCGGCTTCACGCCGGCACTGGGAGTGTCAAAAAGGCACGTTAGACCCTGATTTATCCTTGCCCTGCAGCTCTCCCAAATGGGAGTTCAGGACAGCCGGGCTCTGAGCCCGTGGTCTAAGGTGCACCAGCAACTGGCTGTGCATGCCCTGTGCCCTGCCCCAAGCAAGCTGCCCCAGCAAAACAAAGCCTTTAGGAGCCTACAAAAGTGCTCTTGCAATTTGCTTGTAAGCAAGACTCTGCACTTCAGAAAATCTTACATTTTATTTCATAAACATAGGCATCTGCTGCTAATTAAAGTAGCAGCATATAATTATACCCTTTCTTATTAGTAGATACAGAGTCTGACAGTTGCTTAGATACAAAATAAGCAACTACAGATTGTCTTCTGCACTTTAACAAGCACAGGGAGCTGGAACAATAGAATTGTAAACTTCTTCTGTATTATCTTCAGTAAATGTGCCTGGGAAAAATATGTTTAATCTCATTGGTAGCTTGTAATTTTAGCTGTAAGGTTCTTCAGCTACCTGTGCTTTCCCCCATGAAGTACCAACTGTAAACTTTCCATGGAGAGGGCAGGATACTTCCTTGGGGAAAACATTAGACAGAAGGAACAACAGTGCAGCTAACAGCCACCATTCTGCCAAGACCCCGTTTTCTACCTTTTTATTTCCAATGAAAGTAAGCTGCTTCTTATTGATTAAAAAAATCCAGGAGCTAGTGCAGTTATCACTGTAGACACCAGCAGATAAATAGGAACATAAACTGTGCACACACTGTAGCTAATATTTTTAAAAGGCAGATATTGCAAAATGCAGTTGCCTTATTTTTTATGGGTTAAGTTCACAGCCAAAGCACTCTGGATGTGACAAGATGGATCTACAGCTTTCCTAACAAAGTCCCTATTGCTTCTTATCAGAAAACTCATGATGCTGTATTAAGAAATCACTTTTCTTGCCCCACAGACTGTCAGCCGTATCCTGAGAGGCACATTTGAGAGTGTGACCTTTTCTTTTCTCACATTCTGCTAATAACCCCCAACTTTCTTTGCTCACAAATCCAAAACTCTGTTGATACACCTACAGTCTCAGTGCTCTTGTTATTAAACTGTAGGGAATGTAATCAGAGAAGTTAATGCCACAATAATCCTCCTGATCCGTGTGGTTATCTCTGAAGATATCAGAAACGATGCTGCCTGGAAAAGAGATGATGTATGTTCTGGTTAATTCTGTACCAGCAAACCTTTGGAGGAATACACTGAGCTAATCTTCAAGATGCTAAAACACTTGAAGCCGCAATGAGATTTCAAATGCCTTTGTTATTGACTATCAAAAATCTTTAATATTTCTAGATGGAAGCGGTTAGCTTATTCCTAAAAAAAAAAAAAAAAAAAAGTTCATTTTGGACAAGGTCTGTCTTTCCTTTACAGCACTGTTGTAAGAGACCTAAACAAAGGGACGAGGCTTGCAGGGATGCTGGTGGGGCTCGGGCGGCAGGGGGTGCCCGGGGAGCGCGCAGCCAGCCTCGCTCCTTTGGGAGCGAAACCGCAGCCTTCCTTCTGTGGCCAGTTTGGAGCATTAGGGGTTGAGCAAAAATCTGAAGTTTCTTCTTCACTTAGTTAGAGCAGCTTTACCAGAATTCAGGGCACCGTTTCGTGGAAAGCTGAAGGCAAAGTTAATACGCAGACAAGCGGCTGAAACTTGCTCCTCAGCAGAGCAGGGTCAGGCAGTGCTCGGTGTGCGGCCGAGTTACCTGTCGGATCACCGGTACAGCAGCTTGCTTGCACGAGGAGATGGTGGGATTTTTTTTTTCAGTCACCTGTGTATTTTCTAAGGTCTTTAAGTTCTGCTAACTGGGACTGTTTACCACCAGGGGTCAGAGACGAAATGACCCTTCTGTGCAAGTATCTTAATTTCTGATTTTCCTCATCCTTCCCAAACATGGGATAACGGTTGCCATCTGTGCCAACTAGTACTAAATATTTAGGCAGCAGGGTGTCAGGTAGGAGTTCAGGTTCACGGCGGAGGTGGTTGTGTGGTTTGTTGGTTGTAGCTCACGAGCAACGTGTCTCCCAGGAGACCCTCCTGTTGCGCACAAGTCCAGGAAACAGGTTGCTGGTGAAGAGTGGAGAACGATGGCTTGCTTAGCACTGTCTGTGCAGCCTGGCGGGGCTGACAGGTTGGCAAAGGTTAGGTAGGTGAAGTTAGGCTCTGCAGCATACTTGGAAATTACTTTCATATGTTTGCTACTGTCCCAGATTTAAAAAAAAAAAAAGGGGGGGGGGGAGAAGGGAGGAAAAAAAGAGAAAAAAGGAAGAAGAAGAAAGGAGGAAAAAAGAAAGAAAAAATACAAAATAAAGGAAAAAAGAGGTTTCTGAGCCTGGTGCAGTCATTAGGTGTAAACACTGTGTAAGTACCCTGTGATGGCTGAGTGTCGGTGGGTTCCGAGCGCCTCTTCCTCTCTCCAGCTGGCCTTTTAGTGTCGGTGGGTTGTTGCTGTTCTCTTTTCTCTGAAGCATCACCGGTCTTAGATTCTGCCTTATCATTTTGGCAAATGTGCCTTTCAGTAGCTGGCATAAATACCTGATCAGTCTACTTGGCGTTTTCTAAGTTGGGCAGAACAATAGCACAGGCATTCCTGAAATGTAGATAAAAACGCTTTTTGGTTCAAAGTTTTTGTGCTACAGGCAGCATCAGGATGCCGGTAGACAAAGGCCAAGGCACCTTTTACTCTTGCTGTGTCAGTCCCTGGAGTCTGAATCTCCGTCTCCTTCCAGTCTGCATGTGAGCTAGTAGGTTTGCTCTGTGCTCTGTGTCCCCTTACAGCCCACCGTGAACTGACATAAAGGAGGACACGCAGATCAAAAGGCACCAGTACATAGAGATGTGGGGAAAACATCACAAGAAAACGTGCTTCAGTGAAGAACTCAACATCTTCTCCCATCTCTGTTTTTGCTACTGGGATATTTCCCTTTCCTTCCCAGTGTGATATAAATTTTACCATCCCCGTAACATTAATTTGCCAGATCCACCTCTCTCTGAAAGAATCCTGGCAAGAGGGCTGCGCTGCAAGCTCCTATGGTCTCTACCTCCCCATCAGATTTTCCTAATATTTTGATGTGGGTTCAGAATATTCTTTCTTCTGCTGTTTTAATTCTCAGCACGAACTTCATGGTCCCCAGAGGCAGATTCAGAGTTTAAAGGTAAGCGAAATGCAGCGTCACTGAGTATGCTTCAGGCTCTTCCACATGAAACACAGATGCGTAACGATCCCTTCACCTCCTTCCAAACATAAGTACAGCCCTACTTCCCGTTGGACAAAGTCATGCAAAAATCAGTAAAATTCTCAGTATAGCCAGCTGAGTTGGCTGCTTACCCTTTTGATCTGTAGGCAGTTGACAGTTGTGTGAGATGTTGTTTTTCAGCAACTTTCTGATCAAGTTGCTTGTAAATTCGGCCCCCTCCAGAGCACTACAGATCATTTTCAGGAAACCAAATTTCAAAACAAGGTAATCTGAGCAGTTGCCTACCACGGCCTTGCTTGACACTTTGGCTTCAGGCAAGACATGTAAGTGCATTGGTGTGCTGTGCCAAAAATGTCTTTCTTTTTTCTTTCTTTTTTCTTTCTTTTTTCTTTTTTTTTCTTTTTTTTTCTTTTTTTTTTTTCCCCCGCCTTGATATGAAGCATCTTCTAACCCAGGCTCAGGTGATGAAGTTACCTAGTGGCACTACAGATGATTTGTGGGGGTTCGCTTTATGCTTGGATGCAGGTACAGGCTCTACTGACAAAACACGCAAGCCTCATGTGTCATAAGAAAACCAACCTCCAATGAGCTTACATACTTGCTCTGTTCCTTGCTATCCATTGGTTTTTTTTTCACAGACCTCTCGTTACACCTCCTTTTCTGTACTTTTCAGATCCCTCACCTTTTTTTATAAGGTTTTTAATAGTTTTTTTTAAAATAGTTTTTTTTTATAAGGGATTCTCCTCAGCCAGCATGCCTCTCTCCAGACAACGCCTCGGGCATCTCACCTCCGAGAAGCTGTGCATGTCCTGTCCAGTGGTTCAGTGCCCGTTTGCCAGTCACCCTGCCAAGCATTTTGCTACTTCAGCATCACAAGAGCAGCAATTAGACCTCATCTTTCTTAGAAAGGGCTTCACAACAAAAGAGGAGGCAGTTCCCAGCCGTCTGTAGCTGTTGGGCTGCAGGAGGACGCTCTCCACGTGAGCAAGTGATGCCTATGAACCAGCTGGGGTGGAAATGTTGCTCCCAAGGCCCAGGTCCGTGGGATTTTAGTGCAAGCAAGGTGTCTGCCTGTGGCTAAGGAGGCAGGGGCTGGGTGGGTGAGGCTGTAGAGGGAGGGATCTGGGTTACGGCACCAGAATAGGATGGGAGGGCGGAGAGCATCCTTTTTGCTCCATCTGGGGGGCACACGTGGGCTGGTGTAGGACTGGTACCGCTTTGTCCCATGATCACTGTGGAGGGATCACTGCAGGGGGCCCTAAGCAGGTTCAATCTGAGAGAGCTCTCAGAGCAGATATCTCTCATTATATGCAAGTTACAAGTTACTACAGATCCAGGAGTGAGTTCCTAATGCAACACATGGGATCTGGGAAAGAAGGTGTCTGAGAGGTGGAAAGGTGATCCTCCTGCTAGAGTGGGTGTAAAATGCCAAAGTGCCAAAATGGCTTCTTATATCCCGCATGGGCTGAAGCAATATTTAATTTGCGGTCTCACAAATGCACAGAGCTCATCAAAGCTGTAAATGCAATCAGCCTCTGTAAACTGACTAGCGAGAAAGGAGGAAAACTGGGGACCCAGGACCTGCTTTGAAGCTTCAGTGTGTCACCTTGATAAACTGCAGGTATCACCAGTGCAAGGGAGAGTCCATAGCAGCGTCTCCTTTGGCAGACAGCTCTCTTCAGGCTGGCCAATGCTTACCTGTTGCAGTTAAGGGACATCTGAAAGGTACAGCTAATTGGAATACCTTGCTGTATCTTGATGCATCTCATACCTCTAGCATCAGTAGTATCTTTGCTAGAAGATGTCTTGGAGAAACCTTAAATAATTCCTTGGCAGAAAATTAGATTTCAAGTACAGGTCAAGTTTGCCTTTACTCACATCATGCTTTTCTTTTGTGGCTTTACTTCCATGATGTTACTCAAGAACTTGCCCCATTGCTTTGCCAGAAAAAAAAAAACCAAGTTTTGTTTTTCTCCAAAGCTTGTTGGCTGTTCAACATGAACTTCAGTGAATCTGACAAATCTGGGATGCTTTTGCTTCAGTGAACTAAAAGATACCCAGATAAATGCTGTTGCACTGGAAACTGTTTTGGTGTCTGCAGTCCAGGCAAAATGGGGAAACATCCGTACTGTCACAATGGGGTCATGTTGTTCCCTCTGAAAAAAGCTTTGGTTTTTTTGTAGAGTATGGGGTTTGCTAGTCACAGTGTTTTTGAAAAAGAACCTCCAGTTTTCCTGTTAGTTAGTGCTCTTCCCGTGCTGTAAACAGTAATGCTTGATCAAACATCCTGACACCATTTTAATGAGCTGTACCTAATACCTTAATGAAAATGTCTATGTGTAGGCTTCAGGGGAGGTGAGAACCAATAGCGACTATTTTTCTGACTGTATCAGCACGTTCAAAACTCTGTAGTTCATATAGTCCAGCTAGATAGTCTCTGTTCATACCTTTCCCTGTTAGCGTTCTTCTTTTCCTAAGTCTGCTCTGGGTATCCAGTGTTGGGTATCCAGTCCCAGCCCCAAGCCACCAACTCACGTGGCAGTTCTGCAGCTTGGGGCTCCGCTGTCGGTGGTGAGGAAATCTGGCAACCAGGAAAGACTGCGGTGACAGCCGGTGGTTTCTGCGGTGCCAGCCGGTGCAAGCACACCCCATGTGCCCTGTTGCTCTGTTCTCTAATCGCCTTGAGCAGACATTTTGATTCCCATGTCATACACTTCTGACTTAGACCATGTTTAAGACCTTTCAGCTTCACCTCCTGTTTCTTCAATGGATAGAGTATTTTTCTCGCGTCCTCTGTGCATCCCTCAAAGGCACTACTGTGCATGAGGGCATCATTCAGCACGCAATACCTCATTCATAAATTTTCCCAGGCACTCTTCTAGACCCAGCCAACAAGGGCATTTATTAACTGAAACGGGATTTCAACCTACGTGATACAGTATCTGTGGAGTTGACTGAGCCTGCGGAAGGCTGACAAGAGATCATTTCTTTCAACTGTGAAGCCTTGAACCGTGAAGTTTGCAGCATTGCTCATCCTTTCAGAACACTGTCATAATTTGATGGATTAATCAGGGTTACTTAGCAGGGATGCTTACCTGGCAAGACAATTCTCTAGCTTTTGTGCCTCTTGTGTACAAAACTCAAGGCCAATGAGCAGCTGCATCTGGCTCAAACAGTGCTGTTAAACTTCAGTACCAAGACCTATGTGAGTTTTATGTTTCACACGTGATTTTTTTTTTTTCTCCTTTGACAATACTGCTGTACTTTGTCTTTGCTGAGGTGCACACTTCATTGTAACCGGCATCGTTGCACCCAATGACGTTCATAGAGCCTTTAGCTCCAGCAGCATTGAAGAGATGAGTGCTTTCTATCTCTGGTATACATTTGTTATTAACAGTCCAGTGCATGTCGGCATTATTGTTTAAAGGATATTTGTACTTCAAGCCCTCTGGTGCAAGTTCTGTTGACAGCTTTGAAATCAAACTTTCTGCCCTTCCCCAGTAAGTCTTCAAGCTTCCTAAAGCCTGTCTTGGGAGGTGATCAGCTCTCAGACGGTAGACCGTGCACACGTGTGTGTGCCAGTGTCCTGAGGCTCCAATGTTCTTTGTCCTGAGGAAAGGTCATGAAATGCCTTTTGGTGGCTAAGCCAGGGCCCTCATGTGGGTTGGCTGTGTGAGATGGAAAAGGCAGGACCCTTATTGCTACCTGCATGAAACCTGCTCAGGTCAGACTTTGCGGCTTGTGATTCGTCCCGCACACCTCTGTGTGGCAGCCTGACGTTCAGGTTTCTTTCTTCTCCCATTTTAAAGAAAGGTCAAAAGCAAGCTAGCTTGCTTCTTTCTTTCCTGCCTGCCCTGGTCTGTGTACCGCACTCTGTGCTTTTGGCACCTGCCTGGGCAGCTTGTGTTAATACTTTGATTTTAGTTTTCAGCCTTTGATCTGCTCTCCTTTAGCTATTAATTGTCTTGCCTCATTCATCAGTGAGACTGGTTTTCCCCCGAGAGGAGTTGCTCTCTTCCTCTGCCCTGTTTTCCCTCATATTAGAGCTACAACACGTTCACAGTGCCTGAGCTTAGCTCTGCAACGTATTTTTCCCTAATGTGTTGCATAGAGCAGACTGCAGCTTCTCAAAGGACATCTCATCTGCAAATGGACTCGCTTTTAAATAAAGTTTTGTGGTATCTGAATATGACCATGCTGTAGTCGTGTCAGGCAGGACTGAAGGGAGGAACGTGTTTTGCAGAATGGCAGGGTTGTATTTCGAATTGGAGTCAGCCCCTCATGAAGAAAATGATACTTCTGCCTCATATCAAATGCTCATGCTAGAAAATGCTCATCTCTCTCTTCTGTGACTCACCTGGGGCTGCAAATTCAGTTTAATAGTGTCTTATTCCTGGTAACAGGGATCTTCAGAAGCTCACCAGTATTGGAAGGCTTGGATCACCTTTTCCCCCCAAAGAGCTCCAGCAGATCGGGAGTAAGCAATATGGACTGATTATGGCTTCCAGACGAGACCTCATGACTGTTTCCATAAACCCAAAAGCAAAGGCTTAATCTGTTTCCTAGGCATCTCCCTACAAATTGTGTTCTGTTAATTGAAAGCCCTTTTTAATTAACATTTTCAGAGTACCCTTCTTGAATAGCCACTAATTAATGTTTGCTCTATTTTGGCATAGTACCCAGTATAAAATCTCTTTTTAATTGTTTTTGTTTAAACCATTGCAATGTGGAGAGTTTTACACCTTCCAAGTGTTTTGATTTTTCACTGTTTAGGTACCTTATCTATATATGTTTTTAAAGCTTTTGTTTTTTCCTTTTTCGCTGCAGTTCTGCTGCAGTCCGTCCTGGAAATATCCTGAACCATAGATTTCTCCTCTGTGCTAATTCTGTAAATGCCATAAAGTCTTCTCGCTTCCACATGAAGGTTTTTTTTAACCTTCTCTTACCCAGAAAACAAACAATTTCTGGCTGCTGCAGAGGAATTCAGCCTGCTCTCAGCCATGTTGTTTCAATACAGCTACCTCTCGGCTTGCTAAATATTCCACTTCTACATGAGAGGCAGTTTTAAAAGTAAAATTTTAATAAATTGAGTATCTCCTCCTTTTTTATAAAAAAATAAAACCCCTTTCATCCCTAAATACATACAGCTTGTTCCAGCCTCACCACTGCTGAGCGTTAGCAGCATGGTGCAATGAAACCTTATTTTTCTGAGTTACAGAAGGTTTTCTCCACTTGCACCCTGCTGGATGTCCTCCCGCTCTCTCCGCACGCCTGCCTGCGCCGTGCGGCGATGCTGCGTGTGGGGAGCCCCAGCCTCCCAGCAGCCGACCTGGCTCCAGAGCCGGGGGCAGCTTTTGAACTGGAAGCGGTGGGCGCCGATAGCACAATGCCCGGGATGCTTCACCCCAGGGCTTGTACCGCTGCGCTGACGTGACCCTCCAAGCTTTGGAGGGTGCCAACCCGGCACCTCCCACTGACAGGGGACAGCTGGAGTCAGAGCCAGTTTGGGAGTGAGGACAGGCGACCCCTGAGTGCTCCCAGATGAGCGGTAACCCCAAACACAGTGCTTTCCATATCTAACACTTTTCCTTTGCAGACACACATTTTCCAAGCCCATTCTGCGGCACGGGGTGATATGCCTTATTCTGAGTAAAGGTGGGTCTGGCTGCTCCTGGGAGCATGGGCTGTACTGCTCTGCACTCCTCTGACTTAGGGTCATGCCGACAGCCCCTCCTGAACCTTGCTAGATCCTCAGTTGCTCCGAAATCTCCGGATAAGAATAGATGCAGGGGTGTTCTTTCATTTCTAGTTGTCAGAAAGATTGCAAGACTGTTTTTTCTATAGATGGATGTGAACTTGCCCTAACTATCCAAGCCTTTTCGATCTTCATATTAAATTACTTCAGCGTATTTCTACATGGGGCTATGCCGAGTACAGCATACAGGAAAGTTAATAATGGAAAAGCAAAGAAGTTAAAAGTAAATCTGCAGTTTTAAAATTCATTCATGTTAATAATGCAAACCGCTGCTTTTTAAAATTCCTTTCTGTGTTTTTACAGTGCTATTTCAAAAATATCTCCATAAAGAAGGTTAAGAATCAAATACAACTCATAACTTTTTAAGTTGCTTATGATTTTAATGGAGAAGCTGCTGGCATCCATTGGTTCAGTGATTCACCCAAAGACCTTAGGAGCATGGGAAGAAATCAAGGAAAGGTCACGTATTTGGACTCATAGAGCCTTTGATATGGGGCAATTTGGCAGATTAACATTGACTTAGAGCAGTTTAACTCTTCTTAGGTGCAGTATCTTCGCTGAGCTGGAAATACTCAAGTATTTCCAAAGTATTTCAAAAAGTGTATATGGAAGAAAGGAAAACATTCTTAATATCATTAAGATACATTTGATTAAAAAGAAGTAGAAAAGGCTTGGCAAACAGAATTTGCTGCTTCTAAACACCAGAACAGATAGAAGTATCAGGCCAGTTTTTGGGACTTGAATTTTAATCCCTGAAGAAAGCAGGTTGGAGGGATGCAGCTGCAACTGGCCGAATGAGGTGGTTCCCAGTCAGCACTCACGGCAAATGCAGGACCTCCTTCTGCAGCCACCTCTGCAAGGGTAGGCCCACAGCCAGTGGCTCACGTGGACAGATGAGGGAGGTGGCCTATTTTCCTGTTGTCCAACTAAAAAGCAATGAACTCCACTTTGTTTGGACCTTTCTGGCTGGAGACCATGGGCAGCAAACAAGAAGCACCAGGTGGAGGCAGTGCCTCCAGGACCACATCAGCCTCTCAGCCCCTTCATGGACCCAACCGGTCCCACCTGGGGTCTTTCCCCACCCCTGACCACGCCCCAGGAGCCCCATTTCAGCCCAGCCTGGGTTGCTGCCTGTCCCCTGGGAGGAGCTGGTTTTTGCTGCTGTGGGTCGTGCAGGTACGTGTGTGCGTGCCATCTCGCTGGGTGCCTGGGTCTGTGCTAGGGCTAGTCCCAACATGGGGGGCAAAACCTGACCAGGTACGCTGTAATTTGAGGCTTCTGCTGGGGTTTGCACTGCTCTGACTACGTGTCCAGTGCTAGCCTGCTTGCTCTGTTACATCTAGCCTGTGTATGCCTGCTCAGTGGTGGCTACATAGGAGCTGTCTCTTCTTCTGAAAACCGTGTGCTGCTCAGGCTAAGGTTGAAACAGCAAGCGTTGTGCTGCTAGCAGTCAAGACTAGCTGTGTTCATGAGCTCTCTCAAGGAGGTCTCTGTGGATGAAATCTAACAGGGTAAATGAGATCCTCCTCTGAAAAGGGTCCAGAGGTCCCTGCAGGAGAGGTGGACGTGGGTGCTGTCTCTCGCTTACCTACAGAATGATAGTGCCTGCGAGGCTGGCTGCTTACAAAGGGTCTGTAAACCCCCAGTCCCCTTTGCATTTGCTTTGTAACTCAAGGAGATCTCAAGCTGATGCCTTACTTTTCCCTGTTGACCAAGCCATCTTGGCCCTGGAGCTGGTTGTCCTCAGGCAGCCCAGGTGTGGGCCATGGCAGCAGTGCAGGATTTCACCACAGCTTGCTGTTTGGTTTTCACAATGTTAGCAGGGTGAGCTGAAGAATTTAAAAGGAAAGAGGATAGTTTCCTCATTTAGGGGTGCTGGTAACTCTGGGAGCCCTTTCCAGCCTTGTATTTGCCATCCACTTCCCCAGTGGGAAGCCTGAAGGAGCAAAAGTAATCTGTTTCCTACTGTTTAGCTGTATTTATTTTCCACTGCCTGCCTCTCTGCCTGCAGCACCACTAATGTTCCCAAAGCACCTGAAGTAATTTATTTTCTACCTCTGCCTATGACAGTGGTATTGCACCCTAGAAGGTTTTGCTTGAAGCCTTCTGGGCTTTACTGGGGGTGCTCTAGGCATGTGAGAAAATAAATAGTCTTAGGAACAGTATGTGTTAAATCCACAGTGGGTGTCTAGACTGCTAAGGTTTGTGTATGTTTTCACTTTTAATAAATGTACATAGATATATTACTAAGTATCTGGTAGACAAACATACTCTAGATGCTGCAAACTTGCTGTTTGTATGGTCCTCTCAGGAGCCATTTGAACAGCGTCAGCTTCCCCTTATAAACACTGTAACATTTCTTTAAAAACTTAAATTACTTTTGATGGTCTCCATTTAATTAGGAAAATCTTTGCTATGTTTGTCTTGTTTTATGAGCTTTCCTGGGTCATCCAAAGTCCTCTGCGAATAAGGAGGATGCTCTGTTGTTGCTGGGGCTGTTTCAGGTCTCACTGCTCTGAACTGAGCCGTGCATGCACAGACCAAGGTTCAGGGTTTTGGGAGAGATCAGCTGAGGAAAGGAGCCAGTCGGCCGACTGTTTTGAAGAATGATGAGGCTTGGCATGGTTAAATGGCTACAGGCTTCAAAAGTAGCAAGACTTTCATTCTTCTCTGTGATTATAAATGGCTGAGAGTCAAAATGGGTCCATTTATTTCCACGACTGGCTGCTTAGGGAGTGCCTGGTTCATGCTTTGAATAACTTGTGTTTTTCCCCTCCTTCAGGCCCTCGGCTTCTGATGATCTTTTGCATATGTACCTACACATACTTCACATTTCTATCAGCTGTGTTTCCTCACCCCAGGTGGTGTCACTAATGTGACCTCTAGATCTTCACTGGCAGCTTTCTTGGCTACTGGCTCAGTCATATTAAAAAAAAAAAAAAAAAAAAAAAGGTGCCGGCTTCAAGATGGGGCTGGTTAGCAGGGCTGCTGTCCCCAGTTTATAGCCAGTCTGGCCTCTAATGGTGAGCCTGCAACAGGGAAGATCTGAGGAAGGGACACGTGAGGGTAAGCCAAGCCTGTCCTACTCTTATTTCACTTGGGTGCTTTCCCCCTTTCCCCTGTATCTTGCTAGCAAAGGCACCTGCTGCTTGTCTGACAACCAGTTAAGACTCAAGCTGGAAAAAAGCTTATGAGATATTTAAAACTTCTGTAATTTGAGCTCCCGTGTAGCTTCCCTGCTTACCACAGGGGAGACAAATCCTCTTACCTGACTGTCAAATAAGCGCAGTGGCGAAGCTGGAGACGAGCTGTGTGTGACCTCCTGGTCTCTGCAGGAGTGTGCTTGGCCCTCTCCTGCCTTACAGGTGTTGCCTGGAGCTTTGTGGGGACCTCTGGGGTCATCCTGGGCACTCTGGCACTGAAGAAGTCCCCACTGCTCGGCAAAGTCACCTGAGGTGACAAAAGTGGTTTGAGCAATTGATACAGCTTGAAGTTACAGCTGGAAAGGGGAACTTCTCACCAAATAATTCAACTTTTCCTGTAATGCTGCTGCTCCCAGGACTGCTCTCCCAATGACCCTCTGTTGGCCTGTGGTCACAGGGGTCATAGGAAAACCTCTCTGTCTATTGAGGAGGGGGTGGAGGAGGAGGAGAAACTAAAAAGAAATTGGTCTTTTTTTTTTTCCCTGAAATTGAAAGACATTAAGTTTTTTAGAACATCATATCAATCTGGTCTTGTTATGGAGCAAGATCAGTGCCATATATAAGTACAGATATTAGGGAAAAAATTTTAATGCAAACCAATGTCTTACTCCTATGCAAGCTGGAATGGCTGTGCAATAAATACAAAGCATTCAGTCTGTGTTTAACACCCTACAGGAAGCCATAAAAAATAAGATTTCTCTCCCCTTTTACTAAAGTTACTCAAAAAGCTATGAAATTAAAAAAGAATCAGCTGATTCTTATGAATTTTCCTTCCTGGGGGTTTATAAATGTCTTGGGTATTTTTGTTTTGGACTGTGTTTGACATTCATGCAGCCCAATGCAGAAGGTATGTATAAGACGAGTAGCTCCAAAAGGCCTCTTTGGAACATTTCAGAGGCTTCTGAGCAGGCTCTGTGCTGAGGCATAATTGACATTATGGCATCTATCCTGCCTCTTTTAAAAGTTAAAATTGAAACATAAAAAATGATTTCTCCAGTGCACTCCTCCAGGTCACAGTCCAAATGCCGCTGTTTGTTAGCAGTGTGGGCTTTTTAAAAAAATGCACCTTTGCAGGAGGTGAGGGAAGGCACTCCATGAACTTTGCAGCCCCTCTGTTGAGGCTGCACCTCAGCCAGCTGCTCCTCCAGGTCCTGCTGAGACTCGTGCAGGTACGGCTCATGGGGTTCATCTCCAGGAAAAAGCAGATTTCTCAAGCGAGAAGGGTGGCGTTGAGAGCTTTCAAAGCTCTAGGTCGCTCTCCTCGAGTGAGGTAACTAGCTGTAATGCAACCAGGCATCCGGTAGGAGAAGTCACCCGGACAGTATTTCAGAATTTTTCCAAACTGGGCATTTATCTGCTATTTAGTCAGCACCCATCAGGATAGCGACTAATTGAAGCCAAAGGGACCACTCATGGTGTAAGATACCAGGCAATGTGAGTAATGATGATACTATTTGGCCTTTAATTAGTCATTTACAGTTCATTTTGGAGCTAGAGAGCTCAGGTTGGATTCACTGCTCCTGCATATGGGTTCCTTGTGGATTAATTTGTGGCTCCCACAAAAGGTATGAAGGGCTGGTGACTGCAGAGCTGCTGATGTCTGCAGGTGTTTGCACCACTCTCCTACCCCTTCCATTCATCACCTGAAAAATCAGGATTTTTCTCCTCCTTTGTCACAAAGTATCTGTGGTCTCTCAGGTGTCTCATAAATCTTGCTGATTTCTCTCGGTGCCTGCTAAATTACAGCAGCTTTGCTGCAGGATAACAAGCCTGGCTACCTCCCAGATGGTTTCTTTGCTGGTTGCCCAGCTGTTAACCTGACCAGGAAAGTGCTATGGATGTCTGTCACAATGCAGGGTTTGTTTTTCTTTCTTATTCCTTATGTTGCTGTAGGTATATTTGATTAGGGTTGAACACCTGAAGTCTATGGGAATTAAAATTCTTGATTATTGCCTATTAACATCTATGCAGGGAGACTGGTTCTCAACAGGGCTGGATGGGGATTTTTTTCCTTACTGCTGGGTTTGTTTCTTTTAGGACTATATCTTCCTGGAAACCTTTTTTTGGTTCTTCCGTTGTTGTCTGTGTACTTTAACAGGTAGACTGACTGCCGTGGTGATTGCTGCTGGAAAATGTTGGATGGGCAGACAGGATTAGCAATAAGTTTCAGTGCACCCTTAGCACGCTTCCCTTGAGGTCTGGGGTCCTTCCTGGGATCCTGTGCTCTGGCTATTGTGATTTGATGTGGATTGCTGCTATGGCATTGCCTCTGCTCATTAGATTCGACATTGCTGTGAATTCAGAGAGGTGGTTTACTGTTAATCAGCTTCTCTGTTAATCTCACACATGTCCCCCTGCTGTGGAAAAGCTCCCCATGAACTTATACTAGAGTCTCTTCTTGGCTTTGTCTCCTTGTTTCTGTTTGTGCTTGGTGTGAGCAATTATGTGTATTGCAGTAAGTAACATATCATTTGCTGTATCCTGCCAAGAAAAAAGTCTTATATTCTTCATAACTGGTGTGTGGGGTTTTTTGTTTGTTTGTTTTTTTTTTTTTAAATAAGCTGGCTTCTGCAGTATCAGTCCTTGTCTGCTCTG
The DNA here is from genome assembly GCF_035582795.1 of Mycteria americana. Taxonomy (NCBI): domain Eukaryota; kingdom Metazoa; phylum Chordata; class Aves; order Ciconiiformes; family Ciconiidae; genus Mycteria; species Mycteria americana. The sequence goes on from NC_134366.1 coordinate 52,212,430, forward strand.
GTAAATGAACCTTTGCTGAAAATGTTTTTCACCAACACACCTTGCTGTACCAGTACTGAAAGCTAGTCTCATCTTGACAAGGGTACACACATTTCAGCAGTACTCCCTTTAGAAAATGTGACTAGGACGGAGGAATCCATTTTCTGATACCTTTGGTCTTCTGCATTGCTACTAATCAATCATCAGTGGGACGTGCTCTTGTTTGAGCTGTACGTGGGCACAGCTTCAAAGGAAAGCTGCTGCTACACGGACAGTGAAATCTAGAGCTGAGTATCCTGCAAAAGGCAGTCAATGCTTATTGTGTGGAGGGGAGTGGCACGTACTCGGGCACCTCAGGTCACTGTTGGGCTTAAGTACAACAGCAGCAATCAACTTGAATATGATTGCTACAAGATCTGCTTGTTCCTACAAAGAGGTCCTCAGACAGAGCCTACAATGTGGACTACCAGAGCTAAGAGCGGGAGGGAAGCTGCTGAGGGGAGATAGGCAAAGCAAAAGGACATGAATTTTTCCTATTTCTGAAACAGAAGCATCTAGATTTAGATCCTGTCTAGAGGTCTTATCCTGCAAAAATAACAGCCACCATAGTACTGGTTTAGATCCTCACCCAGCTCCAATTTGTTTATGAAACTGGAAGGCTTGGTTTCCCTCAGTCCCCAGCTCCTGCAGTCTAAAGCTCCTGAGAAGTTTCATAAGGATGTGTAGCTGGTGCAATCCCTGTTAAAAGGGGGATAAAAATGAACCACAAGTAGTTGTATACTTTATCAGTCAGCAAACTGGAGCTGGAAAAAGAATTATGCCTACCTGTCCTCAGTAGTTTCCTGTTTGATGGAGTTATCGAGCCTTTTCCCCCTGACTGAAACATACATCTGCATAGACGAGATTTCATGCTGCTGCTTAATATGGGTGAAGCGGAGAATTTAAAAATCAACCCTTTTGAGGAGCAAATATTTTCAGTCCTTCACTCTTTCACTCTTCTGCCTTTTCACTCTCTTCTCCAAGCTGTGAAAGCTTTTAATTTCTCTGCGTTTGACTGTCACCCCTGAGGACGTGACTCGTCAGCGAAGGGATGGACACAAAGTTTGTGTTCTGCGGTTTCTTTATAGGGACACATCTGTCCTGAGGCAGTTCTGCTTTTTAAGTAGCAGGGGGCTTTAGTGAGTAGAAGGAAGATGTTTTTGACTAGGAATGATAAAGAGTATCTAGTAAAGGCTTCTAAGAAAAATGGTCCCCTAAATTCCTTCAGTTGTGTGTTAATAGGGCTTTGTGTCAGTGAGCATCCAGAAGGTAGAGTTTGGTCTGTGGAGGCAGCACAAAAAGATGTGGGCATCCTAGAGGGCCTTCTTTCCATGTATTGCTCTGAGTTTGGAAGGGTCACTTCTCTGCTTTTGAGCACAGTTCCGGAAAGAAAGAGATCTCATTTACACCACAAATAAAACTGGTGTGTACCTGGGCTCTGACACAGAGCTCTACAAGGCGCTCCCAGCAGTAGCTTTCTCTGTGCAGCCACTAATTCTTTACTTTGTCTCTTAGGTTGTTCCCACTATCGTGGTGGCAGGATGCCCCAGGGAGTTTTGCCACTTGAATTAGCTGGTGCTGACTAACTAACTAACCTGAAGGCTCTGAGTCACAGGTGTTTGTGATTTACCCCAGGTGTTCAACACCACTTGGAACCAAGTCACAAAATTTTGCTCCTGGACAGATACAAATACCTTTGGAGTGCTTGGTCTTGCCTGTGAAAAGGCAATAGCTATGTTGAGCTTGCTGGCAATACTGATGTATTTATTTATTTTTTAAATTGTAGTGTGGTCATCCCTGGCTTTATAGTCTCTGTTCAACCCCAAGGAAAGCACAAAGACTTTTTTCCAAATAAATTGGCTCAACTGATTGACAAGGAGCGCTATGTCACAGGACGAGTGGGTGTTCTGGTCCTAGAGAATTTACAGCTGGCATGATAGGTGCAGTTTGAAGAGTGTTAATGAAGCGAATGGAGAATAAGAGTATTAGACTGGAGAACAAACATGAGGCAGTCACACAATACAGAGACTTTTCTGGTTTTCAAACCTAGGAAGGAGCATACCAATAATGAATCTAGAAGCACCTTGCACATGTACTGTTGAGATCAGTATGACTGATCATGCATAACTGATATAGTAAAGCTGTAGTATTGACTCTTAGTCAAAATGGGGGTTTTTTTGGGTGATGATGTGTGGAGCAGTGAAGCATTTTGAAATGTCTCTCACCTTCAGACCACTCTGCTGACTGGTATGAGCAGGAGAGGCTGGGTAAGAGTCCTGTGGAAGGGAAAGCTGCTCAAAGCCACTTTCTCTCCATCTTGCCAAGTGGAGTAAGTACTTTTCCTCTTTAAACAGATCAGCCCCAGAAATATTTCTTTTCTGACTGTCTGCTGTTTTAGGGCATCCTGGGAAGATATTTTATGATGTTCATGAGTGAGTTCAACAAATGCATATAATGTTTCTCAAACTCTTCCACTACTGTTGAGGGAACTTCTGGGATTTTGCTTTTTCTATTAAAGATGACCACAGGTGTGTAGGAATCGAACTTCATAAGCCTATGAACTTGAAGCAAATGAATGCATTTCCTCCCATTTCCTATGGCTTTACTCTCAATAGGCTTTGATAATATAAGAACAGGGAAAGGACAGCTTATTGTGATGGACAGTTTAATCTTACCTGCCTGCTGGTAAGATACACTGGCTGATCTAAAGAACCTCAAAGTATAAATTGCCTTTTTAATACTGATAAACAGTAAGGGGGGGGGGGACTTAAGGAAATATTACATCTTAATTGTAGTTCTCTGCTGGGATCAACAAATCTGGTTCATCCTTGAACTTCTGCTGTTTACTAAGTCTCTCAGCCCCACAATAATTATTTCCTTAACCCTTAGTAGCTTGGTTACGTAATCTGTGGCACAGCAGTAATTGTATAACAGCTTGACGATGGGACTTTTTTGTCCATGCTTATTATATGACCAAAACAATCAGCCAGCTAAGTATCTGTCTGATTCTTCTGTGACTTTGTAAGCAAACTCATAGGCTAAATGATGTCTTAATACAAAGAGAGGGAGGTTAGATAATCCCCCTAGTCCCTTACAAGAGAGTAAGCTGCATTCCCTGTTACTTCAGCCTCTTTGCATAGAAAAGGATAACAGGGGAACAGATTGAAAACACGTAACTTAATCACAGAACTGTAGGGGTGGCAGTGACACTTCAAGTTTGTCACACCCAGCCCTTCGTTCTGCCCCAGGAAGAGATAGGACCCTTTCAAGAACTTCTTGCTGCGTCTTACCTCTCTATCATAAGGCAGGGCTGGCTCTTATCAGATTTTCAAGCTGATCTGACATAAGAGAGATTAAAGTCCTACAGCCTGTCAGCTGATGACCAAGCAACCTACAGGTGCGACAGCTTGGGAATACAAGGATGGGTATTATTTGAGAAGATCTAACATGGGAACACGGAATGAAATTGAGTCTAGGTTGAACATCGGGCTGATATTTCCCAGCAGTGAGGTCTAACAGGCTGCAGAATACTTCTGGGAAAACAGTAGCAGAAATGCTGTTATGTATGGTCTCTGTGTGAGTGTTTAAAAAACAAAAACTTGTATATGGCCCTATAAAGGGCTGTATTATGCCACTAGGAACAAACAGGCATTGCCTTGGCACACACACCAGCCAGACTCAGGCTAAGCTGGCTGTGATGGGAGCCACTTGCTGTGGGAGCAGCTTGCTTCCCTATCTGGGCAGCAAATTACATATTAGTTAATTGATTGCAGTCTAAGAAAGGGCCTAAGCCTATTTCACAAAGATGGATATTATCACTAATTTATCCAAGAGGAGGCTGAAGTTCATGGGAACTCAAGAGGCAATTTGGTAACCTGTCCATCTCCCAGACCTTGCTCTGACCTTCAGGTGTGCTGATCCTGATCCACCTGTGGCACAGCTGGTGGCACCTCGGTTCAGCCTGATTTCAGTGTGTTGCACTGAAGTCCTCTCATAGCGAATCAAGCCCACCAAGTCCAAAGTGGTGGCCTGCCCTGACAAAGGGGATCTATTGCATTTGCCTATTAAGCCTTGTTTTAGATGGCTTATTTTTCCTTCTACTCCAACATTCCAAATCCTGAAACACTTAAAAGAGCAGGCTCAGTTACCTACCCCATAGGAGTGGAGCAGTGTCAGAGGCATGTGGTCGTGCTCAGTGTGGCTGTCTCTGGCTGGCACGCAGAGGCACGGAGAAACGGCATGGAAGCTCAGTGTTTTGAACAACTAGGAATGGGTTGTATGACAGTTTTGCTGTCATACTGTCCTGGTTTTGGCTGGGATAGAGTTAATTTTCTGTATAGTAGCTAGTATGGGGCTATGTTTTGGATTTGTGCTGAAAACAGTGTTGATAACACAGGGAGGTTTTAGTTGTTGCTAAGTAGTGCTTATACTAAATCAAGGACTTTTCAGCTTCCCATGTTCTGCCAGGTGCACAAGAAGCTGGGAGGGGGAACAGCCAAGATAGTTGATCCAGACTGGCCAAAGGGCTATTCCATACCATATGACATCATGCTCAGCATATAAAGCTGGGGGAAGAAGGAGGAAGGGGGGGACATTCAGAGCGATGGCGTTTGTCTTCCCAAGTAACCAATATGCATGATGGAGCCCTGCTTTCCTGGAGATGGCTGAACACCTGCCTGACCATGGGAAGTAGAGAATGAATTCCTTGCTTTGCTTTGCTTGTGTGCACAGCTTTTGCTTTACCTATGAAACTGTCTTTATCTCAACCCACGAGTTTTCTCACTTTTACCCTTCTGATTCTCTCCCCCATCCCACCGGGGGGGAGTGAGTGAGTGGCTGTGTGGTGCTTAGTTGCCAGCTGGGGTTAAACCACGACACATGTCTTGGGGAAAATGATCCACTTCAGAGGAATGGGATCTGCTATCATCACGGTGTCATGTGGAAAGGGTGATGTTAGCATCCGAACTGCTTTCTGTGACACCTGCATGGGTCACTGGTAGCTCCCCAGTAGCTTACTGCTGTGAGATGGGAAAGGATGACTGACCTCTGTGTTTTAAGTGCAGCCTGCGTCTACCTTCTGCAATTGTTTTATGTGAGCCTGGGAGGACAGGCACTGGAGCACATCCCTTTCAAAGAGCAAAAAGGGGCTCGTTTGGCTTTACTCAGTATGCTTAAGAGGTGGAATAAACTTAAATATCCCCTTCAATTTCGTTAGGAGAAATCCCATTTGCATGTTACACCATTATTAGCAGAGACAATGGGACAAACATTGGTATCCTGTTAATTATAGGCACGTTAATGATATATATTTCTGCAGTCAAATAGCATTGCAAGTCTATTTCCTGTCTTAATTTTGTGCTGTGCCGTTTGAAATGTTAATGAAGCCAGAATTCTCAAAGGTCATCCTCTGAATGCATCTGCTTTTTTTTCTGTTTTCTTTCAGAACAATTTAAATGAGGTTTTGTTCCTAATGTTGCTAACAATGTTAACTTTTCTGTTTAATTAATGAAGGTGTGGGAACATGTCTTTGCCCTGGTCAGTGAGTTAAATGAGAGAAGCTCTGTATTCTCCTTTAAACCGTTCCTTGGCATTTTCTTTCCATGATGTGTGCCCTGCCTCTCCTCTTTCCCCTGAGAGCCCCTACTTCTTTCTCTTCATAGGTTGTGTGAAAGAATGGTTAAAAAAAAACCCCAACCAACCACCAACAGAAAAGTGCAAATTTAGCAGAACCGAGCGTTGCATTTTCTGAGGAGCCATTTATCATCCTCAGAAAATTTTGATTCTTCACAAATAATAAAGAAAAGGACTGGTAATTGCTGTTTTCACCTAATTGACAGAATTGTGTTGTGAAAGAGGGAGAATTTCTGCACTGCCTTTGCTGATGACACTTGAAGGTTGTTTTAAACTTTCCACTGCTACTAAATTAAGAGATTGTCCCTCGTATGTGTTCATCATTAATCCAGTAGGTGGGTTTTTCATTTGTTTTTAATACTATTAGATGACAGGGAAGTGGCAAGTGTAAAGGATGTTTCCATCAACTCAGTTTGTGTGATTAAAACTCTACAGGTTTGTAATACTCACTTTAATATTGCAAGGTAGCGCCTGATTCAGCTCCCACTTTGCAGCCTTTCTACTGGTTTCACTGGAAAGTAGATGGAAGCTCTTGAGTATTAGGTGCTTTAGTGCATAACCCTCCATACAGCTTCCTAGGTGTCTCTAACACCTTCTGTCCTAGGCCTGGAGCTGTTCAATGGTTGCTAAGCAGACAAACATGCTTTGCCTGGCTTGTTCAGGGTTGTTGGTAGAGTTCTGTGAAGCTGAAAGCTGATGCCAGCAGCTGCGTGCTGAGAGGAGTGCAAGGCTTGTGAGGAACCCGGCGGGGTTTGAGGAGGTTTCTGGGTGCCCCAAGTCCTTGGGCTGTGTGTGTGGAGGGACCAGGCAGCAGCAAGGACTACCACTTGCTGGAGGAGACCAAGATGCTGGGGGACTGTGTCTTCACCAGCCAGACTGCCTGCCCCCAGGCCCCTGCCACCAGTCATAATCCACCCACAGGGAGTTCAGGCAATGGTGACCACCTGACAGAAAGCTATGTCCTCTGCATCCCTTGTGGTATTAGCACCCACTGGGACAGATGCAACTACGCAGACAGAATTCCCAAGGGAACATGCAGCCTTCCAGGTCTCCAGCTGCAGGATATGCCAGGGGTTTCTACTGGTGTCTGAGAACAGTAAGTAAGAACTCCTGTGGGAGGTGCACCCAGATGGAAGATCTTCTCAGCTTGGTGGCTGAGCTTCAGGAGGAAGTGGACAGGCTGAGGAGCATCTGGGAGTCTGAGAAGGAGATTGACTGGTGAACCATACTCTGCCCTCTCTGGAACAGAAATGTCAACTAGGTAGAACACATGGCAAGGGAGATCCCGCACCCTCTCCTCACCAGGCAGAAGACAGTGACTTGAGGGATAGAGGTGAATGGATACAAGTCTCTGCTTGGGGCAGTGGGAGAAGCTCCTCCTTGTCTACCCTGCCTTCCCAGGTGCCCTTATACAACAGATAACAGGCTCTGGAATTGCAAGGACAGGGACATGATGAGGTGGATGATGATGCATCTCTACTAGAGGAGTCACTGAGATCAGGTCAGCCTATCCTCCACTTCATGACTACCTCCATGAAGAAAAAATAGTGGGTTATTGTTACAGGTGGCTCCTTTCTGAGGGGAACAGGGGACCCAATCTGCCAACCAGACCCACCTTTTAGGGAAGTTTGCTGCCTCCCTGGGGCTTGGGTTAAAGACGTTGCCAGGAAACTTCCTAGCCTCGTATGTACATCAGATTATTATCTGTTATTGCTTTTTCATGTGAGTTCCAGTTCCAATGAAGTTATGATAAGAAGTCCAAGCGAGACCAAAAGAGACTTCAGGACCTTGGGGAGATTGGTAAAGGGATCAAGAGCGCAGCTGGTATTCTACTCTATCCTCCCAGTTGTAGGGAATCACATCGAAAGAAACGGGCGGACCCAGCTTATCAATGCCTGCCTCTGAGGCTGGTGTTGCTGGCAGAATTTGGAGGAGGTTTCTGATCATAGGATAGGATATGCAACCTACACCTGCTGTGAGGTGTGATGGGATTCACCTTTCTCAATGGGGGAAAAGTTAGCAGGGCTGACTGAAGCAGCTTTAAACTAAGTTCCAAGGGGGAAAGGGCTAAAATCAAGCTTACTAGTGGTAAGCTATGGGATGACATGACAGTGTTTGAGGGATGGTGTGCTAGTGAGGGCTTTCACTCTGCTCCATGATGTACTGAGTACACTAGAGCATGTTTGAAATGTGTATTCACTAATGCACGTGGTATGAGGAATAAACAAGATAGGCTAGAAGTTTTGGCTCAGTCCCGGAGCTACAACGTAATTGGTATAAGTGAGACTTTGTGGGAAGAGTCCTGCGACTGGAGTGCTGTGATGGACAGTTGTAGGCTCTTCAGGAGAAATGCGCACGTGAGGCAGAGGGATAGCACTGTATGTAAAGGAGGGGTTGGACTGTACAGCATTTGCAGTTGGGAATGACATGGTTAAGAGCCTCTGGGTAAGGATTAGGTGAAAAGCTAATAAAGTGGATGCTGTTGTGGGAGTCTACTATAGCTCATCCAGCCAGGATCATGACACAGATGTATTATTCTATAAGGAATTAAGGGAAATCCGTAGATCAGTTGTCCTTATCCTTACGGGAGACTTCAGTTTCTCAGCTTTTAACTGGGACTATCATACAGCAGATGTGCACAAGTCCAGGAAATTCCCGAAGCATGTTGATGATAACTTTTTGATATAAGTACTAAGGGAGCCAGCTAGGAAGGGTGGCCTCCTAGACTTGTTGCTTGTCAATAGAGATGGTCTCATGGATGAAATGATGATGGGTGGCTCTCTTGGCCACAGCCATTGTGAAATGGTAAAATCTTTGATACTAGAAAAACTGTCAGCAGAACTTCTACCCTGGAGTTTGGAAGAGCAGACTTTAGGCTGCTCAAAGAACTAGTTAGGAAGGTCCCCTGAGAATCTGCTTTCAAGGGTAGTGGGGTCCATAAATGCTGGTGGCTTTTTAAGAGCCATCTTTCAAGAGTGCAGGAGCAAGCAATTCCAATATGTCAGAAGTCAAGCAAGCAACCAAGGAAGGCTGGCTTGGCTGAATAGGGATCTCCTTCTGGAACTTAGGCAGAAAATGAAGGTGTGTGGGCTTTGGAAGCAAGGTCAGGCTACACAGGAGGACTACAGAGATGCTGTTCACCACTGTAGGGAGAAAATTTGTACGGCCAAAGCTCGACTGAGTTGAAGCTTGCCAGTACTGTGGTAGATAACAAAAAAGTCTTTTAAAGTGTGTTAACAGCAAAAGGAGCACTAAAGAAAACAATGGTCTGTTACTTGATGAGGTTGGTCACCTCACAAATAGGGACGAAGTTAAAGCAGACATTTAACGCCTTCTTTGCTTTGGTCTTTAACACCAGTTGTGGGCCCTGGGACCTCTAGAGCCCTGGGTTGGAGGACTGCAACTGGGGGAATGATAAGCTCCCGGTTGACTTTGAGCTGGTACAGGATTTGCTGCTGCAACTGAATGCACATAAATCTATGGCACCCAATGGGATTCATCCCAGGGTGCTGAAAGTGTTGGCTAATGTTATTGTGAGACCCCTCTGTTATTTACCAATGGTCTTGGGAATCTGTAGAGGTCCTGGTTGAGTGGACACTAGCAAATGTTATTCCGATTTTCAAGAAGGGCAAGAAAGACGACCCTGGTAATTATAGGCCTGTCAATCTCACTTTGGTGCCTGGTAAAATTATGGAGAAGATTATTCTGGGAGTTATTGAAAACACCACTTGAAAGACAATGCAGTCATCGGTCAAAGCCAACATAGGTTCATGAAGGGAAAGTCATGCCTTACTAACTTAATATCCTTTTATATGACAAGGTTATCTTCCTAGTGGTTGAAAGGAAGGCAGTGCATGTGGTGTTTGTTTTTTTTTTTTTTTTCTATTTTTAGCAAAGCTTTTGATACTGTCTTTCACAATATCCTTCTGGACAAAATTTCCAGCATTCAGCTGGACATGTACACAATACAATGGGTGAACAAGTGGCTGAAGAGTTAGGCTCGAAGACTTGTAGTAAACAGGGTAGCATCTGGCTGGCAGCCAGTCACTAGTGGTGTTCCCCAGGGCTCCATTTTAGGGCCATTTACCTTGAATGTTTTTATCAGTGACCTGGACACAGGAGTTGAGTGCACAGTAAGTTTGCTGATAATACTAAATTAGGAGGAGCTGTTGGTTCCCTTGAGGGTAGAGAGGCCTTAGAGAGATCTTGATGGATTAGAGCACTGGGCAACCACCAACTGTATGAAATTTAACAAGAACAAAGGCTGGGTTCTGCACCTGGAACAGAGTAATTCTGGATGTATGTATAGACTGGGGGTCAAGAAGCTGGAGCGAAGCCCTTCAGAAAGGGATCTGGGGGTTTTAGTTGATGGTAAACTCAATATGAGTCAACAATGTGCCCTGGTGGCCCAAAGGACCAACTCTATCCTGGGGTACGTTAAACACAATATAGCTAACTGGTTGAAATAAGTGATTGTCCCACTATACTCAGCATTGGTGCGGCCTCACCTCAAATACTATGTGCAGTTTTAGGCTCCACAGAATAAGGAGGATATAAAAATATTAGAATGTGTCCAAAGGCAGGCAACAAAGATGGTGAAAGGACTAGAGGGCACGACTTATGAGGAGTGGCTGAGGATGCTAAGTTTATTCAGTTTAGAAAAGAGGAGGCTGAGGGGTGACCTTAGTGCCGTCTACAACTTCCTCGTGATGGGGAGCAGAGAGGGAGGTGCTGATCTCTTCTTCCTGGTGTCCAGTGATATGATGAGAGCAAATGGTTTAACACTGCATCAGGGGAATGGATGTTAGGAAAAAGTTCTTCACTGAGAGGGTAGTGAAGCACTGGAACAGGCTCCCAAGGGAAGTGGTCAAGGCCCCAAGCCTGCTGGTGTTCAAGAAGCATTTGGACAAAGCTCTTGGATATATGGTAACTTTTAGGTTGCCCTGCGTGGAGTTGGGAGTTGGACTCAATGACCCCCATGGGTCCCTTCTAAGTCAGGGTATTCTATGATTCTAAGATGTAACCTGGCTCCCAATTTTTAAGCCTCTGATATGGTGGAGCAAAAAAGAAACTGGCTGGAGTGGTAATATGCAGATTTTCGTTTCTACTGGGTTAATCAAAACTGGAATGGAGGGGAAGAGCACAGGATTTTAACCAGGTATTTTATCACTTGTACTTGTGCATACCCATAAATCTATGCAGGAGAGGCAAGCCCAAGACCTTCTGAAGTAAGCTTGTTATTTTTCGTGTAATTTAGATATCATGGTCATGCTGCATGTAGAGGGCAAATGTGTGAGTGGAATTTTACCTGCTTCTAATATGAGCAACACAGAGTTTACTTACTTCTTACGTGAAGGTGACTTTGGTCCACTTCCTACATTTCTCATTTTACTACTGAGATTGTCAATGTTTTTTACCTTCACTGCCTAGGGCTGGAGAGTTCCTCAAATATTTTGCAGCACGTATTTCCACCCACATCTTTAAATTTGCATGTTAGAGCACTTCAAGGGCAGCTTCCCAGACTGCAGACCCAACTGTCTTTCAGGTACAGAGGACACATAATCAAGCCTCTGAATGGAGTTCAACGTGCGTACAGCATGCAACCATTGCACAGGCATGGCTGTTTTGTCCCTATGTAGAAGACGGGGAAATATTTACCCTGTAGTGAACAGCTCTGGATAGAGATATGAGAGCTGTATGGGAAGAAGTCTACGGCATTCGTAGCTTAAGAACATCCACTAGCTTAAAACCAGGGTTGTGGCCACGCAAGCCTCTAATTTAACACAACTAGAGAGGTTGTGAACCTCTTAAAATGATAGCGCAAAAGAAAGCTTATGCCAACTACAGGCAAGCTCATTGTCTGAGGATGGTATTACTGGAAAAATCAAATGAGAATGCTGTTGGACTCGGCAAAGCTCAGGGGACAGGTTTGCGGGAATGCTTGCCTGTGAAGCGCGGCAGTGGAGCTGCCCCAGACCCTTTTGCTGATGCTGCAGGGGAGAAAGGCTCTTTTTCTCCCTGCTTCTTACTGAGGTTTTCAAGCAGCAATTGATGCAAAGGCTGATCTCTGCTCAACTTGCAACTGAAAACAGACCAAAAAACCTACAGGCAGAGATTGTCCTCTACTAAATGTTAAATGAAAATGAGGGCTTGGAAGAATGTATATTGGTGTATGCCTTAGACTAAAGTTTCTTTTGCCTCCACTCACAAAGTTTAGAGCCTTAGCCTTCCCTTCCCAAGGAACGACAAATGCAAAGAAACACGCATGGTGAAGTGATGGGGCAGGGGGAAGGAAGCCCCCAGACTACTGGACAGTGCTCTCTGCAACACCCCTGTTTTGGAAGGTTAAACACTTTAGCTATGTGGATGTTAGCCACGTTGTGCTATTGACCAGCTGGAACTTTTTTTGCTATTATAGATGTAGTCACAAAGTCCAGCTTTGTATCCAAAGCACTAGGACATCCATCAAGATGCGTTATGCTCTCTAGGGCTTTTTATTTTATTTTCTTTAAATAAAGACTGTATATTTGCTTTCATATTAGAAATCAGCTTTGAGAGAAGATTGATGTTTTCAGCAGATTTTGCTATTTTATGATATTTACAAGGCACAGAAAAGTGCAGAGGGAAAACCATGTGACAGTAACTTTTCTCGAGTACTCCAAATAGTTAAATGGAAGTAAAGTTCTCTGTAGTTCCCTGGCAAAAAATGTCATTTTGTTTTGTGAGGTAGTTATGGATTTTCATGAGCATTCCTTGCTAATCTGGTTTAATGACACTAAACCCAAATCACATTATAGCTATTTTCCTAGGCTATGTTGGAGACATGCTACATTAACCTAAAAGAACAAAGCATAGAGATGACAACAACAACAAGAACAACAGTAAAAAGAATAAAGGAAACAGTAGAGAAGCAGGATTTTTATCACCTGTGGCTCTACCCCTTGCACAACGAGTGGCACAGCACTAGAGGAATAGGCACTAGTAAAATGATTGATAAATAGCATTGTGCTTGAATCTTCTGGGAATCTAAAGGACTTTGGAAAAAGATTTACTCTTAATTTTATCATCTTTATTATGATGTCTAGCTGATTAAGCTGACAAAAACCCTGTGTCTTGTAGAGTTGCATGATTTTATTATAACGTGCTATTGCTTCTTGCTTGCTAAGTCTAACCTTGCTCAGTTTTTCAGTGCCAAGGGTTAGGACTGAGCCTTGGTCATGAGTTCACAAGGTGAAGAAAAAGCTTGGGTATTTGAGGGATGGAGGAAATCTCTACAAGAAACCAAAGGTGGAATCTCATGCCCCTGGTGATGTGTAAGGCTTTAGCAGATGGACATGAAATGTGCAGCCCTCAGCAAGTCCCATCCAGCTGGGAAGCTGTTTGTTTCTGGTCTCCACAGATCTGTTGTGTCTTCTGAGGACAGCATATGCCAACATAACAGTAAATATTCCAGTGTGGGTTGCCGGCTTTCTTCCATACTCTCTTGCATTTACCTCTCCTCTGTATGTGTAAAACCACATATATTTCATATTTTGTTGAGGCTGAATAAATGTTATCTGTCATTTAACATACTAGGTGCTGGCGCTCTGGGAAAGTATTGCTTTGAAAAAATCAGTAATAATGGAGCCAGTTTAAAAAGAAAGGTGGTTTTTTTTTCTTTTTTTCTTTTTTCCCCCTTCTAAAAACCCAGAAGGTAATACAATTTGCATGTTTTTTCCCTTGGCTGGCTAATAATTTTGGAAAGCCCGTCCATACAGGCTGTGCTCCAAATAAAGAGTTGATAGGAATTTCATTACCGAGATGAGAAAAAGATATGATCAAGCTGGAAGTATCTTAACGTTCATACATGGAGCATACTTTTACATATGTATACCTTCTTAGTCCTGGTAAGAAAATAAAACAGCACACCGACACATTTGTATCCATTCTGCTATTTTGTCATCTGCACTTATTACTTAAAATGCTCCTTGTCTTCCTTAATATGTACTGAGGGGATAAGATAAATCACATCATGAATTTCCCTGTGCTATAATTTTGCTTTCTGGCCTCCATAAAACACCATGAGAACTTAATCTGTAATTAGTATGTGAGTTATTTGCGGTATTGTAAAGTACTAACCCACTGTAACTGTTGTCTTTTTGTCACTACACAACTCTCAAAAATGGAGATGTGGTCTAGGATGTCATCAATCTTTTCTTTGCAGTTCAGAAAAGGAATCCATTTTCTTTGATAAAAGACCCATTGGTCTTTGTGATATATAAATCATTCTTTCAAAAGAAGCCCTTTGAAATATCAATTCAAGGTATTCTCACAGAATATCACTTTATAGCTTTTTCTAGGGATGGAAGATAATCCTTGTGCCTATCAAAAAGGAGGATCTGTACTAATTTCCATTGAATTTTGCAACTTTAGTAGAAGCTCTCTAAAGGCCCAATATTACTATCTCTAGTCTTGTGTACTGCATGAAGTCAGAGCTTTTGCGTCAAAATAACGTTTCTCTAACATCACAGAATCGTATAGGTTGGAAAAGACCTTTAAGATCATCGAGTCCAACTTTAAACCTAACACTACCAAGACCACCACTACACCATGTCCCGAAGCACCTCATCCAAATGTCCTTTAAATACCTCCAAGGATGGCGACTCAACCACTTCCCTGGGCAGCCTGTTCCAGTGCTTGATAACCCTTTCAGTGAAGAAAAATTTCCTCATATCCAGTCTAAACCTCCCCTGGTGCAACTTGAGGCCATTCCCTCTTGTCCTATCACTTGTTACCTGGGAGAAGAGACCAACGCCCACCTCTCCACAGCCTCCTTTCAGGTAGTTGTAGAGAGCGATAAGGTCTCCCCTCAGCCTCCTTTTCTCCAGGCTAAACAACCCCAGTTCCCTCAGCCGCTCCTCATAAGACTTCTGCTCCAGACCCTTCACCAGCTTCGTTGCCCTTCTCTGGACTCGCTCCAGCACCTCAATGTCCCTCTTGTAGTGAGGGGCCCAACACTGAACGCAGTATTCGAGGTGCGGCCTCACCAGTGCCGAGTACAGGGGCACGATCGCTTCCCTACTCCTGCTGGCCACGCTATTTTTGATACAAGCCAGGATGCCATTGGCTTTCTTGGCCACCTGGGCACACTGCTGGCTTATATTCAGGCGGCTGTCAACCGTATTCAGGTGGCTGTCCAGCAGAGTCTGAGATGACTGAATTAAAAACAGGATCCTATGAAACCGCATTCCTTGCAGTGTCGAAAATCCTTAGCCCCTTTAATGAGAAATATTGGCATTTTGCGTGTGTTTTTTGTTCGGTGGTGGGTTCTTTGTCTTTTGTTTGTTTTAAATAAAGAACTGGTTTTCTATCACTGGAAAACTGCTCTAGGGACACTGCTGAAGTGGCCCTTCTATCAGAGGCCTTCCTTATAACTCCGTTTGAAGGTATCTTACGTTCTGTGGAAATACTTGATATTACATGAACTCGTTCTGGATATACCTGCCTGTACCAAGACTATAAGCCAGTATGTGTTAACAGCGTGGTCCTTGGTGGAACAGCTGAAGAGGAGGCTGCCAGTTGTTGGTGTTGCTATGTTGTTGTGCTCCTGCAGCTGGAATAAGGGTGTGGTGTGTCTTTTTTTTTTTTTTCTTCTTTTTAAAAGCATTCATATTTTCAATGTTTTTTTGTTACTCTATGAAGGATAGAAACTTTTCTTCATATAATATGAAAACTGCAGCCATAACTTTAAGGAAAATGACACATACTGTAAAAATGCCTGCAAAAATTGCCAGGGGAGGCAACAGAGCATTCCCAGGGTGGCTGCCTTTCAGTGGTATAAGAAATGAACAGCCCTTAAATGTGTAGAGTTTATCATTCCTCAGAGGCCTTCAGAAACCTGCTGTACAAACTAAATAATAATAAACAATGTAGCTCTTTTACATAAATAATCCTTTCTGTTTCTAATCTACTGTTTTATTCCTGCAGTGGCATATTGTTTACAGTATTTATCTCGAGGTATTGTTATTGATCTCTATTGTGCAAAGGAAATGAATTTATCTGCATGAAACTACATTGTTGGAGAGGCACTCTACGGCTGTATTTACAGTTTCCTTCTGTTTAGCGATTACACTGTATCTCTCTCTCTTTTTTTTTTTTTTTCCCTTTTCAATTTATCTTTTGGTTGGCTGGCTCAGAGCAGCAGGATATTTGGTGTGGGCTGTGAAACAGATTTAAGAAGTAAGAGGTACTTTTAATCCAGCCCTAACTTCTTCAGTCTGTAACCTGCCTGTGGAAATAATATTGTTTGTTTCCCTTTTTATAGCTTTCTCACAGGGACATCATCAATCTGTACTTTAAGCATTTCCAAAGAAGTGAGGATAGTCAATAGAAGAGGGGAGAGGATGGTGGTGGGGAAGCCTACGGAAATTGCATCCTTAGTCAAGCTAAATACAGTAGTCCTAAAGGGTGAGAAAGGAACCAAGATCTGAATCTAGCTGGAGGCCACACAGGAGGGATGGGGTGTTATGGCAAACTTGTTCCTTGGCCTATATCCCCCGCTGTGAGGAAAATGTGAGGATCGAAGGCTTGTTCAAAGAGTGGAACCTTCACGACACAGTTGTCTCATCTAAAACTGTATAACAAAGAGTGAGAAGCCTCTTAGATGTGATCCTAGGATGAGGGGATAAAAGAGAAAAATCACACTTCTATTTCTGTTCACTCGTCCTTCACAACATTAGAAACGGGGCGGTTGTTTTTTAGATTTCAGTAAGTCAATTATTTCTTTGCTTTTTACTCGGCTTGTATTATGGGTAGTGTCAAGGTAACCGACAACTACCAAAGCTTTGGTACTGTTCCCATGGGTTTTCTCATCCTTAAAAAAGGGAACTGAACTGCTTTTGTGAGACCCAGCATCCTGAGCTGATCCTCCAGAAGATCCAGAGCAACGAGGTGCATCTCAGCCCAGCTGCATGGGCTGCCTCAGCAGCTGGTTCCTGGGGTCTGAGGGGAAGAGGAGCCTTTTGGTGATTGGCATTAGGCAAAAAAAAAAAAAATTCTCCTTGACTTGCAGCAGGATGTTGGGGAAGGGGTTTGAACTTAGGAGAGTTCTTAAAAATTATCCTTAGAGTACCCCTTTGCTTTTCCTTATGGAGCTCAGATGCCAGTTCACTTCTTTCCTCGGGATAAGCCAGCCCCGCAGAATTGCTGTGGAAATCTATTGGCTTCAGCTTCTTGTTTGACTGCCATAAACAAGGAAATCTGTATCCTCTTTGCCAGTTGTTCAGCAGAACCAACCTGCTTGTTCCTGGGCGGCTGGGTGAATGGGATTTTGGAAGGATGCTTTGTGTCTTTGAAGTCTTTTCTGGCTAAATATCATTAATCTTCAGAGTGATTCAGTTCTTAAGGTAATTTATGGCTTGCTTTTTTTCTTTTCTTTAAATCCTTTAAAAGCGTGAGATGGAAAAACTTCTTTGCTTCAAGATTATCCAGTGTAATTAGAACAGTGTCACTCAACTGAGTAAAGTCCTTTATAGATGTGTTTTCCTCTGTCTTTTTAAAATTTAAATCCATGATACATGGGAAAAGGTGCAAGTTATTGTTCATTTATTCTGTATTTCCCCATACACTGTATTCCTAAAAGTACCCAGAACTTCTTTTTGGTTTTGTGGCTTTTAGGATGTGATATTGAGCGCTATTAGTTCTGTGAGGGGTTGCTGTCTCTGTGGGCGGCTCTGAGGTACTTTCCACTTGTACCAGGTTTACTAATTGCCTTTGCACTGTATGAAATCCTTGTGTAAAGGATGACTGTGCAACAAGGCAGTGCAACTGGGATGTCAAATATGAATTTACCAGACACCACTGGGTACCTATTACCTATGTGTGTCTATTAATGACAAAGGGAAACCACTTGCTAACCCACCTCCATAAAAGCCTTGTACCTTGGAGGGGAATACTACTATATCATTAGCGTCTAGTGTTGGTGTTTCCCCATTTCCTCCAGTGTAAGAAACAGACTGGAGCGAGGCCAGTGGAGGGCTATTAATATGGTCAGGGGATGGACCATGAGACATACGGAGGAGGCTGAAGGACGCGGGTTTGTTTAGCCTTGAGATGGCCAAGGGGGTGATCTAGGGATCTACTTGCAGCCTTTCCGTTCCCTAAAGGGGGGCTGTAGAGAAGATGGAGTTTTCTTAGATGTACAGTGAAAGGACAAGAGGCAATGGGCAGAATTAGCTGCAATGGAAATTCCTATGGGATTATGGGAAAATTTTCTTCACAACAAAGGGGGTTCAAGCACAGGAACAGGGCCCAGAGGGGCTGCGGACTCTCTAACTCCCAAGACTTTCAAATCTTGATGGGCTGAGGCTCCGAGCAACCTGATCTGACTTAGAAGCTGGCCCTGCTTTGAGCAAGGGATGGGCCTAGATGACCTGCAGATGTCCCTTCCACGCTGTATTTATCTATGACTATTAAAATTATGTTGTGTGTGTGGTTTGTTTTTTTTTTTTTTAAGAAGGCTACCTGCAGTGTTATTTTCAGCTAATATGTTGTCTTTGCTGGAATACTTGCTGTGAATCCTTCTGGTCCTCAACCAGGAGCTCAATATGACTTGTTGATCTCAACCTCAACTTGAGCTGGGACTTTCCAGGCTATGTAGAACAGATTGCTCTCATTTCCTGTGCTCAGAATGATAAAGAAACTGGCTTTTCTCTGCTTCAGTGCTTCATTTGGTTGTGGAAAACCTTATTGCCCAGATACGACTGGTATCTTCCTCCCGCAAATACCTTGGTTTGGTGGAGAGCTGACTGAGAAGTCATGGGATGCTGTTCCCTTTTGCTTGCTTGTCACTTTAAATTTTGTTAATTTGGGTTAATACTATTTGAAACACTATTCATTAATTAGAATTTGGATTGCTAAATGTGACATTCTCTCATGCCTTGTGTAACCATTCATCATCATATAAAGGAGTGACCATGCTGTTTAGTAGACTTTAATAGCCATTTTGCATAGGTGTAAATGACAATAGAAGGTAAAGAAGATTTAAGCCAGCCTTGTGCTAGCTGCATATCTGTAATAACTGTTTTCCAAGTATTTTATTTGTTTTGGCTTCCTTATTCTTTGGACTTGTCTGTTATTGTTGAAAGGGCTCTCTTCTTTCTTTTTTCTTCTTTTTTTTTTTTTTACCTTAGTTTTCTATGCTTCTCATGGCCCTTTGTTTTTAAGTATCACAATTTATTCCTCCATCTGTGCACTGATAAAACCTTCTCCTAGTTTCTTTTTCAAAGATTTGACTGACTTGTTCGCCACTTGAATCTTGGAAATGAGAGTTTGATTTGTAGCCTGCCAGATCTATAATAATTCTTTGTCCACATAGCTCACATTCTTTGTTGGAAGTTGCAATTTCTTACAGATTGCTGAATAACTGCACGGTGTTTTGCTGCTTTCCGTTTGTGCTGATTTCCTAGCAGCTTCCATCATTCCCTATTTGACATTACTGTAGTCTGCTCTCTGTTCAGAGTTCAGTTTTCTCACTTCTACAAGCCTTCGGTATTCCAGTTGTTCCATGTGAAGCCTTCAACAGGCCTGATCTTGTCTACCAAATATCTGTTTCCATGACTTTATGAGTTATCTTTCACCTGACAGTCTCCTAGGGGGAACTCTTTCCCTGTACCTTCATAAGGAGGAGTACCTGGCTGGATAACTCACTTGCCAAAAGATTTTAATAGAAAGCTGTTATTTGCAGACATTTCTCCTGCTGTGTCTGAAGGACAGAGGAAGACAACTGAGCTTTCTCATGAGCCTGTGAAGGCAGTTTAACAGCAGGTAGTCATGCAAAAGTCTGATTTTGAGGACACAAAGAGTGATTTCTATAAAAAATATAGTATGTCTTCATGGTCCAGTTTAATTCTCTTTCTTTGTGAAGAAAGAGATTCAGGGTTTACCTTCATCAAATTTTGGTTTGACAAAATGGCCGGAAAATATTGGGAAAGGCAAAATACTGGTGCTAAATGTTGCCCTTAAGTGCTTCAAGCTTATAGAAAAATTTTTTGTCAGTTTGATTGTCCTAACTCAATCCTTTTTAATGCTCCTAGGAGTTCGGGAATTGCCATAAACTGCCAGATGCACGGTCCATCTCAGTCACTCTCTCCAGGAGTATGGGCAGGAACACAAAGCTACCTCTAAGCCGGTTCTGAAGTACTGCTGGTTCGGTTCACGTCCCAAGACATGAAGAGATTGCATCCCTAACACTTTCAAATGGTTAGTGCATGTGCTTACATTGTCCTTCTGTTAATCTTGACCTAAAACCACCATGTCAGTGCTTTTCACAGATCAGCTATGCACCAATTAAGGCTTTATTTGTAGATTATAATTGAAGATTTCAAAAATAAGAAATCTAATTATTATAGCTGTGCAACTGAGGTAATGGAGATCTTTAGAGGGCCTGATAGTGAAATGAAGGATTAAAGAGCAGAATGTCAGTAATCCATCAAAGGACTAAGCATGGGCTGTGGAAGACCTGTACGGCTCGGTACAAGGAGAACATATGGCTGGGAAAAATGCAGAGTGTAACATCTGCAGGTAACAGCTCGTAACGTGAGCTGCGTCCGTGGTGCTGCTAATCACTGGAGCTTGTGAGCATGCTTTTCCTATGGGGAAAAATAATTAACCAGACAGAAAATGTATCATAGATGATAATCAATAAGACAGTGTGCAATACAGCATACTGATAACATGCATACAATATAGCCCATAGCTTGGGTTCTTTGGATTCAAAATGCTGGAGTGTTGGACACCATCACTGGTTGTTTAATCACCAATGATGTAATGTGTTTAATACTTACCAAATGTAACAGTAAATCCCGTATTTAACTGAAATGTGTGATAAGTTAAGGTTAAGGGAGTTGGGTTCATTGAAAGAGATGGGATAAGAAATGGCTTCAAGCACAGTAAAACCACCAGTGGGTGATTAGTTGTATTCTGGAATGCTGGCAGTCGTTTTGGGGTCCTAGCAGTGATAGCCTTTGAAATGCAGACACTGCTATGAACAGGCAGCAGATTGTTTTTGTTTAATTTAAAATTTATTGCCTTCTAATTTTTTTTCGGTCACTTTTTCTCAAGGAGAAATAAATTGGGTACCAGCTCTATTTACCTGTTTTGTTTGTTGGGCGTATAGCTCCTTTGCCCTCTTAATTTTTTCAGTAGAGGGGAATGTTGTCTTTCAGCTGACTAGGAACTTTTCTAATATGTCATTTTGCAGGAAGGAAGCTTAGTTCTTGTCTCCCTTGTGGGGTGGGAAGTGCTGCCATTTAAGTCAGTGGAACTGCTCTGTTGCAAAACTGCTTTATATACATTGGGAATCAAGTTAAAAGGAATACTTTCAGCTGCTTGGACCAAACTGGTTCCCTGGTTTTGGGCCCATTTGCTGCTTCATCTTTGTGTATCATGATTCTGCAATCGGGCTTTGGTATCAGAGAAATTTCTGGAGCTCTTGCAGATTTTATTTCAAGAAACTCTTCCCCAGTCTGAGTAGGTGTTTCTTATACAGTTCAAATTATATTCACAAATAACTTGTCTGTATTTGTATACCCCCACTGGCTCTGTGCCTCAGCATGCACCGTACTATTACAGATGAATTCATTAAAATGCTTAGGCATTCATTGCTGACATTTGTTGTGTTTAATTGAAATAATTTCTTCACCTTCTAAACTTAGCTTTTATGACACATCAAAACTTTGGAACATTCTCTTTTCAATTATTTATAAGCCTTACAAGTTATTTCTTAATTTATTTGTTAGTTGTCCCGGATCATGTTTTTGTGCGAGTATGTATTCATATAATAGCATGCCCTTCATCTTAAGAATGCTGCTTAACTTCCAGCTTCCTAGAAAATGCATCTTCTACGAGCTGTAGGATGAATGTATGACACAAACTGCTCTGTTAAAATGCACAGACCGTGGTTATGTCATGCTTTTGAAACAGGAGTACTTTCAATTAATATGTGTTTCTTTGTGCTGTAACCTGTCCACTGCTGCACGTACCCTAGCATCTGGAGCCGCCTAAATGAGGATCGCTTTGTAACTCAACTACATTACAACAACAGAAAATGCAGGACCCGTTCTGTCTTCTCTTATGCTTTTTCCAATTTACTGAAATCATGGAGGTTTTCATGGCTGAACCTGAGCTTGATTACCTTAACTTACTGATATATAAGCTTGCTCTACCATGATACATCCATTCTGAGAGTTTGTAATTGAGCTGGAACAAAGAAGGAAAAGAGGGTAAGGGTTTATTGACAGAACAGCATGTTTTGTGTTCACAGGCTTCAGCGCAGTCTTGTATTACTAACTGAAATGTTGCTTCCCCAGCACATAGCTGCTTTCTGGCTGTCTTAATCATTTTGCATTCTAACCTTTAACAGTGCCTTCAATGTGTTAGTAGCAGCAGGGTCACTCTGTAAATGAGACTGAGGAAACATATCTTATTTTTGTTGCATTTGAGGAGGAAGAAAAAACCCACTTCTGCAGCCTGAATAGGTTTTTCCCAAATGCAGCAAACCCCAAAGGGTGTTGAGTTTTTTAAATACGCGAGTGTCTTTCTAGATTCCTACATCTGCAGTCAAGATGCTGAGGAAGAGCAGCCTGGTTAAGTTCATCTGGCTACACAAGTCCCCTGTTCCTGAGAGCTGCAAGGGCTCAAATTTTTTTTCAGGTTGAGAGGCTTTTTTTTCCATGACTTTTTAAACTTGATTTGTCCAGCCAGCTACTTGGGAGGGTGGAGATAGCACTGAGGTGATTTGCAAGCCCGAGTTGTCAGAACTGCACACCTCTCTTTTTGCTCACGTTGAAGTGTGCATCTCTCAGGACCCACGGCTGAGGCATGTGTTTGGTTTTTACTTTTAGTGCAGAAGTTCTCTCAGTTTCTGGGACTGTGGTCTTGCTAAACAGGAGGATTTTTTTTTTTTTGGTCGTGTTATAATTGATGATCAGTGTTGGAACTAATACCTTTGCTGTGGGCTGGGCAAGAGAGCTTCAGAAATAGCACAGAGTTGTTGTTCAGTGCAGTGAAAAACAGCAGTGTCTTCTAAAACAAAACATAATTTGCAGAAGTTCCTGTGCAGATGTCTATTTTCTTGATCTTCATGTAGGTGCTCGGTATTAGTGTTCATAAAAAGATCTTAGTGCTAATCCTCCTGTAGGTTCCTTTGAAATATAATATTTAACTTTTTTTTTCTTATTCCCTTGAAAGTTTTTAACATGCCTCCTACACTTCTTTCAATGAACACACAATCTCTGATTTATTAATGAATAATGTGTCCCAGAAATCAGTTTAACTGATTCCCATCCATCAGTCAGCATCACTATTTCTATTATTTTGCAGAATGGATTTCTTTGAAGCCCCATTTTGTAGACTCTCGATGATATCTTTGTCTAACTTTTCTGAAGAAGGGAGAGAACCTATCAGTTTTGTTATTTTTAAGACTGAAGGGTACATTAGTAAGAGCCAGAAACCTAGTTTCCATATGGATATTGAGTTCTGTTTTTCAGAAGCTGCCTTTCACTTATACTTTTTAACTCTTAGAAATGAATTTAATGATCAAGAAAGGACCAACAACACTAGTTAAAGCAATATTTAAGGCCAGGTCTGTGTAGAAATGCGAGGCCTGTAACCATAGAGTATGCTTTCCAAATAAATCTAAACTGGAAATGTTATGCCTCAGAGGCATACAGCGTACAAGCCTGGTGCAAAGACTAGATTTATCTTGATATGTTGTCAAGCAAGCATCTTCCATCCTGCCATTTTATGTCTGTCCTTCCCCTAACAGTACTCCTAGTTGCCTGTCCTGAGGCACCGATCTCTGCTGAATACAGAATATGTTGATCTGCATTTCTGCTCTGTGGTATTACTGAAGCCTGTTAGAGGGATGTAAAGCTAGTATTTGTTATGCCACTTCAGCCATAAAATACTGCTTGTACCAAAGCAATCTAGAGGTCTCTAGTCAGAAACCAGGCAACAACTGGGGCACAAAGACAAACCTTTTCCTTGAGGACCCGTTATCTTAGCTGGCATCTGGGAATGATTCAGAGCACACACACCCTCCTCCCCCCACCCCAGCCAAACACATCCAAACCTACACCTGGAGCTGAAAAAGCTCAGCTGCAACTAGAAAGACTTGCATCTCCTATAAAGCAAATCGGGAGAGAAGCACCAAAAATGAGTCGGTCAGCAGTGGGTTATACCTAAGCTAGAAATATTTAAAGCAGAAGCCTGGAATTTGCAGTCAAGCAAAGAAAGTGAGAGACATGAGAAATTTCTGGTGCTTATTAATCCTACACTCTGGGGATGAAGATGACTAAAGTAGTTCCCTTAAAGTGAGTCATTTAGGGTTGCTGATGGAAAAGCTGTGTTACCAGACTTCCCTCTCTATGCACTGGGACGACTGAGATTGTCCACATTTTGAATCAGCAACTTGCTACCATTTAGCAGGAGTTTGCAAAGCCTTAGATTAGTTACGTCCCTGGGTGTGAAATCTCCATGCAAGTCCCCAAGCCAAGGCTCCATTTCACTGTTTCACCGTAAAAGAGTGCCTACAGCTTTGTGCCTTTTCCCAGAGTGTGTGGGGTAGGTGTGGAATCTATAATGAACAGCAGCACTTAAAAGTTAGCTAAGAGGCAGATCGTGTATTGGCACTGCGGAGAACTTGAGCAAGCAGTTCACGGCCACCCCGCGCAATTGAGTCATTGCAGTGCTGGAGCGCGAACTGCTGTGCTCTGTACAAACTGTTAAACAGGCGAGTTAGGATTGCCGATGAGCGTAGGCAATTTGGGAGTGCAAAAACGTGTGCATCAGCATCTCTAAAATAGGAAAAGAAGTAGAAGCCTCGAGTCTGGAAAAGTTTTACAGGTAGGCAGCGCCCACTTGCTTTAATCAAGACTGCAGGAGAAGAGCTGAAGGTGACCTGTAAGGGTCTGCTACTTTACCAGGTATAAAAAGAGGATTGAAGCTGGTGTGTGTGTAATAGCATAGTAGTAGCTTAAAGACCTGAGAGAAGAGAGCTCACTGGTGATACTTGCTAGTGAGGAAGGGGAAGCCACAGCTTTTGGACAAGCAGAGCCCTCCGGACTCCCTGAGGACAGGTCTCAGCTCATTTACCTGCTCAGTAGGAACCCATACTAACTGAATGCAGCCCCTTTCTTCCCACTAAGCAGAGGCTGACAGAACATTACAACAAATTTCAGCCTTTTCCTGGTTTTTTTTTTTTTTTTTTTTTTTTTGTTTTTTTTTTAATAAGATTGTGACTGAAGGGAGCAGGTCAGCCTTGTCACCGTTCCCAGAGGATACGGTTCAGAGGTGTAGTGTGCAAAGAATAGCAACTCCCTTTTCATAAGATGTATGACTTCTGTTCAGAGGCGGATTCTGGCCTTTGTGAAGCGCCGAGGAAGATCTGTTGTGAACTCTGGTACAACAGGTAGATAGACAGTGGCAGAATTTAATAAATATGTAGCATCAGGAAGCCTTCATTAACTAATGAAATGAAATAAGTGTTGAAGAACAACAAACAGGAATGGAGATTTGAATAGCCCAGGCTCTCTTCTGAAAAGGAGAGCGATGACACATGGAAGTCAGGTAACACGCTCGTTATATGGAAAGAAATTTCTGGATGATGTTCTGAACACAGACGTCAATACTTGATTTGTTTTTCAGGCTGCGCTTACGCTGGATAATTTCATTTTGACAGGACCCCAGTACTTGCTGGCACTAAGATTGCTGGGTCGTTTACGCCTGAGGGAGAGTCCCAATCTCAATATTTGGGCTGTGTGCTCTACATGCCATGTGGCTGTCAGCATTCGGGCCCATGACCTTCTTCTGACTGACGCATCCCATCCCATGCTCTGGAAAACGCACACATGCACACCCACTACTGCACAGAGTTCATAGAGAGGACACATGAATCGCATAAACTTTGTTATTGAAAACGGTGGCCTTTGCCCTTTGCTTATTTGTTTGTAAATGTTTCTGTGCAAGAGCGTGCGCTGTGCATGTTTGTGTCTAGTTTATAAGTGACAAAATCTGATCTCGCTTTATGCTCGCACTTGTTTACTTCCAGAAGGTGGTGTGATATAGATGCAGAGAGAGATAACATCCATTGTGAAAACAAAATGAAAAGACCCAGATGTGCTTGGATACTTTCTTTTTGTGATTAACGCTTTTCCTACTGCATTATCTTCAAATCAAAGCTGCAGTCAGGTAATAGGGCAATAAATGTCCTAAGCAAAGCCCAGGGATGCTTACTAGGTAATCTCTTTACAACACAGTCATAGCTTTGCATGGTACCTTCCATGACACTAGTATTAGATGGCCAGTTAGTAAAGGATGGGCAATTGCTATAAATAAAAACCTCAAACCCCAAACAGCCTTTAAATCTTCGGTCATTAGAAAGATGAGTCCTGAACTTCCATGTGATCATTAGTAGATGGAGTACACTGTGACTAACTCTGCAGCTAGTAAGCACTAAGTGTAAATGGTTGCATAAGAAGCAAAACAGGAGAACTGCATGCAGAGGTTTGGTTACGACTTCAGGTTGCTATGAAAACTTGAGTATGAGGGTGACAGAGAGGAACTGGAACAGTTTTTACTCTGATAGCAAGATGAGTCATGCTGAAAAAGCCTTTATTTTCCTGGTAAATAGCTTCAAAGAGCAAATATGAATTTCAGGTGTGATTTGTTTTTCCTTTGAAAATAGTGATGTATTGAATCTAATTTCACTGCGCAACTAAACGATCTTAACGTTTTTCCAAATCAAAATGATGCTAAACAAACTTGCAGGTGACTAGTAGAAACTTGCATTTATGCAGGAAAGCAAACATTAGTAGCCACTAAAAATACTGACCTGAACGTGCAGGTGCTGTTGCATTGTCAAATGTGGAGATCTTTTGTTTTATGGTTGAATGTGTAGTTTTCCCATGTGCATGTGGTGCTCTTCCTTTGAAATACCACAAAAATGTCTTTTCTCCTTTCTTTCTCAAAGGAAGGTCAAGAAGTATGTGGCATATTGACATATCAGCCCTTACACAGGGCAATTTTCCTGGGATAGGATGCTAATTAAACTTGAATCAAAAAGAACTTGGACTAGAACTCGCCCTCTATTGGGTGAGGCATATAATATGGTGAAACTAGTAGTTATCCTGTGAAAAATAGGACTTGTGTAAGAAGGTGGTGGGCCACTCTGAAATTCCACAAAGTGAATTTGAAAAGTATTTTACAAGGTGCAGTGGGTGATAGGTTGGTCTCCATTTCAGTCCCAATGAATACAGAATGACCTATGCTGCGCTCTTAGCCCTAGGTAGTCCTACAGTCTCAGACCTTATTTAAAAACATTATGGAAAATGGGAGAAGTGGTTGTGAGTATCGGCAAGCTAAGAGCATTAAATCCAGCCAGATTCACCACTTTCTGGGGAGGTGTGCTATACAAAGATATTGTTTCATTACCTGCACAGTCTCCTCCATCTTCAGGAAAGAGTGGGCTTGTTGTCCCTATAACGGTGGATGATGGAAGAAGGAAATTTCAGAAGAGTTTTGGTCTGTTGATTTCTTAGATATTTATGACTTGGAGGGACTTAAATTTAAAAAGTTTCAGCTGTATCCCCTTTCTAAGAGTGTGTTATTGGCTGATGTAGATACCCTTTCTCTTCTTGGTGTGCTATCCCTAGGGAACCTCTTTGTAGTCCCCAGTCATTGTGCTGCACAGGGAATTTCAGTGCTCAACTCTGTGAATTCTAAATTTAGTGGCCAAATTCTCGAAACTTTCTTCCTGGCTCAGGACTGCATTTCTCCTTTGTGTGTGCATACACCATCTTCAGTGCTGCTGTTTGCTCAGCTGATAATGACAGTGTTTTTTTGTGGAAGTCCTGGTGCAGGATACAGGAAGCCACAGAAAGTAAGACTGCATCAAAGCAAAAGTTTGTTGGGCTGTACCATGCCCACAGCAGGTGTTGCCTGCCTTGGATGCATCATGTGGATAGGTGACAGGAAATCAGAGTTTCCATATTATTTGCTGGGCTACTTGTTACGAGTGACTGACTTGGCTATATTGCAGAAGAGTGGTGGGTTCTTTTTCCTATTTCCATTTTCTTTTCTCCCCTGTTCACTGAACTTTTCTGACTGTGTAGAATGCAGTGTATTATCACTCAGACCTATCCAAAGAGATGCAGCCATTACAGCCGGAAAAATACAGTTCTTCAAATGCAACTGATGTGGGGAGAATGCCATTTGTGCTTTACAACTTATTATTGTCGAACAACTTAATATTGTTGACCACGGAGCAGCCTTGATTAGTCTTAGTGTAATGCAGACAAGTTCTTTAGAGAAGAGGAGATTCATGTGGAATCAGGATAAATGTTCTTAATAGGCTCTTTCATTTCACCAAGCAGTCGTAATAAACTTGTGATTGTTGTATGTGTATTTCCAGACAAGTCAATAATTTGCTTCCAAAACCACTCAGAATTACATGTGGCCACTCATAATGAAAAGGTTTGTTCTGGTTAATCTTCAGCATGTATCTTTTAATCTCTCATTGAAGATTGAACTATAATGCCTACTGTGGTTCTTGAAAGGGACACCCTTGTTATGCTTTGCTAAAAGAAAGTGCTGTACTTGTAGTTTTAAAGTGGATTAAATTAAACTTGACAATGCTGCCGTGGAGAGAGGGAAGTAGGGAGAGACCAGGATCACTGAAGTCATCATTGGAAAGCAGTACAGCTCTTCATCAATTTCACTATAATGAGGTATGTGCAGAATCTAAAGAAAATGGAGTAAAGTCCCACTTAGCCTCAGGCTTTTTAATTCCTCAGGTAAAAAAAGTTTGTGAATCTGCATAGATAGAACAGAACAAAATATGTCCTGCTAAGCTCCTTTTCATGGGTCTAATTTAACCAACTTCAGCAAAAGGCCCAGTCACCTGAGAGGGGTGCTCTAGGTACCAGTAAAGCCACAAGCCTCTTAACTAATTTCGTTGATGCCGGTTTAAATTGTGCTAATAAATTTACAAGATAAGAAGGTCAGAGGGAAATGGAAAATACCAATCCTTAATGCTCAGGACATACAAAACTATTCTGAGTTGTTGGGAAATTTTGAAGGCACGTGTTTCTCCACTTGTGAGCAGCCTTTTGAATGTTTTTGTCTTTAATGAAGTCTTCAGAATTCATGACATCCTGGCAAGCCCCACAGAGCATCCGGCTGTTGCCAGGACTTGAAACAACTGACTCGGTGTGTCTGGGTGATGGACAACTGAGGAGGAAACTGCTTTGTATAGGTGCTGCAGCCTTGTCCCTTGCACCAGCCCTTTGTGTCTGAATGAGCAGGAGCAAGATGCTTTGGCGGTAGGGATGGGAGCCACAGAAACTTCACCTAGAACCTCCAACATTTGATTAAGAGGGATTCCTTTGTGACTGAAAGATTTGAAGAGTTTGTAAAGATCCTTACACAGTTGTAGTTGGGGCCTGCCCTAAACACCAGAATGAAGCTTTCTGAAAGCTAGTACAGAGCAGGCTTGAATATTCAGGGTTGGGGTTAGATACATTTAGGTGTCTATACGGTATCCAAATTCTCATCATGGAGAGCTATGGCTTGATTCATTTGCCTATACATCCACAAGTGGTCTCATTTGAAATGACTTACGATATCTTACCTGACCTCCAGCTGTTGCTCCAGGTCTGCCATGTGGCTGTGTCAGATATCCCAGAGAATCTCAAACGTTGGAAGATGACCCATGCTTTGGCATCAGGTTCAGGATATACCTGCTCCTTGAAGAGTAAGGTGGGAAAGGCCCACTGGAGGCTGAAAGGTGTTGGCATGATTGCTCTTCCTTGGCAGTTTCACTGTGGAAGAACAGCTCAGTTCACTGGGGTTTGCAGGGACGGAGGTCGCCTGGAAGATAACTCTGTACCAGTGACACTGAATCCCTGGCTAGGCTAGACGCTCTTTGGTACTGAGCTGGGTAGTTCTGTGTCCTTTTTATTTTGACCACCTGTGCTCTCTGGACAGCTGGGCGATGTTTTGCTAGATGCCAGCATGAAGGCCACTGCAGTCATTCCCCCTTCTGAACGTGGTGGCCCATTTGATTGTGAAGCTGAAGCAGTCTTTTTATGCTCGCTTCTGAATGGAAAGTTTTTGCATGCCTCTTGTGGCTGCACCTGGGCTTTAGGTCAGATGTTTTCCACTCTCAAGACTTCTTTCAGGAGCCGTGGCACAGTACTTTGTGTTAATTTTTCCTTCTCTTTGGACTTGTGAGTGTTTGGAAATGTAAGGAGGTGCCTGTACAGGCGAGAAACCTGAGGCTGGGGGCTCCTCAGCACATCAGCTGCAGTCACGTGTGGTTATTAGCTACAGTTACAGATAAAGATAACTTGGTCTTTTTTATTAAAAACATCACAAATAATGAGGAAGTTAATAAAGGAAATACTGTATTCTTGCATCTGACACTAAGATAGAAGACTTGTAATCTGTAAGATTAAGATAGAAGACTTGTAATCTGTATTATTAATGTTATATTAAGAAATCCCCACAAGCAAATTGTAATGGCTTGTTATAGACTTTATCTTAGTAGGAACAAGGTGAACAACAGATATCAAAGATCACTTTTTCCAAACAGTAATTATTTTTAATGACAACTTTGACTTTATTTCTTGATAATCTTAAAGTATGCATCTTAATCTGTTTTTTACTTATGCTGTTATCACCAGAAATGCAGTGTTGTTAAACGTAAAATACCTTCAGAAAATAAAACTTTACTGAAGTCCTATATGGGCCCTTGATGTTGAAACATCTTTATGAACAGTTTACAGATACTTAAAATGTCATTGTCCTATAAGGTTAATTGCTCTTGCAACTTCAGTAATGACAATTACCTGGCCTGCCTTGTATTGAATTAAGCCATTGCATACTTATGTCTAGAGTCATATGCTTCTTCCATTTTAAATACTCTTACATGTGTTACAGAAATTAACAAAACTTTTTTAGACAGGCTTTTTAAAGGCTGATACAACTTTTAAATCCTATCTGGCTTCTGTTTGTTTACTTGCAGAACCATTAAGAGAGAGGCCTAAGTGTAAAAGATATTGTAATGTACTTGATGCCTGACTAAAATATGGGTCTTGTCGTACTCAACTGTTATCCCTGTTCTCACCCTTGTACCAGTCTGCTCTTTTAGCAAAGTTGAAAAGGGTATTTACTGCTCTTAACAGCTTGGCTGCAAAAAAAGGACCTGTAGGGAGTCCTAAACTGATTCATTTATTATCTACTTTAAAACAGTAATGCAAGGACTGTTATGTGTTCAGTACGGGTAAATTGGGGAGGGAAAGAGATTGGAACGAAAAACTGTGAGGTGATGTAATGAGTTATATATACTGGCATATAAGCATCAACATGCTTTGTAGGGGCATTTGCCTGTGTGCAGTGCTCCCGAGCGGGATGCACAGAGATGGGGTTTGCAATTGCCCACAGGGCAGCTTGGCATGCAGCTACCCGCTATATACGCGCAACAGCTTAGCAGAGTGCACAAAATGCAATTTGTGGATGCATAAAAATATGTGCTGAGAATATAACTCCTCAGGAGCAAGTGTACTGATCATTTGACTCAAATTGTTTCTTAATTGAAACACAAAACAGCTCCTCTTTAAACTTCAGACTACTTGAAATCATGTCTGGTAGGGAATATATAAACTCCATCTTCAAGGAATGGTGTGTCTACTTTTTCTTCTGCTAACAGATGCCACTTGGATTAACAAATAAGGATCCTCCTCACAGCAGCAATATCTGACGAGGCTATCAAATTCTCCTAAATTAAAGAGAACTTGACAATGACATAAATCAGATGTTATTGCTGCACATATAAATGTTCATTTGTTAGCCCAAATGGTAGTGCATTTTTGTACAGCTGAGGAATTCCTTTCTTTCAAAATCTGGTAATAATTCAGCAGTGTATTTGACTGGGTTTCAATATATAAATGACTTCAGTAGTACCCAAAAATGTTTGTTCCTCATCAGAGCTTTCTTGTCTTTGGCCTGTGGCATGGGACAGGGTAATTTCAAGTCAAAACTTCTTTTGGTAGATTCACAGGTATGTGTTTCACCTATGATTTTGTTAAATTAAGCACAGGTCTGAGATGCTAAATTCCAGTCTTAATTAAACCTATATCAGATCTGAGGTGTCTAGACCTTGAGTTTTTCACTTTCATTTTATTACAGAGTAGGAATTGGTCTTAAAATCCCAATTTTGGTCCTTAATATTTGGGAGGTGTTCAGCACTAGACTCTTTTTGTAACCTTGCCTTTGTGGTCTTAAACAGAGTGATTACACTAGTGGCTATCTTATGTAGCTAAGTATAAGCACTCTGTATGTGGATAATACCTGGGCTTAACAGTTTTCTTTGTTCACAGCCTTATCAGACATAGCAACAGCTCCTGTGTGTCAAAAGCTTTTGCCTAGGGAATACCTTCTGTGCCTTTCTCAGTCAACCTCCTCTTACCACTGAGGTTCGCAACAGGACAAAAATATTTTGCGTACATTTCTCATTTCCTAGTGGAGAAGTTGGTCACTCTAATGTTTTTTCAGGCCTTGAACTTTGAAGAGGTCCATTTCCTGACGGCTGCTTTTACAAGAACAAATAAAAAGATCAGGAAAAAAAGACCATTGCCCCACAGTAGCTGTGAAGTAGCACTCAGTGCATTACATAAACTTTCTGGGCTGTTTCACTAATTTAGCAGTGTTTTTCAATGTTTAGTAGGTGGGAGTCAGAAGAATCTTGGTCTTTTTTGTTTCTAACAGTTCAGGATTTAGTACAGTCTAGAAATTATATATATCATGATCCTTCCATAGTGGGACATGAAGAAAAAGGCTACACATCTGTGTGAGCATGACCACACTGGGACTTAAAGCCCTGTACCGAGTGATGCTAATCCATGGAGGGGAGGTCCTCCTGTCCACACTATTTCTGGCCCGTAAGAATTCAGTTTACTTTTAACTCATTTTAGAAAAACATTTAAGGAACGCTTAACTGCGCAAAACGCATTGCTGCATTTTTCCTCAAAGTATCCAGCAGGGCAAATGCACGGGGAATTTGGTTCATTCTCAAGGAGGGGCAGAATCAGTAGAATCCCAATCTGTGTTCACACTTGTTGGTGAAGGAGGGGGGCAGATGCACTTGGACTTGCTCTGAGTCCAAGTGCATCTGGACTGATGTCGAAGTCTGAGCAATTTCTTCATCCCTATTCATGCTCTTGCAGAAATTGCACTTGGAAGAAGCTCTTAGAAATTTTTGCTTCTTTAGATAGTCTTTTGGACAGGCCTATATATGTTCTCTGTAGAAAAATGCTATAGCTATCCCCATCCCTTTACAACCTCCCTTTGGTAGTATTTGCTTTGAAAGGTACAATCTGGCCTTGCTCTGTTTGCATATGCACATTATTTCTAGTTTAAAAAGTATGCTCTGAGTAAAAGTAGTCACAGGGTAGGATTCATCTGCCTACAACAGAGTTTCCTTTACAGTCAGTGGAGATCAAATCAGGACAGTCAATAGATTCTGGAGTGCAATTCCTGCTGTCCTAGAGCAGCACTTAAATGGGTCCAATAAACCACCCCTGAGAAGCTTATTTCTTTCCACTGATTTTAGAGGGAGAGTAGGTGGCTGTGTTACAGTCATCAACCCCATAGATACTGAAGTTTGGTGATGTGTGTCCCACCCATTGTCTCAATGGAGAGTGGTTCCTACAGCGGGAGGAGGCTACAGCTCTGCCCTTCTAGGGGCTGGGCTCTTCTGCAAGCCCTGGCATCAGAGTTCGTCTGTATGAACGTGGAGTCTCCAAATGTTTGAGTGCTGTACTTGTGCTAAAAGTGACATGGTAAGATGAAAACATTTGAATTTACATAACGTATAGGAAGGGAGTGGAGGTGCTGCAGGAGTTTTTTGTGAAATGGGCCTTTTGCTGTACACCTGGAGCAAGTTAGCGCTGTTTTGAGCCAGGGGTTGGAATATGTGACCTCCAAAGGCCTCTTCTAGTCTATTTTATTCTGTGATTCTTCTGCCAAAAAGCCTTTCTACTGCATGATTATTTAGTGCCAGATTTGGAATCAGTCTGTGGTTAGACTGATCCAGATCACAAAACAACTCGCAGTCTCAGGTGTGGACCCTATCACATTTTCTGACCTACTGCGGAGGCCAGATGAGGAGGTCTGATTAGCTTTTCTCCCTGAGATGAAGCTGGATCTCTGTAGATACCCAGAGTGTTGCTTTGCAGTACAAAATTAATTTTTTTCCCCTCCTCTACAAAGAATAAATATATAAACTAGAGTGGAAGAAGATGTTTTTCTGTTCTGCTAGGAACATTTTGTAAGACTTGGCATGAGTATCCTGGGAGTCTGAGCTAAAGATGGTGAACATATGGAAAAGCCCAGGAGGAAGCATACAGTTTTAGTTTTCAAACCTTACTCTTGGATTGTTACACTGAGGTAATGAAAGGACATTAAATGAGCTGAGGTTATTAAACCCTAAAGGTTACTGAGTCCTGTTGGGCATCACATTCAAAATGTAATTGAACCAAGTCCAGATATTTTAATTTCTAGCTGGAGATTTATGCAACATAAGCTGATTCTTTTTCCAGTTGTGAACATTATTGAAAATGGGCTTGTTAATTTGCTTGTTTCTTTTTAGTAGTAACTGAATAGCCATTGTTTAGGCTCACTTGGCTCTAGTAAAACAGTAAGTACCAATCTCAAAGTCATGGTTCAAATCAGATCAAGTATCTGGAAAGATAGATGCTTGTGCACTATTATTAAAATCTCACTCCCCCAAAACTATGTAAAGTCTGCAAACAGATATCCTCTAAGGCTCTGGCTGTGTATTGTTCCAGACGCTCCATTGCTGGTGTAATGCTCTCCATTATAGTGTGAGAGGGAACAATAGCCTAAGCTGTTAATTCCGCTTATTAGGAATATGGGATTACATTTATTAATATGGGATTGTTTCCATCTAAAATGTTCCACTTTCATTGCAACATGAACTAAATGATTTTAACCCTTTAATACTAAGAACATTAAATATTCTATAAAAAAAAGAAGAAAAAAAAAAAACTGGTCATCTTGAAATCCCAAAGTTTTGTGGATTTGACTTAACTTCTAGTGTCGGACTCAGTTGTTGGAGAGGTCTCTCTTCTACTTTCATCTGACTAGCTTAGCTGCTCTTCTCTGACAGTTTGGCTCTACAACATGTTTTCCTCAGGCGTGAAGCTGGTCTGAGGGATTCAACTCCCTGGTGCTGCAGTTTGCAGGTCTGTGCTGGAAAGCTAACTATTGAAATGACTTGGGTTAAAACGATGAATCCGTCCCCACCTTATTTCTTGGACTATTTCAGTGTCTGACATTGCGGCTCCACACAAAGCAGCACATTTCTGTGTGCAGAATGATTTGAGTGTGTCCTGTGGCTGCTCTGGAGCGAGGGATTCTTCCCACTGGTGATACCATCCCTATTCATGCAGAATATGTGAAAATCGATTGAGAGCGCAAGGGAATAGCTGTCTGCCTTGGTGACTTGGGCACACGCTTACTGGGTTCGACTGACCCAGGATGATCGGCACTGTGACAGGGTGCAGCTGGGGACTGTGAAAGACATGAGTTAAAATCCCCAAGGTCAGGAGAGGGACTCAGACCTAAGACTCCCACACCTTGGGCAGTTGCCCCTGACTATTGGAGAAAATGGAATGGTACTACGAAAACATTCAAGTTTTAAATTTAGAAATAACTCTGGGATAACTAAAGCTGTCTTTTTAGGAAAACTTACTACTGGCTCTTAATTTTTTTGCCTGCTACACCTGTGAGAACAGGAAAAGGAGGAATCCTAGGACAAGGAGGAGGATGAAGAATGTTTTTAGGGAAAGGAGAGAGACTGTTTCTTTCTTAATATCCAACTATTGGATAAACAAAGTTGCTGTGCCTGAGAAAACCAGGGTAGAGGAAAACTTCTGAGAGATCTACTTTCCTGCTAGAAAGTATTCCTGTTTCAGGGTACTGGTGATGCTTTGAAGATTGTAGGCAGGCTGGGGTAAAAGTTGATTCAAGGAATGAATTCAGGGAGAACAGTTCGTATGCAGAGGGGGAGAAGGATGTGAACCTTTCGTTTTGCTACTCTGTGGTAGGGGTGCATCTTAGGCTGTGTAGGGGTGGGCTACTTAGGTGAATGACTGTGTCAAATCAGGGAAAAGGCCAATTTGGGATACTTTCCCTCTCTATCAGTGATTACGAAAAAAACCCCAGACAAATGGGAAGCATCTGGTAATGTGTGACGGTAGCCTCGATATGCAGAATGGCTTGGAGAAATTGGGTCAGCAGCGGATCTGTATGTGGGAGTCAGCCAATGCTCCCACATTAATTAATGAGGCGAGGAAAGAAATGGAAATGCTTGTTCTCCAAGTTCATTCTCTATGGAAGATTTATCTGGAAAAGCTTCTAAGTAGATTTAGTGGAGATCTACATGCTCCTGAAAAGAATTTGTACATATGGTTCTGGGCTATTTGAACAGAGGTCCCAAAAATAGAGTAGGGCAAGTGGCAACAAGTTTCCCCCTGTTGGTCATTTCAGGTTTTACTTATTTCTTAGTGAAGGTTTTATTTATTTCTTAGTGAAAGTCCCATGTTGTTGAGGGCCATATTTGAGCCAGCTATTCTCCTGTCCTCCCTGGGGGCTGCTCCCTGCAGGAGTGTTTCCTGAGGAAGAACTGGTGAAGAAATGGGGATTAAGGAACTTGATTCTCCCCCAGAAGAGCAGCTGTGGTATTTTTGTCTTGAAAAGGTGAGTGTTAGCAAAGGCCGATATATGAATTTATCCAATATCCAAAACGCTTCCTTAAAGCTGGCGATGTGCCAATGACTTAAAAAAAAAAAAGGGGGGGGGGTGGCGGTGATAGAAGACGAGACTAAGCAGCAGCAGCATGTAAAATATATCCAGCTGAAAGGAACAAAGGGATAAAGTGAAAAGCGAATGTACTGTGGGCAAGGGGAGCTATTTTGGGCGAGGTCAAAACTGAGGGGGGAACAGGTCATGAACGTCAAGCTAGAGAAGGTCAGGTTTGAAAGGCACTTGGATGAATTTTCTCTGTGGTGAGGAGAGGCAGCAGCAAGTCGTGACTCTGCTGTTAGGGTTGAGTTTTGAACTACCGCTCGTGTGGTATAAAAGGTGCAACAGATCCCCCCCCAAATGGTGGCCGAGCGCAGAATTGGGTTTCCAGGGAGCGCAGGCATAAATCAATTGGTTGGCTCATGAGCTAAAATGAATGGAAAGTGGGTCACTATGGAAAGTCAGTGCCCCACGGCAGCTGATGGCTTTGCCTCAAGTGATCCCAGCAATTCTGTGCACTCTCTGCGGGCTCTCATCTGCACGGTGGGTGATGCTGGCAAAATAGGTGTAATGCAGGTAAGGGATCCAAACTCATTTGTTTCTTTTTTTAATGAAAGCTTGACGTCATACTATGCTCCTATTTGACGTCATACTATGCTCCTATTTGCCATGCACATGCAAACACACACTTTGTGAGTTGCTGTTATGGCAGGGGGATGAGGAGTCCCCTGCTGCAGTCTGCTGGGCTTGGGTGTGTTGGTTTGAGCGCTGCTGGGGCTGTCGCTCCCCGTCTGGCGTGCAGTTGTTGCTGGAGTTTGGCTAACTGTATGTTGCTGCCCTGGACTGTGGGAAGCATGGCCCTGCCTCAGAAAGGTGTCAGCTCTGCTGGAGAGAGGGAGAGGGAAAGCGCAGGCTGCTCTCATTTGTGGTGAGGAAGAGAAATTGTACAGGAAATCTTATTTTATAGAAGGAGTAAACCAGCAGCTAATGTCGGTGCTGAATGCCAATACCTGAGTTTAGGAGACTGTAACATCCAGAACCAAGCACTCAAAATGCAGAAAGTCCAGAAGCAGTCGAATGCAAAACAGACCTAAATAGTCAAAAGCCTGGAAATACACAGCTAGGAAATTTGTGAAGCTTTAGCTTCAACTAGTTGTGTAAGGAATAAAACAAACAAACAAACAAAAACCCAAAAACCAACCAAACAACCAAACCCCCCCCCCCCCCCCCCCAAAAAAAAAAAACCCACCCACGTTCCTCATCTTACCTAAAATCCTCCACAACAAACCACCCCTTCGGGTCTCAGGTGTTTTTGAAAATTAGTGGGACCATAATATTCTTATACAGCACTCTGAAAGGTATCATTACACCTTTCAAAGAGGAAAAAATTGTATTGTGTGACTTAATAATGCATTTCTATGCATCACATTTTACTTGAATTTCTTTTCAATTTAAACTTAAATTGGAATTTCTTTAGGTTTATGATTCTTGTTTGAGGGATTATTACGATATTCCTATAGTGTGTTTGCCTTTGCTGTACTGCTGTAACTCCGGACTAATATAGGTTTGATCTAAAATACAGAATGGAAGAGAGCTGGTGGTGGAGTTTGAATGCACTTGAAATTGTGTGCATATTTAAAGAAGCCTCCTCTTTGGTAAAATTGTTCGAATAATGGAGGGAAGGTACCCCTATGTTTTCTGACAATTGGTGGGGAAAATGCTGGATAAACTGGAAATATTGTTCAATCAGTCCTATTGCCTCCCACTCTCGCACACAGTGCTGAGCTCAAGTGAGAGCTCTAGGGACCGGAACTGATTTTACAGAGTAAACAGGTTCCCTTTTATTAGAGCTTATTTTCTCAGCTTTGCAGAACTAAACTTAGTGCCCTGCTGTTGATGTAATTTTAAAACCTATCACTTAGGCATTTTTAAATCTTTGACAGACCAATTATAATTAATATGATGGGCCTAAATCACACAAGACTTCTCAGCTCTTCTCTTGAAGTATCTGGTATGGCAACATAAAATAAATACAGTCTCTCACTTCGTAAATTTTTAGGATACTTTAGTCTTCCACCTTGTAATAATTATATCTCCCAAGATATTTGTGTCCTTAGTTTTTCTGCTCATTGTTTCTTTTAGGCTTGGTATCTGTGGGACCAGCAGGCCTTAATGGTTGCAAATATCGTGTAGAAATTTGAAGTAGTCATCTTTCCTCTCCTCTTTCTTTGCCTAAATTAGCGTAGATTAGGTGGTTCAGGGTGTATGGCATGTAGATACCATTTGGCTGAGAATTTCTGAGCAGGGAGAAGATCCTTGTGAGGAATGTCCATCCTCTTCAACAAGAGCTGCCTCCATACCCCAGGCGCTCTGAACTACTGCAGCTATGCCTTGCAGGAGAAAGATGAGGCTGATCAGGAAATAAACCTGTAAATCTATAAAGCATTTGAAATGGGCAGCTTTCCTGCATATATTCAAAGTCTGTGTTGTTTGGTGATACCTCTGTTGTGGTTTAAACCCAGTCAGCAACTAAGCACCACACAGCTGCTCACTTGCCCCTGGTGGGATGGGGGAGAGAATCGGAAAAAAAGTAAAACCCATGGGTTGAGATAAAGACAATTTAATAGGACAGCAGAGAAAGAGAAAATAATAATAATGATAAAAGAATGTACAAAACAAGTGATGCACAATGCAATTGCTCACCACCTACTGACTGATGCCCGTCCCCGAGCAGCGATCGCTGCTCCCTGGCCAACTACCCCAGTTTATATACTGAGCATGAGGCCATATGGTATGGAATAGCCCTCTGGCCAGTTTGGGTCAGCTGTCCTGGCTGTGCCCCCTCCCAGCTTCTTGTGCACCTGGCAGAGCATGGGAAGCTGAAAAGTCCTTGACTTAGTATAAGCCCTACTTAGCAACAACTAAAACATCAGTGTGTTATCAACGTTATTCTCATACTAAATCCAACACACAGCACTATACCCGCTACTAGGAAGAAAATTAACTCTATCCCAGCTGAAACCAGGACAGTCTCCCACCCTCACCGAAGGTTTTGTTGTGTTGCTGTTTGCTTTGAAGCTCTAGCGGAGCACTGCCGTGGTACCAGACTTAATCTGAGGGCCAACAGACTGGTCTCATTTGACAGCAAGCTCCACGGTCACCTAGGTGTCACTGA
Source organism: Mycteria americana (assembly GCF_035582795.1). NCBI lineage: Eukaryota > Metazoa > Chordata > Aves > Ciconiiformes > Ciconiidae > Mycteria > Mycteria americana. The sequence continues at coordinate 52,252,115 of NC_134366.1, forward strand.
TGCCATGCCCCAGATACATCCTGGTATGGTTTTCCTCAGAAGAAAAGATGACAGTTTTGACAAAGACCGTGAAGTGGAAATTACCAAAGCAACATAAATAGGAGTGTGTTCACTGAAGAAAGGAGAAATTTCCTGCTGGGATTGGGGAAGGACAGAGATTAAATGAAACTTTCTTGTAAATGTTATGTAGTGGGGAGAGGTGGAGAGAAACTCTTTGCAGGCTTGGCTGAATGACTAAGTTAGCATGAAGTAAGGTAGAGAATGAATTGTATAGACAATCATATAGGCAGACCCTGAATTTTTTCATAAAGACAGTTTCCCATGTGATGTTAATGCCGTTGATAAGACTCCCAATTTTCCCTTACTTTTCCAGAGGTTTGCTGGATGGTTATTACAAACTTTCCACAGACTGGGAGATCTAAGAGTTTAGTTTGAACTCTATTCTAGCTGAATTTTTTACAGCCATGCACTGGCATCTAGATAGTGGGTTATTGTAGTGGTTCCCTTTTTTTCTTTACGATCTATTTTCCTGTCACTATATCAATCAGTCTGTGTTAACTTCTGATCCAGCATTATTTTTGAGAGAGTGTTTTTAAGAGCAATCAGACCTTTGGAACCAGCATAAGTGGAAAAGAGAGTTTTCCTGTTGTCCTCTGGATGCAGAAACATGACAGCACCTACAAAAAAGCAACGTATAAATCATGAGCAGAATGCAAATATGTGGAAGAGGGTCATTATATGCTCCTTAGGTTAGAACAACTTGATGTTTCCTTAGAGTGGAGACCTTGGAAAGGTGTTCAAAATGGAGAACTTTATACGCTTGATGTAAAAAGAGGATGATTTTAGTGGAAGCCATACATGGCATTTCAATATTTACAGCTTTGCTAGGGGAGGGAAAAAATCCAGTGGGTATTTCTAAATGAGTTCTAGCGGTGACCCATGTAGTCCACCCTCTTCTTTTATGCACACAAGGGATGTCTCACTGTAGAGGGTGCTAAGTTTGCATGCTTTAATTTAAAATCCTGCTTAAATAGAGTTTAACGGAGACCTTAACTGTCTTGACATTAAACATAATTATTAGGCAAAGCAAGTACTGTCTTTTATTAAACTAACTGGTAGAGCTGGAAAAAGTAGGCAAGCTCCTGGGCATAGAAGGATTTGTCTGCTTTTTCCACCTCTCATAGTCAGTCTAAGAAAAAACCAAAAATAGGTACTTTCTCTTTGTGTTCAAACTTTGTCTTGTTTATGTCCTCAGATCACCACAACTCCATCAGCAATGAAGTATACATTATTATTAACTATGACTGGTACTGTAGTTGTGCTGTACAAACATACTATAAGAGGTGGGTCCTGCTGGGAGAGTCTGTAGTCTAACTGAAAACCAGACTCCACCACAAAGTGTAACAGGCGTAAGAGGAGGGAGCACCAGGGAGAGATTACCGAAAAAGCGTGTTTGCATAGGTCAGTTCTCCATACAGCTCATTTCAAGGAGCAGGTGTGTGCTGGAGTACGCTTCAGAAGTTGCCGGTAGCCTCTCCTCCTCCTTGCTGGCAGTTATTTAAGGGCTTGATGGTAAAAGATGCAGTTTTGAAGGATGAGTTAAGGGGTATGGCTGGAACTGATATAACTTAAGAGGTTACATGTTAATGTCCAGTAGATGTGAGCTTCCAGTGCTAAGCTGGCCTGTGTCTTGCCACAGATCTCTGGAAAATGAAAGATTTGGGAAAGCATAGGGAGTTTAGACCAAGGACCTGGGTTAGGCTCTTGAAGAAGGCAGAGAACACTTTAAAAAAATCAGGCCAAACTGGGGTTTTGAAAAACCAGAAGATCCGAGAGGCTCAGGTTTGATGTTAATGTAAAACTTCATCTGGTGAGATGCTTGAGCCTCTCTCTCCTGCTCAGATGGTAAAATAGGGCTGAAGTCTGCTTGGATTTTCCAGCTGGGATTTTCCATTTTAGCAGAATTTTAACTGGTGCAACTCATGTATAAATGACATCTACATCATGCTCTGAATCCCTGACGTATCCTGGGTGCAAACAGCAGCTGTGGCTACTGTGTCCTATTCTCCAGCCATCCTGGGTCTTGTGGTGTGGTATGTGTTAGAGAATGATGGAGATATCCCTGGGCAGTTGGAAAGCCATGACGTGCAGACCTCGCTGTAAAAATTAGTCTGGTTTGTAAGAATAATTTATTCACCTGCATCATTCCGAGACCACGTTTTCTAGAACAAAATGGAAACATGGCTAATGAATTTCAACGAATGTACATCAGATCTGCTAGAATGGGAGTCTAATATGTACTATTTAGTACGAGACTCAGGAAAAGGAGATTAAGTCCCTCAAAAGCCAAAGTTATATCCTCTCTACTGCCCCATACTAGCCAACACCACCTGCTGACTAAGCTTGGTAGGGCCTTCTGCAAGGCTGGGGCGTGTAGTGCTCGGCCCCAGAACCTAGGTCTGGGTCTGAGTAGACAGTGATTTATATCAAGCTTCAAACCACATGTAACCCATTTCTGTGAAATATTTATATTCCCTAGAAGAATTTTATCATGGGAGGATTTCCCAGCAGGTTAGGCACATACCTATGCAGCCTTCATTTTTCATACTCAGATTTAACTGGGTCTATTCAAGAAATGAATAATTGCTATGCCGTCATGATTTTTGCTTTCTCTTAGAATTACAAGTTTAGCTGTTGCCTGTGAAGTTCTAACCTGAATCTGATAAAACAAGAACAAGGTGCTGCCTTGGACTATAGGTGAAGTTGAATCTTGACTTAGATGGCTTTGCCTGATTCCTGGAATAATCTGCAATGTCTCCAGCACCATAGCTGCTTAACTTCAAAGGATAGTAGATGGTGACTTCTTCCAAGTCAGCAAAAATTTCCTCTCAAGTCTGACAAATTCAGCCCCCATGGCCCCAGTAATGCTATGCTGTTCTGGCAAACCATCCTTAAGGATGAAGCGGCACTGGCAAGTCCTGCTGCAAGGGAAGTTCAGTCACTGCTCCTGGGCTGTCGGCTTCCTGGAGCATGTGTTTTACAAGGGGAACGCTCTCCAGGCTCAAATGCTTCCAGGCTGTTGTACTCCCAAAGTTTTCACTTAGGGTTGGAGGGCTGAGGAAAACATTTTCAGTGCCTTCCACCTGCTAATTGTTGTCGTCTGTAGCCCTGTTTATCTGATGATTTCAGAAGGCCCTGAGACTAAGAGGTAGCTCAGGCTATACTGCCTGTGAACGATCTGGCCCACATCTACCAGTTGTTTAACTTTTCCAAGTTGCTTTTTTAAAAAACCCAGAGCAGTGGAAAAATATGTAGGTTTTGCAGTAATTAAGATTGTAACATTTGCTTGTAAAAATATTTCTAGTAGTATCCATAACAGCAAGTGGGGTTCTTTTTTTTTTTTTACCTTCTCAACCTTATGCTCCAAAATGTATACTTTCATCTAAGACATGTATTGATTTTTTTTTGGGAAGACTATTTTGATCATGTGTTCATTTTCTATCATTGTCTGTCTTTTTTTTTTTGGGGGGGGGATGACACGTTTTCTGCCAACCAAGATCATTCACGTAGTCATAAAAAAAGAAAAATAAAGAATGAAAACTGAGACATAGCCAAGATCTCCATCTAGTACTAGTATTGCATTGCAATATGAATCATGATTCTCACCAACCACAAAAATGCTGTAGTTTAGTTTTGGCCTCCCAAGCTTACCTGTGTTACTCAAGGAGCTCTAAAACACAAGGCTGAGCTAGGCAAAGAGCAGGCCAGATGAATCTACTACATGTGGTTTTTTAAAATGCATAGCCTATCCACCTTTGCACCATAGTAACTCATTTTTCAACTTTGAAGTGTTTTCAGTTTGCTTTTAGTCCCAGAAGAAGAGGCATTACGGAAGTCGTATCTGAAAAAGAGAGGTTGAGGGACTTGCCTCAGGCCACAGAGGGAGCTGGTATCGGGGCTGAAATCTGGTTTCTGTCATTCCTGTCAAAGACTTTGAAGACCTGTGCCATACATTTGATTCCCACTCGACTCAGCATTATGGGCCCCCAAGGAAAACCAACTAAAGCCTATATCTACTTCTTTTGGTTTTTTTTTTTCATAGAGCAGTGCCTATATTTTCGTGCTCCACCTCCACTACAGCAACACTAGTGCACGTTTCAGTGCTGCAGCGGCGAGAATACGAGGTGTTTGTCAGGCAACGGCCTAGAGTTTCTCATAATGACATCTCTGCGCAAATGATAATTCAACAATTCTGTGTTCAAGTTATCTGATGGCGACAAAATTTTCAGAATCAAAGGTATGGGAATAATTAGGACTCTTGCTAATCTTTCCGTGCGTTTTTGTGGTTTTTTTTCCTTCTCAATGAAATAAGATTCACACGGATTAATTACTACCTGCTATAAATAAACCCTGCGAATGGCAATCTGCATCACAGAGGCAGAGGGTAGCTGTCGTTTAATATATCACAGCTTTCTACGCACCTGTTCGCCCGATGCTGTTGCCATGGGAACTTCACTTTATAAGAGAAGCTCTACATAATTAGCATGGATCGAGGTCTATATGAATCAGAATAATTTGGAGGAGTACAAAGAGCCCAAAGGAGAAGGCAAAGCTACTTGTCTCTGTAGGGAAGGTATCAGACCTCTGCTGCGTGGTAAATAGCAAGGCAGTTACCAGAAGAATTCAGCCGAATTAGCAAATCTAAGGGAACAAAATTATACAAAAGACAAAAAACTTTGTCCCCTTGGTTGTCATTATGGCACACTGTTAGAATGGGCTTTGAGAAATGAACAAAGGAAAAAAAAAAACCCAGGTAATTGTATAATTAACTTGGAGGCTTTGTCACAAACTAAAAAATTTCATAGGCTGCACTAGTGCCATCAGTCTGGGAGTCTGGCAGTGATGCACAGCAGTGCTGGTAATGCACAGCTATACCTTTTGGCCCTTCTTCTGACTGTATCAAGATAACAAATGTTAATTCTCTGAAACAGATGAGAGAAGAATAGTAATTTATTGATTCCCAAACTGCTGTTTCGTAAGCCCTTGTACCTAGAGTTCATTGCTTTTTTCCTAAACCTGCAAGACCCATAACAATCCTACAGATGCAGTTATGCAACCAGTGCATCATCTTAATCACAATGCAGCAGATTAAGGATAGAACAACAGCTTTAACTTTAATTTTTCTTCCTTCTTGTCAGCTGGTGTCAGAAATATCACTTTAAAGAAAAGGGCTTAATGGTGTTGTAAAATGCCTGAAATGGAAAAGGTGTTTTTAAAAAAAAGTTGGAAGAGCTCTGTGTGTGTCCATGCACAAGTAAGCAACTGAGTGAATCTTCTGCTAATATTGTCTTGGCTGTGAATCTCAGCTGGATGTGATACAATATTAGTGGAGTGACTGCAGTACAGGAGCTGTCTTAGACTGTAGCTGCATGTGAAGCAATAACTTTGAATTCTTTAGGGGTCCAGTTTGAATGCAAGTGTCAATGTAGCATTATATTTTCTGTGTTGGTAATAACTGTTGATGGTATGAGTCATCCAAACAGCCCAACAGGAAAAGGCGATGAAAACTTGAAAATCTGTGCTTTTTGGCATTAGTAATGACAGGAAATAGTTTCAAATGCAATGGATAGTAGAGCTAAAGGACTTCTGGTAAAACAGTAATGTGATGGGGTGTAGTATGCGTATTGTCTTGGCTTTTGAAGATGCAGCTACTGAAATCAGTCTAGCTTTGAAGAATTTGTAGACCTTATACAATAGACAAGCTATAGTTCTTGGATGACACTGGATTGGTCTATGCTACTTAACTTATTTCAGAAGATCATGGTAATATTCTGTATTAGGCAGATTGTGAGGGGAAAAAAAATTGAATTAAAATCACAAATTGCTTTATTTCATTTCCATGGTGTTTTAGTTCATGTACTGAAATCCTCACTGACCCCTAGGATTTTTTTCACGTAGAAGCTTGTTGCGCTGCTGAGTGCTGCACTAGAATATGGACTGTAGAAAACTCCTTTGCTCTACATGTGAGCAACAAGTCCAGAAGAGGAGGTGAGGTCATTCTTCACCTCTGCTGATCCTTGGTACTGGATGGAGAGGCTTCCACCTGTGCTGTATCTGCTATCAGATGGAAGGAGGACACTTCAGGGGCACAAGCACAGCTTTGGATACTGCTATCGCAGAATGTGGGAAAGATACCTCTCATAGCTGCTTCTGTGGAAGGACAAGGCAGAGACTTGAGCCCTGGGTCTTTTAACCAGAGGAGTGTCCTCACCGCTAGGTTTCAGGGCTGTGCTATGTCTGCCTCTCTTCTTCCTCCTCCTTGAACTCCTTCCTGCACGGTGTTGCAGCTTCAATAGTCAAAGTAGTGCATGCTCTCTCCCAAAATGGATGGCTAGAGCACTCATTTTGGAAAAGCAGTTTTGAATCCCTTCACCCTAAAGAGGAACTCTAGAAAGGAGAGCCACGGGTGCAGCCTCTTGTTGCTGTGCTTGCTCCAGCCTGGCTTTGCACAAGGTCAGAGCTGGGTGCCACCGCAACTGTCCTGGGCAGGCTTGAAGAACAACTTAAGGCATGTGACAACTTTCAGTGAAAAAGGAAAGTGCTTAAGGAGTTTAACTGCTTCCAGGGAAAGATTGCAATCGAGTGAAATCATTTGGGTTGTAACTTTGCAGGGAGGCACCTACATTCAACAGAAAATCCTGCTTTTAGGAGCAAATCTAGCTTCAAGTCACTATTTCAAGTTAAGCATAATAGCTCAGAGAGTAATGATCCAACCTAAGTGCTTCCATAAATTCAATTCATTAAAATAATATTTCCTCTGGCCCCAAAAGTGCCAGATCTCATAAACTACCCATTTGAAATTGTTAGATAAGTTTGGGTTTTTTATTGTTTTTCAAGAGAAAAATGTTGCCTCGAGACTAGGAATGTGTTTGGTACAATTTAGTCAATTTTAGAGATGTGTTCTCATTGGAGTTATTCCTCGTCTTACTTTTGTATAAAGGAGAGGAGAACTAGGTCCTTAGCTCTAGTGCTGCAAATCTGTTTATACCTGTACAGTAATAATTTAGAGAGAAAGGGAAAAATTTAGTCAGAAAAACTTAAATAGTGTGGGGACAAGTTCAGAAGGTAATCTTTGTACTGCATCAAGATTGAAGGATGGCATAGACAAGCAGTAAGAAAAATTTCTTAACCTATGTCAAATTATTCTGTGATCTAGTAAAACAGCAGGCTAGATTTTTCTGTGTGTCTGCTTTCATTTTTTTCAAAAAATAAAAAGCTATCCATTTTTTTCCTGTCTATTAAAAACAGAGTGAAAAATGCATATAAATTTTCCTTAAATATATTACCATCTATTTACGTATGCACCATATACATATCTGAGAGAAGAGGGTGAATAAAAAGTCTCCTGGTAGAAAGCCTTGAACAACTGGATGGAAACAAAGATTATTTTTAAGCAGATGCTTTTAGTGTTTATGAAAGGGACTGGATTGTGACAGCAGGAAAAAAATACTGTAGGTTTGAATTAATAAGGAAAAAGCTCATAGCTTGGGCAACTTCCCTGGCTGCAGCATTACTGGTACTTCAACGGTAATTGTTGAGGGATCATCCCCTATGGAGATGAAATACAGTTTGGTCCCCGCCCCCCCCTTGTACCTCAGTTTGGTGGTATTGGGAACGGACCACTATCATCTAAAAACTAGAGTGGAAAGTACTGATTCATTTCATATGTGCCTTCAAAAACCTCTTTCACCATGACAGACTTTAATCACTATCAATACTGGTCATTTTGAGGTGAAATGAAAGCCTGATATATGCATTTTCACTTTGCCAAGCCAGCCAATATACTTGCCATAAAAATGTCGTCATACTCTAGGCTTAATTTCAATGTGTCTTGCTGAAAATGAAGAGACTATAAGAAAACTGTTCTACCTTTGAACTTACAACTGATCAGTGGAAGGTGCAGAAACCTTCCCAAGTAGGAAAATGGGACCAAAGATGTCTCGATATATCTTCTAGTCTGTGATAACAACAGCAACTGAGTTGGTACTTTCAGTAAATTCAGAAAATGTCATCCTCACACCAAAGAGGTTGTACAGTGAACAATGTTTAATAAACACCAGGTGATGAGGCAGGCACAATTGCAGGAAAGATCTTTAAAGGTTTGAGGATAAGCATCATGCATCTGGAGTTCTGGTTTTGCACAGAAACTGCTTGGTCCAGTTGGTGCCACATGGACCCAACAGAATAAGTTTCTTCTGGAAGCATGGATTTTGTTGTTGTTGTTGTTTTTTGTTTGAATTTCCACACCTGAGACCTGCTTAAGTCTGTGTGTCACACTGGAGAACAGCTGTTGTCAGTTTGCCTTGACCCTCCTTGCTGCCTTTCCTTCTCTTGCCTAACTTGTCTCCAGTCTTTCTTCTGTTGTGGCTTGCTTTAACTCCTTCTCATTCAGGGCTGGAGAGCTGGAATGAGAATGGAAAACCAGTGAGCCAGAATCAGATCTGTAAGCTTCACCTCTTTGGCAAAGCACATGGCGTTAGCTCTAGGTCTTCATTACTTCTATTTCAGTAGTATGCTGGGTTACTACACTGACTTTTCAGCGTAAATCTGGCACAATGGGCTTTTAGAAAGCAGTGTGTAATTCGGATAGGTCTTATGTAGCCACGCAAGGCATATTCTGGAGTTTCACCTTGTGGGGGAAGGAGGGAGTGAGAAAAGAGGCATATCTCCATTGCCCAAAAATACTGTTAACCGCACTCACTGGGTACATTTGCTTCTGCTGGCATACAGGGCTCAGAGATGCTTTGGAGAGCAAAGGGATGCAGAATTTTCCGTCTGAGTGAGACTGAGCTTGAAATGTCACATATCCTTATAAGGCTCCATTAACCCATTTTAGATGCATGTGTTGCGCATACATCTGAACACAGATCTTGATGGACAGCAATGAACTAAAAGAAAAATACATAATTAACGATGGTGCAAGAAAAATGCAGCATCGTAAACCTTCCGTTTGAAACTCAGGGAGTCTTCAGAGATTTGTAGACAGCAGGGGCTGCTTATGTTGCTTAACAATGTCTTCTGCCACTGACACAGCAACACCTTGCTTTTATAGTTAATGCAGCAGAGTCTCTCCTTCTATCCCCATTTGGCTGCCCATGGAAGTTATTTACAACCTCAGCAGAAAGATCAAACAACACTGTGATAACTGGCCCCTATCAACACTGTCAGGTTTCCAGGTCTATAAGACAAATGTCGCTTCTGACTCACAGCACCCTGTGTGCTGTGCATTTTGATGCAGATTTTTATTACCTGGCAGGTGGCTTGGGAGTCACGGATGGAAAAAAGGGCCGAGATCAATAACGTAGAATGATCAAGTCGTGTCAGAGAGGGGTCAGCAGGCAGCAGTTGTGGAAGTTGCCCCTTGACATGACTCTCGGGGTGGGGGGGGTGTGGGGGGGAGCGCCTTGATTTCTGAAAAACATCATGCTGTGTTAAGAGTGCCTAATTATAGCTGTTGCTGTGGCCAGCTAAAATAACAGAGCTTTGAACAGGGATGGTGAATAACTGCATTTTATTCTGGTTGTTGTTGGTATTGCTGCCATCTCTGTGCTGGGCTGTGCTGGCCCAGGTCCCTACAGGTGCAGGCTCTGTCTTTTCCTAATGCCATAGGGTTGGGAGAGGCCCCGAGAGACCCTCTAGTCCCATGTGAGATCGACTGCGGCCATTTTATTCCTGAGACTGGCTTATCCTGCCTGCTCTTAAAAACCTCCAGTGTCACCTTCCCCTAATGCATTTGCTTTTGTGTAGCAACTGGTGATGCTGCTGTTTTATCTGTAGACATTTCAACATAGGATTAACTTTTCCAGCTCAAAAAGGCAAGTGGCTAAGACTTCTGGCAAAGGATATGGGCTGCTATTGTGCTTTTATCCTGCTAGGCTTCTTCCAGGATCAGAGAAGTCCTGCTTTCTGCAATAAGACCTGCAGATACTGTTGTTTGATTTCTATGATGTACAGAAACCTGAGGAAGCTTTTAAAAAAAAAAAAAAAAGCCAAACAAAATTAAACCTCAGGATTTTTGCTTTGGTTGCACAAACAGGGCTATGACAGGGAAGAGTGTCGTCAAAGTTTCAGACAGAGCTCAGTAGTAGATTTAGCAACCTCTTCATTTTATCTTTGTTTGCGTCTCCTTGGAATTAGACGAGCAGCAGATTCTGCAGTTTTCTTCCAGCACAATCCAGGAAGATGCCTGTAAGCAATTTCTGCGTTATAGTCCCTATTTATATCTGTAATTAAAGAAATAAGTATCATAGTTATCCTTCTAATTTCATAATTACCTCTTTGAAATAATAGCCCTGTTCCAGGTGTTTTCTAAAATAAAACAGCTAGGGAAATTAATTTCAATTAGAAAGGAAAAATACAAACTGAAGTGGAATTTTATTAAAAAAAAACCAACCTAAAACCACAATCACAAAAATCCCCAAAACCAAACCCAACCAAACCTAACATGCATTTCTTGGAGGGTACTTCATTTAGGTAATTAAATCTGTGCAGTGTGAATGAACCATTGGCAGCAGTGCCCTTTATCAAATGACATTTAGAGCACATTAATCCGCTGAATTCTGAGGCTTTCCAGCAGCTTAAAACACATCTGGAGGCAAAAAATCAGTGAATTCTTAATGGGAATGAATAGTCTTTTGGTATGTAGTACAGATGCTCTAGGCTTTCTCACTTGGAAGATTTAGTAATGTGGAGAAACCTGAGTTGTATACATGTAAATTCATAAGAAATCACAAGTTTATGGCATGTGCCTGTTGGAGTTCAGAAGAAAGGTAGGTTTTTCATCCAAAAGAAAATGAGAGAAACTGTGAAGGAACACTCTTATCTCAGCCATTGCTTTCCTTTCTTGCTTCCTAATCTTTCTTCCAGCACCTTTTGTATTGTCTGTGACCACTGCAAATCCTATTTTCTTCCTGAGACAGGGTTGCAGGAGGAAACTGTTTGATGTGGGATATGTGGAAAGGAGCTCTCGGAGAGCTGCCAAGGCTGGCAGAATTTGGGAGAAAGTCATGCTCATTAAAGCTCAAAGTCTAAAGTTGAATTCTGCAGCAGCGCCTCTTCTCCAGCTTTAGGCAACCCCTAAAAATGGTCATTGGAAAAGAGCTCACGAGAACAAATATGGCCTGAAAGAAAATTATTAAGGTCACAACTCTCTTCTGGAGTTTTTCAAACTGTGTCTGTTGCTATGACTTTTGTAAGGTTGCTGCTCCTGTCAGGAATTACATCAGCAGGGTATGGTGGCACTCACCATCTTACAGGCCCCATTAAGCTATTTAAGTTTTCAAAGTATCAATGTTTTTTTTCCCTAGGCTTTAATTCATTCATGCAGCCCTGCTGGGATGTGGAGGGTCCTTGATGAAATTTCAGGTTTCAAATGCTTGGTACAAGTGAAGGGCTCAAAGTTCGCACCTTTGAAGTTGTGTGTAACTTCTGACACTGGCCCAGCCATCTCTTAAGAAAGCCTTCTCTGGTAGGATCCCTAAGTCCTTGGCTTCGTCTTGGGTAAGAATTAAAATTGTTCTCAACCTGCATAAGGAAGTGCTATAGCAGAGGGTGAAAATGAACAGAAAAGTTCATTTTACCTCTTTAGAGGTAAAATACAGTCTTGGGGGTACTCACTGTCTGCAAGTATGTACTTTTAGGCTTAGAGACAGCTTATCAGATCTGCGTGTTATACTAGCCACATGCTACTTCCATTTCAGTGTAAGATCTGGTGCACATCACCTCATCCCACCACCTACACCACCTGAACTAAATGACTGTTTACAATTGCAACAATTCTTTTGAATTAAGTATCAGTCCTTTCACTAATAACATGGGACTACAAACTCAGCAAGGAGGTCCTGAGTGGGCCTCAGGAACTGGGCATTGGGAAGGGATAGAATGAAAAATGACCAGGACTCATTCACAGAAAGAGTGTATTTCAAATGGCGAGTGGGATTACAGACTGGAAGAAGAGAAACTGGGCATTGAGGATCTCTTTGAAATTAGTGCTTCAAAAAGCATTTGCCTTCTAGGGAAAATAGTCTTTGAACATTGCAAAACATAAATGAATTTGCCTTGGATGTATTTTTCATAATTGTTGTTGTTCTTTGTGTTAATAACTAAGGCTATTGCTTCTTAAGGACTTGATCCCTTACAGCCTGTCTTTTTCTCTGTCCTTGATCCTGCAGTAAAATCATAATACTGCATTTTTTGTGATAGTACGATCATTTCCATGGTAACAGACTGATGTCCAAAGTATGGGATCACGACTTTAGTGTGGGATCAAGCAAAAGGAGATAAAGTCCTTATTAAAATACACTTTGTCAATAAGAAGAAAAGGAACTCATAAAAAATCCATTAATTTTATTATGCATTTCCTTCTCCAACTGAGCATAAGTGCAAATGAAAAGTGCTTCTTTAAGGAGCTGTTTGTTTTTTACTTGTTTATGTTGATCAATAAAATGTTGGTTTGAAAGGAAACATGAACTAAAGAACTGCAGCTATAATATATACAAAAACCTACTTAAAATCCTGATGGCAAATTTTTTTTTTTGAAACGGAGGAGTGCTTTCTAATACTAATAGACCTGTATAGAGCAATGACCATGAAAGTTTGCTTGGCAGACCTTCCCCAGGAAAAATTACCTTTATGCATTGTTTGTAGCCCCCTTAGGAACTGCCTCATCCACCCCAGCTGTAGCTGGGCTGAGCTCCATTAGGCTCCCCTAGTCATGATATATCTCTTAAGACCTTGCAACATCCCTAACAATTGTTCTGTCTCCAGTCACCCACACCAGGGAAAAAGAAACCACGGCCCTAGAGACCTAGGACATCTGCTAAGCACATGTAAGGGCTTGCAGAAGACCACCTCCTGCCCTACTTTGGAATACCCTGAACCCAATAGGTATTTTGGAGGGTATTATGAAAGCCAGGCAATGTTAAAAGAAGCCCATCTGCTATTGGCAGTTCAGAGGCATCAAACAAATTTAAATAAAAACTCCGTCAGGGTTACCTTTGCTTTTTGTGTGTCCCTCTCCCTAGAACTGGGGCTAGCTTGGAGAGGACACTGCGTGAACACTTTCTACATATTTCCAAATAGGAGCAAGAAAGAGGCAAAGGACACCCTGGTTTAGTAGTCCTATACTGCAAAAGATGCCCTTGATGCAACAAGAGGTTGGTCGACTCTTCTCCTGTCATGCAGTGGTTCCTACAGAGAGGACAGAGAGACTCTCTCTGAACATGAGGCTATTGTCAGTCCTGTCTACTTCCTCCAAGACCTTGCTCGAAACTTTTGTCACCCTAGCAAGGAAATACCAGGTTATCTGTACTTCTGTGAAGTATGCGCAGAAGGGCTGAAGGTACGGCTGACCAGCCTGTGGCAGAGGTGAGGGATGGTGAGGTAAGGATGGCTGAGTTTGGAGCACGAGTCCCAGCCTGTCCCATGCTGTCGGCTTCTGAGGAGCCATTATGAGTCAACCTGTGTTACTCTGAACCCTCTTTCTGACTTTTGCCATCAGACTAAGGTGTCAAATTCTCTGTTCTCATCCCATGGGCCTGATTCTCCTCTGACTTACAGTGAGGCATGTCAGAAGCGCTCCCCCTGAGGCCAATATATTGGTGTAAATGAGAAGAGAATCAAACAGTGGGTAAAGACAGTCGCAGGCTTCAGGATCTGTTCTCCCTTTGGTGCATGCTGTGATTTATGCACAGAACTCCTATTAGCAACAGTGGGAGAAGAGATACTTACATTGCTAAACAGGATTTTTTTTCTCAGCTGCCTGAAGCTACTCAGCATAAGCCTGTTGTGAAAGTGATTGGAGATTTAAGGGAAGGAGTGCTAAAGAGAAATAAGAAAAACAAAACTAATGCTAAGCTAAGCAACTGTAAGAATTGTGGGTTTTTTGCTGTTTTTTTCTTGAAACCTGGTGGATTTTTTTTTAACAACTAAATAACTGTTCTTAATAGTCCTGAATTTTTAGAGTGGCTCTGTGGGTAGGGATTTGCACAGCCACTGATGAGGGTGGAGGTAAAAGGACAAGGAAAGTTCAAAGTGGAAAAGCTGGAATCACTTCTCTGCTCATTTCCTTCATTGCAATTTGCCTTATGACAGCAGACCTATATGGAAATACAGCTGTTGTTCTTGTTATTTTGCAAACCAGGTTTTGCTCCTTTTTTCTTTTAACAGACATGCAACTGTTGATCTGGTTGCCTGCTTCAGAGCCATTACAATTAAAACTAGTTTTTCCTCTCTTCTGCCCTCTCAGCAATGTCTTCTAAATTTGTAGTCTCTTTAACAAAAGGCTTATTCTCTTGCCTTGAGATATATGTATAAGGGCAAGCTACTCCTTGATGTTCAAGGGTAGAATCTACCAGTTCTATTATCCAAGTCTAGGCGTTGCAGCAAACTGGCAAGAGTTAATCTTTATTAAGCCAAAGCATGTAGGACCCACACAGGCTCTATAGTCGCACTGTATTCTCATGCTTACCATTTCCTTTATTGATTTGCCTGTCTAAATGAGTACTTCTAAACTCTGTGGGTGTTTTCCAATTAGATAAAAGGCAATTCTTGTCACCCTGCTGCAGCTCTAACAGCCATAACCGAGAGAGTGCATTGAGGACTTCTCAGCAGAACAACCTAGTTTAATCAAGGCGGCCCCCTTCAGTGCTGCCTCATCTGCAGGACATCTCTCTTCACACGCAATGCTTCCTTTATTGGAACTTTAGAGGAATGGGCTGCAGCTACACTAACAGCTGTGGCTGTGCTTTATGGGCCAGCTATATGGTTAGCAGGGAAGATGCATGAGCTTCCCTCTCTTAGGCTGTTTTGGGAAAGCACTGCTTCTCCGATGAGAACGCAGGCAAGATGCATGCAGAGCTCGGTGCCTTGCTCCAGTAAGAGCTGCCAACGGCATCGCCCTTTCCAAATGGGAACAAAAACATCTCAGAAGATTGTCACTGCTGCCTATGTGAATGGTGCTGCTTGTTATGAGAGCTGAATCTGATAAACCTCCTAACGGTCAGAGCCAAGCAGGTGTTTGCTGAGTGTTACGCATTTGCTGGGGAATCATAAGCTCTTTTTGTGGGAGAAGCATGTTTTCTTGCATGCCCAGAGAACTCTTATGTTCCCCGTCTCGAGACAGTGTGCAGCTGAGGGACAATCCCTGGGCATGGCTGAGGAAACCACAAAGGGAAGTGAAGGTTTCAATCTGAAACTCTGTTTAGCTTAACACTGCATCCTGTCCTGGGTTTGACCCTTTGAATTTCTTCTTGCTGCTGCCTTTCACACTGCTCTGCCACACACTCTCCCAGCATGAAAGACTTTGGGCAGATACTTCCCTTCTTACCTTCAACTGGGTTCCTATGCTTCTTGCTTTACTATCCAGCACCATGTCCCCACCACTCTGAGTGCTCTAGTGACACATCCCACGTGACCTCCATGGAAGCCTTACATCTCTGAGCCCGCTTGTCACCTATGCGTAGGACCACTGGAGTCAGCCTCTGGTGGATAAAGTGAGCAACCAGCTGTTCCTTATGCATCAGCTAGAGCTCTGAGAGAGATGGGGAAGGCATTCTTGGCCACATGTATTTGTTATTAAGAGAGAGAGAAATGTGTCTGGGTACACAGAATTTCATTTGCATTGCTTTCGACTCATAGTCCTTTTGGAAGATACCACGACTTCGTACAGACTCAGAATCACTGGGTGGCTCTGAGCTAAAGGAAGGGGGATGGGTTTCTCTTTGTGTACTCCACAGTCTCATTTACTATCTGATATGTGATAAGGTATATTCATAGTGTCCTGCAGCACAGAAAGGGCTTTTAGCTTAAACTGTAGAGGACAGAAGTGGCAGAGTATATCTCAGGTGAGATCTGTATAGATACTGGGCAGAACTGCAATTTCTTTACCTACGTAAGGTCTCACCCAGAACCTTTTCAGTATCAGATGGTCTTTCTCAAGGGACAGGTCCATCTAAGTGCTCCTTGAGATGCCAGGGCAATGCTGCTATAGACCCCAAACTGTGACTGAGTCTTGTGGAGCATCAGGTGGTCAAGGAATACTTTTCAGTTGCAATTCCTAGCTTGTAACCAAAGTTACAATGAGGAGTATTTTATTTACCATCAATAGATTTTATTGTTACCAAAGTTAACACTGTATTATTTTATGTTTCAGTAAGAGGAGAGAAAAGAGTATCCTGTTACTCTGTTTCTTATCTCGTCTAACGTGTGATACGGAGGAGGACATAGTGCTTCTTGTTGTTTTTTGTTTTGTGGAGGTTTTTTTGTTTGCTTTTGAGAAAGTGCAAAAAAGAGCATGAATAACATTTGGTTATGATTCTCCATTATTTTAGGTTAGGATCCGGTATTAGTGCTTGCCCATTGCCTATGCAGAGCAACCAGGGGAAGTACTCCGTGATTCCAGAAATTCTGGGTGTGATTTTGAGCAGGTTTTTCTTGTTTTTGCTGGGCTTGAAGCAAGAAAATGGTCCTTCTCGCTTCAGAAACTACTAGGGCTCTTGCTGCGACAGCGTGAAGCAAAAGAAGCATCTGAAGCACTGCTGTGAAGGATGCTGGGGTAGGCTGCCTGTAAGGGATGACTTGGACTCTGTGGGGTTTGGAGCTCACCTGGTACCTTCTGGCTTGGGGCAGCATGCATAGAGCCAAGATGCTTGCCAGTGCCCTACGTAGCTTGCCAAAACCAGTTGTTGGACTCCACTATATTCACGAGATACAGCTGTATCACCTTTATGGTGTAAAGAAGTGAGTCACTGCAAAAGGTAACGCACTTTCTTTGTGTAAATGGCTCTTTGTTCGGTGTAAGCAGAAAGTGCTCCCAGCAGTGGTACTCCTCCCGTTGCCGCGTGTCAGCGAGGCCGAACGCTGCAGCAGCTCTGCAGTCTGCTCCCCTGCAGCCCCTTTTCAAAGTACATTAACTGGTCGCTTTTACAAGTCTCATTACTACTGCCCTTAGTCACAAGACTACTTTAATCCTTCCATCGTGTATGATGCCCCTTAGGTGGGATGTTTCCAGGCCACAGCTCTCAATCCTCAGAGGCGCTGCAGTTTTCAGAGGAAACGGTGTTGAGATCTGGCTGGCAAACCTTGCTCCTTGGGAGCATTAGAGTACACTGCCAGTGAGAAAATATACAATGATTTATCCCTCCTCTCCACACCACTGCAACAACCCCCTGGCTAACCTGGAGCTTTGCATAGCCAGTACGTTAATGCCACCTGGCTGCTGTGAAGCAGAATGGGAGATGGCTCTGCTCTACTTGCCTTTCTTCTGGGGTTGTTACTGGCCACATTAATTCATGTCTGTCTTCTCTAGCCTGCCCATTTTTCCATTAAACTTGTAGGAACTCAATTATATTGGAGGCTTATATCCTCCTCTTTCAAATTTGGGTGAAATTAGCCATTGAGCTCAAAAGATGAGGGAGGACTTGCAAATTTACGCATTTACTGGACAGACAGCATGAATGTGTAAGCTTCCTATTATTAGAAAGTTAGGTTAAAAATAAATAGTAAAATGCCTGGAAATTTACAGCGTGACTCTCATATCTCAAACGTCATCATACAATATTATACTTTTCTATACAAATCATTCCAGTGGGGAAAAATAAGGAAAAAAAAAAACCCCAAATAATCATGGTAAATGGCATTTTTCAACTCTCATTGGAGCATGAGCAGAGAAGCAGAAGCTAAACACCAAAAGGTAAAATGAGTAATATGTTACTCATTTCTCACGTTGAGAGACTGAGAAAAATGTGAAAAAGGCTATGTTAAGAAGAGTAAAAAAGTAGTAGGTGAGTTGAAAATACTTTGATGGCAATTCACATTTATTTCCTTCCAAAAATCAAGGCAGTTCATTTTTTTCAAAATGTGCATTTGAATTCCTCCAGCTGTAAATCTTACAAGTATACTGAAGGACTTTATTAATTTTAAGAATCCTTTAACCTTGCTTTACACTATCTGAGAGATGTAGGTTTACTCAGGAATGTGTAATCACTGAACAAGCACTGCATCAGAGGGCAAGATGAATAGAATTAAGGTTGCCATGGGTACTTTGTTTTTGAATTTCTTCACTTTTGAGTTTAAAGCCTAAACATAAAAATCCCAGTAATTTTTGGCTTTTGTAATTTAGCACTGAATACACACATAAATTAACGGCTTACTCATGGCTGCAAGTGTAGCTATTACTGTCTAATGTATAATTCCCCGTACGCAGACAAGCTTTATTTTTTCCTTGGTCTCTAAGTTTTTAATTGCCTAGTGTTTTGCAGTACGACATAAAGAGCAGGTGTTCAGAAACCATGTAGAAATTTAAAAAAAAAAAAAAAAAGGAGAAACAGGTTATCTTTTGACTGAGAAATTTCCTCTGGCGTTTGGAATAACGGAAGGAAGATAAATGAAGACCAGTGTTCAGCTAGGGTTTTTATGGATACTAGTGTAGGCTATAAAAAAAAAAAAATCAGAAGAAGTAGTCTGTGAATAAAGACATGCAAATGACATTGATTTGGGGAATATCAAATTGCAGAACATTTCTTCTCCTTTATGCAAACTCATGAAAGCAGTCTGTTGCTGTGAGGAGATTAACTGATTCTAGCCTGAAAGTTTCATCAAAAAGTTGTATCTGATTTGTTTGATATTCACACTGGCACCTGGAGAGGCGCGCAGATGATGCGGTAGGTGCTGTATTGAAACACAGAAAGCTGAAACCATCCCAGGAGGCCTGAACTTGCCTCCTCTCTCTCTTGCCGCAGGGACCGCAGTCTCGCAGGCTGAGGCTTTGAAGCCTGCATTTTGCACCCCTTCAGGCTTAAAATATCGGGGTGATGCTCTCATCTCCTGTTGAATAGGCACAAGGGTGAGACTCAGCATGCACCGGTGCCCTGGTTGCCAAACTCTTTAATGAATATTTCCACTACGTCCTCTTTAGACAGAGCCAGGCAATTACTGAAGTAGCTGCCGCAGTCATTAGGAACAGCGTAGCTGTTGGATGAGTCTTTCCTAGCTTTGGGGAGAGTTTTGCAGCCCATTTTGGGTTATGCCTTGCAACGCTTACTCTGTTAGCCAGTCCTAAGCGAAGCGAGGTGGTTCAGAGCTATCCTGGGCTTCTGTAGGAGCCTTGGTTGCTGCTGCGTGGGCGTAATCCTGGTCCAACTAGCAGGGTTTCTCTCTTGGCTAACGGGAGTCCTGGAAGACAGGGTATGCCTGTTGGCATCCCTGCTCCCTGTGGTAGCGCTGGTTTGTTCCCCAGATTTTAGAGATGCAAAGAACCTAAAAGATCATCTTGTCCATCTGCTTGGCTGGCGCGTGATTATTCCCCACAGCGTATTTTCAAGTGCTTTGTCTCAATTGATTCAAGTGGTGGGGCTTTTTTTTACTTGTCTTGGGAGACGTATTTCAAAATACAATAACTTCCTTGTTGAAAAATATTTCCTGATATGCAGCCTACACTTTCGCTGGTTTAATTACTACTGCCATTTTGCAATTACCCGTGCTAATTGCCATTGCCATGTTCATTTTTAAAACAATGTAGTGAGTTCTGAAGTAAGCTGGCATTTTAGGATTCTGACAAATACAACTGGATGAATACTCATCCTGTGAGAAACTCTCCAATAAGATATTATAAATTCCATTATAAATCAAAGTAAAGGACTGAGATGTAAAAATTTCTTCTGAAATGAGGCCTTCTGGGATAAAAACCCCCAACTACTTAAAAAAAAAAATCAAGTTTGACATTATTTTAAATAATTTAATCTAACTTTAAAAAATATTTTTTCATTTTATTTGTCTGTCTTAACATGTTAACTTTTATTCTTTTTTTAAATGACTGCTACTCTTGGAGTAAGGGAAATATCTTCTTTCCTGGCTGATGTGTCCCTTGATTCAGATGTGTGATGATGTTTCATCCTTTGGAGCATAGAGTTGTTTTCTCACTATCCCTGGGACACCTGAGGAACTGGGATCCCTCCGTCTGAGACAGTGCCCTGGCAGAATCTCTTTTCATACAAGCCCACAGACCTGACTCCTTGACTTCAGAGCAGCCCCTCTGCTGTTCAGCCAAAAGTCCAGGGAACCCAAGTAACCATTGCTGCTGCTGTGGTGGATGTCAAGGAGAAATTTGCCTGGAATTATCTGCAATTGCCACAGTCCCATAAATAGCTCATTTTTTTAGCCAGTAACTTCCCATGGAAAACTATTTTGTTGGGGAAAAAATTCTGAGCATGTGTAGGAAGAGTGTCTCTGCAAGTGAGCAGAGAAATGATGGTTATGTTGGAGCACTGCTGGCAGGACTAAATTCCTTCTGGTTACTGGGGATACACTGATATGCTATTCTGCCTTTTCTCATCTTGTGAGACGTTCTGGGGGATATCTTTTTAATGGTAATGGCCACACGTTATAAGATGTGCCTTGAGACGAGATGGATTTTATACGCTTACCCACATTACAAATGCGACACTTGTGGTATGAGTTGGTGAGAGTTATTCTTGACAGAGTTTAGTCGTTATTTCAGCTTCAGTGCATTTTAATCATGCTTCCTCTGTCAAACATAGCAAATATTTCCATTCTTCACTCAGGTAGCTTTTTCTTTTTCCCTGTGGCTCTCAAAAACAAAACGGAGCAATAGAATTACTTCAGTTCATCTGTATGTTCATGTGTCTCTGCTCTTCACCAAAAGCATGTCATTTAAAAACCCGTGTCATTTTGGGGAACTATTACTAGTACCCTAGCTGGCCGATATTCTGCAATGCCTGTAAAGCTGAAGTCCCGTGGAGTGTTTAAGGCTGGAAGAACATTTAATAGTGGGAAGGGAACCTGTACAGAGAATTGTATTTTTTATGCCCAGTTGCTGGGAGGGTTTGCAATTTCTAGCCAAATCAAAACAATAGTAGGTAGTTTTAAGCAGAGGAGCCAGAAATCTCAGTAAGATCAGCAGTGCTCGGGTTGGGGTCTGGAGGCAGTCACTCTAAAATTCTCCTCCTGCTGCTCTCCCTGATGTACGTTTTAGTCTGGGGGAAGTCATTCACTTTGTCTCCAGCTTCCGTTTTCCTGAAGGTGATAATGTTTGCAGTGATTAAGAAGAGGAATATTATGCTAATGCAAATGGTGGGGTGTTGGTGTTTCTGGTTGTTTTTGGGGGGGTGGAGGTGGTGGTTTTTTTTCCCTCCCAGATTTAGGACGAATATAAAGCAGGTTTTAGCATTTTTTCTGAAAACTGATCCGTGTAAGAGTGTATATTAGTGGCCTGCCCTCCATAGGGTAGATATGCTTGTTCCAGTTATTGGTACTTTTGTTTTGTTTGCCAGTATACAACAAGGTAAACTGTGCCCATAGAGGATGAATTCTGGGGAAGAAGAAAGTAAGGAAGAGAAGGTTGTGAAATGGATCGATGGAGGATATTCTCAAATAATAATCACAGTACTCTGCTCTGCAGTCTCCTGGGTTTCAGGGACTGTAGAGGTAGTAGTAGGCTTCTTTCCTGGACAGAGAAGCAAAAACTCCAAACCTTCACCTCTGTGGAAACAAACCACATTTGTGGCAGTGGGGTCCCACCAGGGGCTTTAATGGAAATTTGTGAGTGAACCAGTCAGGGAAGGCAGTGATGATTCAGAATTAAAAAAACCAAAAACCCAAGAGATAAAAAGGCTGTATAAAGAAGATGAGAGGAGCTTTTGTAGGCCGTAGAACATACCTAAGGCTTTGCTGTCCCAGAGGACTCTGAAAATGGTCTGCAAATAGTGTATTAAAAATGTTGTAAAATAGTAAACCCAAAAAGGTAAGCAGTTGATGACAAGAGGGATCTGGACATCTGTTTTGCCAGGGCTCAAACTGTCAGTGCCATCCAGAAGGAAAATACAGCTCTGATAGGAGATCACTTGTGCCACTGTATGCTCTGCCTACTTCAAACTCCTCCTCACCTCTGCTTCTTAGGGGAATATAATTTTGGCATTGTCTATCTGAAATCTCCAGCTATTTTCACTCTTACACTGTTCCTGCCCTTTCCCCTTTGGGTTAACCTTTTTATTAAGTCACAAAAGTGGCTTAAATTCTCTGTCTGCTGTGAAGGGGAAGAATTGAAGTGAAATCCCAGTAGGGGCACTGGTTCTTTAATTCCTCATGAGGGAAAACAGCTGGAGTGGAAGAGCTTTATGGAGAGGGACTGATCTGCAGTGTTAGGGCAAGAGAAGTAAGAGAAGCATGGGTTTATGAAAGGCAGGTCCTGCTTGACTAACCTGATCTCCTTCTATGGCAAGGTGACCTGCTTAGTGGGCTGTGGCTGTTGTCTACCTAGACTTTAGTAAAGCCTTTGACATTGTCTCCCACAGCATTCTCCTGCAGAAACTGGCTGCTCATGGCTTGGATGGATGTACTCTTCGCTGGGTTAAAAAGTGGCTGGATGGCCGGGGTCCAGAGAGTGGTGGTGAATGGAATTACATCCAGTTGGCGGCCGGTCACAGGTGGTGTTCCCCAGGGCTCGGTGTTGGGGCCAGTTCTGTTTAATGTGTTTATCAATGATCTGGACGAAGGGATCGAGTGCACCCTCAGTAAGTTTGCAGATGACACCAAATTGGGAGGGAGTGTTGATCTGCTTGAGGGTAGGAAGGCTCTGCAGAGGGACCTGGACAGGCTGGATCAATGGGCTGGGGCCAACTCTACGAGGTTCAACAAGGCCAAGTGCAAGGTCCTGCACTTGGGCCACAGCAACCCCACGCAGCACTACAGGCTTGGGGAAGAGTGGCTGGAAAGCTGCCTGGCAGAGAAGGACCTGGGGGTGCTGGTTGACAGCCGCCTGAATATGAGCCAGCAGTGTGCCCAGGTGGCCAAGGCAGCCAACAGCATCCTGGCTTGTATCAGACATAGTGTGGCCAGCAGGACTAGGGAAGCGATTGTGCCCCTGTACTCGGCACTGGTGAGGCTGCACCTTGAATGTTGTGTTCAGTGTTGGGCCCCTTGCTACAAGGAAGATATTGAGGTGCTGGAGCACGTCCAAAGAAAAGCAGTGAAGCTGGTGAAGGGTCTAGAGCACAAGTATTATGAGGACTAACATCAGTTTGAAGAAATTTCTGCGTGCAGTTTTACTATTGGTCTGGAAGATATTTTTTACATATACATTCTTTGTGCATGGGCTCCCTCTGGAGCTTTATCTTATTAAAAAACCCAAACCTTAAAGTACTTTTAAAGGTTTTAATTAAAAGCATCATGCAAACAAATGAAATAAAGGTATTGTTTCTGTTATTGTAGCATTCAGTATAAATCTGTTCTTCATGTATGTTAGATACATGACCAGAGTTTCACCATATTATGCCAGCTGAGGAAAGGAGCCATTAGAATTAATGTCTAGTTGGACACTAAAAGAGCCTTGTGTGAAAACTGTTACACAGCACAAGAATAATTAATTACAGTACTCTGAAGATGCAAAGTGCCATGTAAATCCCAGGCATTCATCACATCATTTAGAGTCTGATAGCTAATAACAGATTTGATTTTGCTTTCAATGAATCATCATCAAAGGATTTTTTTTTTCTCTGAATATTTTCACTATTTTCCGTATGTGTTTTATTAGAGTGTGAGCGCACACAAAGGAGAAAAATTTAATTTATTAAAATCAGACTGTGCCAGTATTGGTGCAGACACTTTCAGTGCTTTCCCCTGAGAAATTCTAGATAATCTTGGACAGAATTGCATGTCTGAAGCCTATCTGATGATTCTGAGACATTTACCAACTTTTCTTTATTAAGAACAAAGCAAGCAATAAGATCTATGTTGGTTTCATCAGAGGGGAAGACAGTAAAAGTCATAATTCCTTGAATTGTGTTATTACTATTTGAAGAGCTTACAAATAACATTATTCTGAGGGGTATTTTCTCTTCTCTTTATTTTCATAAAATAGGAAGTTATTGTGCTTTAACCAGCTGCATTTCCTTTTTGTTAAGGAGGGGTTCTGATTGACATCAGTAACCAAATACCGATTAGGTACTTTAATATTAATCAGTGATCTGTACACTGTGCTGTCTTGGCACGAGCAGAACTGTAGTTTTGTCCGTCTCTCAATGCACCCTGACTATGGGCGAGGCTTGTCGGAAATTTTGTCACACTTCTGACCATTACTGCTCTCACAAAAGAGATGTTTAATGTCTTATCAGACTTAGAGGAATTTCTATTGCACAGAGGCCTGACTGGATTTCTATTTCTTTTTGAAGCTATTGTTTTCTTTGTCTGACCGTCCCCCCTCCTCCCCCCCCATGAGTGACACCTTGTACCATTAGTTTACAGACAGCGATGTGATGGAGATATTTCTTACTGACTTCCTATAATGAGTTTGTGATTGTCCCCGTAAAGGCATTCTGGTAATAAGTGATTCTTTTCCTGTGGAGCTCAGGGAAGGAAGCCAAGATGCTCAGCTCTGAAAACAAAGACTACCCCATCATTTTTCCTGAAAAAAAAACCCAAACCCCCAAACCCAACAAAACTTTTTTTGTTAGTAGCAGAAGCTCTTTTGTGCTCCGTGAGTGACCCACAGAGCACTGACACCGCTGTTCTGTGCGTGAGGATCTCTCATCTTGGTCTGTTGCTCAGGTCCCCTTCACATCTTATCTTATGGTCTATTTCCTCTTGAGGTACGTTGGCCTGGCAGACTTTTCTGAGGCGAGAGCGTTGTGGATGTTCATACAGTTCAGAGTTTCTTTGAAGCAGTGGCTGTCTGCTCCAAGTGCGTATTCCATCACACTAATGTTAATCTTCCTCATTTATGCATTTTATTTTTGCAGCTCCTCTTTCCTTGTTAGGAAAGGTTGCTAGTGGTTATGATAATCTTGCTGCTTATTTTAATTTATTAGCTGATGCAAGGATAACAATATATGGATTTTTAAAAAACAACAGAGCCGTTATCCTCAAGACTATTGTAAGCTGAGTGACTTCTTCAGTTAATAACTCACATTTTTTTAATTCACTTTGCCAGTTAAACGTCCCATTTTCATTTTTAACGTTTACTGTTTTTTTGAAAATTTTAATGTCCCAGCATTGTCTCATAAATAAGCTCACTGTGCACACTATGTAACTTAAAGGGCACTAATAAACAGGACATCGCACAAACTGTTTCAAATCACTGCCCTTTAAAGCAGACACATTGAACTTAGTGTGGTAAAAGGGAAAGTAAGAGAAGCAGCAAGGTCCAGTGGGGAAATTGTTGTATTGAGTGTTATGACTATGGTCCTACCTCAGGAACAAAGTTTGTTGAGACCCGTGAAATGTGAATTTCCTTTCAGGCTGAAACCCTTTTCTGAAAGTCAGTTGCAGTCAGGTTTGGGGCACGGTGCACGCAGGCATTTCTGCACCAGGTTTCCTTTCCTGGGTACAGTCAGTTTTCTCACGTGGTGGGCAACGGTGAAAGGGGCTTCAGCCTGGCAGTGACCGCGCGGCCGAGGTCCCGCAAGGCTGGTGCTTTGGATGTAGACAGCAAAGCACCTTCCCCGGGTGAGCACGGAAGTACAGCAGTTGGATTGCAGTAGAGGTGTAAGGGTAAAAGGGGCAGGTACAGGTTCAGCAATATTAGTAAATGAATCTTCTGGGCATCTAGCCAGATCCCATAAATTGGAAAAGGTCTCGTTTTACCTTGCTGACAGCCCAAACAGCTTAGGGCTAGGCAGCTATCGCCAGGACCCTGAGATTTCCCCTTCTCTGCTTTGCTGAGTGGATCTCAGGTGTTTTATGAACAGATGAAACCCAAGGTTTGCCTTGGTCCTACACTGCTAACAGGGACTCTTTTCCTTTGTCTGCTGGAGCTGCTACTGATGCTGCACAAAGCTGGAGAGCCCAGCCGGTTTTCCAGGACTGGGAAATAATATTCTGTGATTGATCTGAAAGGCAGAGAAAGGCAAGGGAGGACTGAATGTAATTGTGTGGGCTCAGCTGTTTACTATTTGCAGTGCGAAACTGTGATCAGGAGACTTTTTTGAAATTCAGGCTTCTTAAGCAAACCTGGTGAATTGAATGTACGGTGTTAGCTCAGGCTGTAGTCCCTCATTTTTCTATGGTTTGGTTAAGAAAGGACAGTGCTTGTAATTTTTCATTTGGTTCCCTAAAACCCCACTGAAAACTAACTGAAAGTTGTGTGATCATGCTGCTTCTGCTACTATGTATTTTTTTTCTCTCCCTCCCAATTACCTTGTGACTTGGTTAATTTTAAGGTTATTTGATGAAGAGATAGAAGTTTCAAAAATAATGAGTCCCCATTAGTTTCATGAGAGTAGGTAGCTGGTCAGAGAAGACGAGTACCCCATGCATGCCCCACAATGGGAAAAGCTTTGGAAAATCTGTAGAGAGCACAGAGATGTGGAAAGCCTTGGGTCAACACTTTCTGGAAACCAGGCTTCCTAGCTTTGTCTGCTAATGGCGCTGTTTGCTTTGCATTTTAAATGCACCAAGTTTGTGATGGCAGAATGGGGGTTATTCTGATCATTTGGTTTACATGAGGAAATTTTCCATACAAATGTTGCATGAATGGGTTTGTGGTCTAATTTGAGGTAAGTCTGAGGCTCTTGAATGCTCTGCTCAGCCTGAAAGCTTGGTGATTCATAGGAGTTTGACGCCACTGCCAAACTTTCTGATTTTATCAGAAAGTAAAATGTTAAAACATTCTTTTTCTCTTTATAATTGGCTATCCTGGGTCTCCTGTGGGGAAGGCCTATAGCACACTAAAATAAAATAAAATTAAATGTCAAAGTTACAGGATGGCAAGGATTTTTCTTCTGTTTAATTAACCATAACATTGTTTTTACACTTAAAGATTACTCATTTCCTTTTCTACCTTCTACAGATAATATTCAGAGGGTGCCTGTATGAACCTGCAGTTTTTATTCCTTAGTTTATATTCCAGAGAGTTGCATCGTACAGAAACTTTCTAAGAAAAGGCCAGGGAAATCAAAGTTGTTGAAGGTCTTATAGCCACTCCATTGAAGTATTTTAATCTCTTTGTTGCTGCATGAATCCAAGCCTACAAATATTCCCACTGACCCAAGTTTGTTCTGGGTAATATAAATGGCTGCTTTTGATAGATGGGACCTGTCTTTGCAGAGACCAAGAGGCCAAGTATTTTAGATCTCATGTGATTATGGTTTCCTCTTTTATTCCTGCTTATACAAGGCTAATCCAAAGTCCAGTGAAGGAGATAAGTCTTCCTTCATGCGGCACTGGAAGGAACATGTATTTAGAGCTGTCTGAAGGATTTTGGCAGTTTGTTTTTGTCAAAACTTGAAACGGCTTTGTGGTTTCTTTGAGGAGCAGGGAAGGACCAAGTAAAAGACCCTGTTCTCTCTGTCTGTGAGGAATACGCCTAGAGAGAGCGCGAGCATCCAGCCCTGGCTCCCAACCAGGCAGAACAGCCCTGAATCTCTTGCCCCACACTGTGGACAAGTGCCCAAAGTATACAGGGTGCCTTCTGTTTTCTCTTTTTGTCAATGCATACTTGAAAGGTTGTTTTCTTCATTAATATGCAGAGAGACATTAAATTAAATCACTGTTTTCCAACCGGTCTGATGCATACGGGATGCCTAGTCTGGCCGTTCTCCTTTGGGGTGCTCCTTTCAGCAGTGTGTGACTGCAACGGTGTGATGGTCATCTTAAGTGGTGAAATTTCCCTCTGTGCAGAGGGTTAGCACCAAGCCCAGGGGAAACGTGCTTTTCCTGATCTAAAAGTGAACAAGGAGTTCAACTGGCCTTTAGGGGTGAATTTCAGTGGCGGTATGTATCACAGATCAGCCTCTGTACTCTTTCCTTTTCTGGGGTTATGCATGTTTTCTTTGCTTTGGCTGTCGTTGAAAAATCCCAGCTTGATTATTTTCATGGATTCATAACTTGGGTTGTTTTCTCGTGTGTTTTCAAACTTACTCCTTTTCTCCTTCTATACTCTAAATAATAGTTTCTTGTATAATTATCTTGTGAGGGAATCTTCAGAAAAGTATTCTGTTCAAGCTGTCAGGTAGCAATACAGCATTTGTATTATAAGCAAACACCTGACTCTGGAGGTAAAATATGGAATAGGTATGCATGCGCAATATGTAAGTGTGTGTGTCCATATACATGTACATAAAAACCTATATTTATGTGTGTATATATTCATATGTGTGAGTATGTGTGTGCACACATAAATATGTATGTATGGATATGTAAGCAAGTTCTTTTGCTGCAAGTGGCATACGTCAGCTGCAATCTGTGGCACAATGTGAAATGATTGACATATTGCATGTTGGAAACAGTGAATGTGCATAAGAATACAACAAAATGACTCCAAAGATCAGGTAGTTTTACAGTCAGATGTCTCAAAGTTTTAAGAGAATGTAGGAAAAAAACCTCATTACATCTGCCTGCTTTTGCAGTTGCTGTCCTGTGCAGAGCATTTTGGAAAAGAGAGAACAGTAACAGTGGCGTGTTTTCAAGAAACTGCTTTAGAGCAAGAAGAAAATGCATTGAAATGTAATATAATGCATTGAAATGTAACATAATGCTGTTCTAACTTAATTTAAAAAGGGCATATTTCAATTAGGCTCACATTGAGCCAAACACTGTCTCTGTTGTGCTAGCTGGGTACAAGAGGGCTTCTGCAGGAGTGGAAAATGCGTGGTTGCCTTTGCTTATGGTGTAAACATCATGTGTGTTGTCAGGTCACAGCAGCCTCCCACCATTCAAACAGCATATCAAGTCTTGACCATTAAGGATGGAATAAATTTATAGCAGGAGTGTGAAGGGACAATATCCAACCTGCCAAGGCACAGAAACAGCAACACAAAAGAGTAATAGGATGGCCAAGGGAAGAGTTAGTCTTCTGCTCCTGGGAATAGGATGTCTGAGCAACAGATGATGTTAAGAAATTACTAATGCTCCATCAGCCTTCACTGAATTAGTGTCGGGGACACTTACTATAAGTGACAAAGGGTAAGATCTCAGCCTTTAACAGGGAAGAACAGAATGGAGACTTCTTGACTAATTTGATATTTTTAAATCAAGCTGGCCTGAGAAACATCATCCAAGGCTAAAGCACTGCTGAAATGCCACAGCAAATTACTCATAGTCAAAACACTGAGGCTGACTTAGACCCAGTATTACTGAATATTTTCATCAGCCACCTAGAAGATGGGGTAGAGAGCATACTTGTTAAATGCACAGATGACAGTAATCCATGAGGGACCTCCAGAATATTTTAAGAGAAGACATGAATTCTAAATCACAGATTGAAGTTGCTATCTGAAAAAAATAAGAGGCTATGCAATAGTGACAAGGCAAGATACTACAGGCAGATAGGAGTAATCAATCATGCAAATCCAGGATGGTTAATTCTTGTGGAAAAAGGGTGAAAGGGAACATGGTAGAATTACAAAAAGAAAAGATGATTCTAGGATGCATAAATGTGAAGTAATTTGTTGCTCAGATACTGCCAAACTACTCACCTAGAGTGGTTTGCCCAGTTTTGGTACAGCATTTCAAGGAAGATGTGGAACAACTGTAGAGAGTTCACGGAAGACCAAACAGAAAGATCAGAGATTCACAGACACAACCGAATGAACAGCAGCTTCTTAGCATAGAGGAAAGGTGACAGGGTAGGGACGTGGTAACATTTTTCAAATGTTCAATATAGTACATGTAAGTTTGTGGATAAGTTTCAGAAAAAAGTTGGGACTAGTCAAGTAATACAGCCAATGGGTGTTTGTAGCCAGTATGTGAGCAATTGAGGCATGTACATTTGAAGTAATAAGTGTGAATGGAGAGTAGTTAGTTTCAGGCTTTAAAATTATTTCTTTAAACTTGGTTCATTTAAATATAAAGCTAGAAAATTGACTTGGCTTCCTGGGTAAACTTCAGTTATCCTGATGAACATATGCAATGATGTTTGGATAACAAAAGAGAGAACATTACCAAGGTGATGCTTAATTGAGCTAAATCCACATATAATCATTCCTATTATATTGAAGTACTGTAGCATTTAGGTGAAGTAAGCCACTTAGAAGATTCTGCAAATGTCTTATTGTGTTGCTGCTGCTTCTCTAACTTATGCTGACGGGGATGAAGAAATGCTCTATTGAAATCCATGGTGCTAGGCAACTGTTAAACATCATTTGACATGCCAATATTAAGGCAGACTCATGTTTTCTTTGATTTTCTCTTTAGTAAGTTATTCATTATTATTATAAGTGAATGGGCAGAGCTTAAAAAAACCACCCAAAAAACAGCTAAGGAGAAGAACACGAGGACGTAATGTCAAACTGCTGAAGATCACGGGGCAGGTCTTTCTTGTACAAATCTGGAAGAGACAAATAGGTGCAGCCTTTGTCCTAAATAATCCTTTGCCCCTCAAGTTTCTTACCAAAGGAGTGTTACACAGATTCTGGCTCCAGTTAATGTCAGTTTTATCCAGCCTAATTTATCTGTGGCTTTAGGAAAACCTGTTGCCAATTTGGCTAACCCAGATAAATTCATGGGGAATGTCCTACACTGGTAGCAGCCAATTTATCTGGGAAGAGAGGGGTCAAGCTAGCATGCTCATCCATTCTCATGCTTTAAACATTCTTGCTTTTTTTTATCAGAAGTTGGTAAATGATTAAAGGAAGAGGAGCAAATGGTGAACTCCACAGTTATTTCACATTTGTGGTTAGAGGTTCTTTTCTGGCCATGATCTGGATTCTTTTGTCTCATCTAACACTGTCTATTGTGGATGGAGATGGAGGGTGTAGCCCTGGTTTAAAACCACTATCTGTTTCTCTGATTTTATTTTATTTCTGTTATTTTATTCTTCAGGGGCTTCTTAGCTGAAGTTAAATGCTCTGGAAGTTACTTGAATAGTTCATGATGTTTTTTCCACAGGAGAAAGTGAAATAGTCCTAATCTTTCTGAGCAGTAGTTTTCTTTAAACCTCTTCCTTGCACTTTCTGTGCACTTGCATTAAACCATCCCTTTACCCTTTAAAAAAATATGCAATTTCATCCAAGTGTGAATTCAGAAAAGTAGAGAACAATGTTCGGCTCATTTCCCGAGAAGGGCAGATGGGGTTCTTGGCATCTGTTCATTCTTTATTTCTGAATATTGAGTTGGGCACAGTTTTTAATGGTCTTTGCCCGTTTCTTTCTCCAAGATTTGGTCAGCCTGAATTCTAGAACAGCTGGATCTTTTGTGAAAAGTAAATGTCAGGAAGTCCCTTGGGTCCTAGATCGGCAACTTCTTTCTTCCAGTCTTTCATGCTGGAGAGTGACTGATGGTGGCTGACAGTACTGTGCTTCATAAACCTTTCTTTCCAGTCGCTTCTGACAAATATAAGGAAATATCTTCTGATATAGCTTTAGACAAACAACTTGTCCTCTGATTTCTTGCTGAAAGCTCACTAAGATCTTATTATTCAGAACTCAGCAATTCCTGAGAGGAACAACTTCTGTAAACTGGACTGGGAATTTAGGTTATATAGCAATATTCCCTTGAGTCCACTATTTACAGTGGAAAAGAAGAAGAGGAAAAATGTGAATGAAGCAATGAAAAATATGGCAGGTATTAGTTAATGAAAATGAAACATTCTGTAAGTTTGTGCGTATTTTACATTACAACAGAACAGCAGACCTGGTTAGAATTTAGTCCATAAAAGCAGTGTGAACAATTTTTACCTCAGATAGACCTCACTTTGTCCTTTAGGAGAACAAGAAGAAATTGTTTTTCAAATATGAAATAATATTGGGACTTTTGGGGGGATATGAATCCTTTCAGCTTTCCTAAGGACTTGTGCCTCACCTGTAGATGTTAAAGATGGAAAAGCCTTATTCAATCATGAACAAGGCCATTACAGGTTTTATTCTCTGGAGTACAGTTTCTAGTATTGTGCTCTCCTAGTTTTGTATTTTCTCAACAATAAGGCTGCCTTATCTTTTTCTCAGGAGGCTATTCCACTGCCTAATAGGAATCACTATCAGGAAATACTTGAGATATCCACCCTACTGTTTCCAAGATCTCTGATGTAGCAATGTATGGACAGTCATTCTGTACTGAGCTGGCGCTGATCTTTCAACACAGGGAATCTCAGTCTCAGCTTTGGGCTGCTCGAGTTCACAGGAAGGTCCTCACCAGACGAGAAAAGTTTACTACATCGCTGCTGGATTTATTTCACCTAAAATTAATTCTGCACAACACTTCTGAAAATTCGTCCTTACTCGTGAAATATTGATTAACCAGAGGACAGTGACTGATAGCTAATCAACGCTGGCGAAACTGGGCTGCTCGCAAAACTTGTCACAGGAGCCACAATTTCATACTGCTCATTCCAGTCATTCTCCTGGAGCACATTAACTATGTCCTCTCTGTGTTTGTTATTGTCATCTTTTGGGCATTTCCAGGCTATTGATATCTGCCTTTCCTCATGGAACAGGTTATGGACATTTGGCTCTTTTAGTTCTTCTTTATAGATGAATACCTTCATCTAGTTTGTCTTGCTTGTCTTTGAACTCTGTCCGTTTTACTGACAAACAGCAAACACTGTGATCTACTAGCCGGGACTGAAGGCAGTTCAGCATGTGGAGTCACTCTGGAGCCACAGAAGCAGGGATTTTTACCTCCCTGATTGCTAAGCAGCAGCCATAGTAAGGCTGAAATATATGTATTAATTTTGCTATAAGTGTGCTCAGTTATGTGAATCTTTCAGCTCATCTCTAAAGTCAGTTACGGCAGTGCCTACAGAATACCAAGAAAGCAGGTTACATTGTTAGGGATATTTTATTACTTACTTCATCCCAACCACTAAACTAGTAATGAAGTTTCTCCTCTGTAGTACCTTCCCAGTATATCTTTGATACGCTTGTAATCTTCGTAGATGTTTGCAGAATTCTTAAAATCTCTGGTGGCTGAGCATTTGCCGAGGTGCCCTATTGCTGGCTTAACGAGGAAAGCAGCTGAGAGAAGGAACCTTCTGACAGCCAGAGCAGAGCAACCAATAAAACCCATTTAGAAATCTCCTGCAGCTTTTCTTGGCCGAGGGCTTCCCATTTCTGGGGAGAAACACTGGAAATAGTTCTGTCTATCTGCTGGAAGTAGGGATGTGTGTTGTGGCTTAGCTTTGCAGCCAATCCCACTCGGTAACCCAGAGTCAAGGTATTACCAGCATTCAGTTGTTATCACATCACCTGCTTAAGAGTATGCAAAGTGTGACTGTATTAATGACGGAGAGAGCAGGGGGCATGTTGTGTGCATCTGTGTGCTAGTGTGAGGGGAATATTAACTGAAAGAACCTCCATTTTGCTTTTGTCAGAAGTTGCCAACTTTGCCTTTTGATGGGAGGAATGAGATAAATAACTGGACCAAGTTTTCTCCAGTTTTCATCAATATGAACCTGAATTCAGGCCACAGAAGAGACTCTGTGAATTTATACTAGTGAGTACAAAATTTGAACCTCTGCCTGCACAGGCTTTTCCACGGTATCAGCTCTAAATTTCCTCTTTGTCCCAAACTGTCCTCTTTGTCCATATTGCCATACACATTGGGTCTTTTGGGACGTGTTTAATAGAGGAGATCTCTGGTGAGGAGGTGGATCAAGGAGTCTGGCCACGTGCTGTTCATCGACACCTACTAACCAAAGCTAGCATACTAAACTAATAGGTAGCTCTGCTCACGGTGCCTGGTTAACCTTTGAGATGCCCTGCATCGTTCGTTCCATCATATGTGACTTCCTCTCCCAACAGCATTTTGTCTATCAGGAAATGAGAAACCCACCCATCTTGGATGTGCTACGTTCACAGTCTCAACCTGCTCCAGTTGTGTTCTCCCAGTCCCTTTCAAGTAAGAGGGTAGATTCATACCCTGTATCTCTTCTTGTGTGTTTTTGTGAATCTGTTGCCTGTTCCTTCATAAAATATATCTGTCTGCAATAGCAGCCTCATATAATTGAGGGCAACCTCCTGAGACAGTATCGCTATTTACAACCATTGTTCCTCTTCGTTGAGATGCACAGTGCTATTTTCATGAAGTAGGGCAGTTCCCAGGGCTTCAACTTTGTATTGTTTTATTTTTGTTTTTCTTTATCTGTTGCTTTATACATGTGCAAATCTCTAATGTGTTTGACATCAAGTTTTAACGGTGCAGGCAGGTGTTCTGGTTTTCAATTTTCTGTAGAACAAAATGTCAGAGGGTGAAAACCCACACTTCAATGGTATTGTTCCTTAATTAAATAGTGCTAAATATGGGTAGGAAACTGATTCCAAGGTCTTTCAAATAAGCACTTTATTTTGATATAATTTCCCAATACCTCTTTAAATTAAGGATAATGGAGATTATTGGTTGCTTCTGCCTAGGTCGTGTTTAAATTCATGTCCATTAAATTCTAGCCCAGTCTCAGCTGTATCTCTGGGCAGGTAGAATACATAAGAAAAATGGATTTGATAAAAGCAATTGTTAATTTAGTTGCACTATCTGCTAGGGAGACTATGTCAAGGAAGTGCAAGTAGCAGTCTAAGGGAAGTTTATTTTTCTATGTAGGATGAACAAAGGTTGGAAATGTGCCTTTCCAGCCATGCTCTACTTTGCACATTAATTCCTGTGTGAGCTAAGCCTTGCCAATAGTTATGAAAATGGACACCCCTGTGTCATGAGGGACATTTTTTGTAAATGCAGACTGACACACGTGAAACCCAAGTTTTCTCCCACTTCAGGCAAAGGCCTGAATACATGCCTACAGTCACCAAATCTCTTCTTTAACTCCTTTGGTTTCCCATGTCTATTTTCACCATGGCAGACTTGTTTTGTTCATTTGGACACCTGGTTTGGGCACAAGCCCTTCCCCTGCTTTACATCCTTGAGGAGTCTCTGTGTCCTACCTTCTGCTGGGTCACATGTGTTGGTGATGGCTCCAGCAATGCTGCCCCAACTACCAGGGATTACTTTAGTTATCCCACAGAAGTTGTCTGTGCCTCTAAAGGGAGGCAACTAGATAGCCCCTAAAAGAAAGTAATACGATCAACTCAGTGCTGTTTCAACACTTTTTTTCTGTGGCTGCCAGATTGAATGTGGCTCATAGGGTCCACCAAGGTGTGTTGAATTCAAGAGGTCAATCACATAGCCTGAGTTGAGCACTCTGCATAACATCAGATCTGTCTGGTGGTGTAGCTCTGTAATTCATCTTTCGATTAAAGCATCTGTCCTGGATGCTTTTCTGCATGACCTTTTCTGCATAACTAAGGAAGAAAGTGCTAATGTTCAAAACCAGCTGATACAGTGAAGCATTGACATGTTTTGGTAGTTTAAAGAAGCGCCAGGGTTTATTGTAGTGAAACAGGGGATTGTATTTGCATTTGATTCTGCAACTCTAATCTCATCAGAGTTAAGACAGCCAAGATAAACCTAAGGCAACTTCATACTTAACATAGCTTCTTTACACAGTCATGCTTAGCAGCACGGCTATATATTCCCAGGACAGCTATGGCCTGTTTTTTAGTGTGTATTGGAGTGTTTCTGTTTTTAATATACAGGTCTGACTTTGAGGAGGGGAAAACCATGCTTTTTGTAAGTTTTTCATGCTGAGAACCACAATTAAAAGTAATTGCCTCTATTTCCAAAGTAAAACATGCCTTTTAAAAAGTATAATATTCACTAGTACCCAGGGGGATACTTATGCCATGTAGAGACAGTTTCCATATTTCACTTTGTAGGTGTTCCCATCTGCCTCTCTTAAAGCAGTTCTTCCTGAGAAATGAATGAAGCAGTTTCCTGACAAAAGCCAGTATAAAGGGAAGAGGAGGACAACATACCAGAAGTAGAAAAATGAAATAAAAGTGATCATTGCATTAATCTAAAGGCATTTGTGCAAATTGCTTCATAAATATAAAGTGTAGACTGCTGTGATAAGTAGAGACGTTTTAAGATTGAGATGTTTTATATACAAGTCTGATGCTAATTGTAAACTAAAAAGATTCTATTGATAAATGAAACTTGCCTTGCAATTTTTTTTCTCATAAAGATAGAAGTCTCATGAACTAAAGTTGTTTTACCTATAAACCATTATAAATAAAGGAGAATCAAGCTAATACCTGAACTTTGAGGGGAGACAGAGCAACATAAAATGAATTTGGAAACCAGTCATGACCTGGTAACAAATTTTTCTGAAACAGCCTAACACAGAGGCCCAGATCAGAATATCCTACATTTGGAAATTGGAATTTTATGCCTGGAAAGGAAGAGACCTATAAAACAATACAGGTTTAGATTATACAGAAAGGGTAGACATGTCTTTCTGCATAGCTCGTGCCTGTCTGGGATAACCAGCTGTCGTCTCACGCAGCCAAGGGGAAGCAGGCAGGAGGTCCTCTGTGTTTGTCCCGCTCAGACGGATGGGCAGCAAAACACGTACGAAAGCACAAGTGTGGGGCGGGTTCGTAACCTGCTCTTTCCAGGTTATGAACTTTATCTTTTTTAGGTAACTACTTCACGGGGAAGAACAACTGGACAGGTATTAGTTTTGCCAACTACCTTAACGTTTATGTTCCCTAGAGTGCATGCTACACACAGTGTAGAAGTCAGATTCTTGCCAAATACTACAGAAAGGAAGCACAGAATCGGCCCCCTTCGCAAGCTTTTAAAATGTAAACAAACTGGTGGGATTTACACAGCGTCATCATTGCTTTCTGGCTTCCTGAATTGGCCAAATCGATTTTCCAATTTCCTTTGGACTTCCTCTGTAGGTCAACCCCCTGTGCAGATAAATCTTCAAAAAAAAAAAAATGCAGCTCAGTCTATGAAGTGATAGTCCAGGCTTTCAGGAGGCCTGAGCCTCTACATGTAAAAGCCTGGTTTTCAGAGGCTGTGTTCACGTAGCCGTAGACATAGGAGGTACTTTTAGAAGCAAGGGTGGAGAAGGAGGTTGGGGCACTGGTAGGGTGCTTGGGAGACCTGGTGCCCTGACATTCTGCTCTCCATAGATTTCATGCAGGATTTGGGGCAGATCACTTTGCCTCTCTGCATCGCAGTTACTCAGTTGTAAAACGGGGACAGCTGTCCTCTTCTATTTCTCAGAGGACTTGTGAAAATAAAGGCATTAAAGATTGTGAAGCCATCTGTTGCTATCGTGATGAGGCTTATTTAGGTGCCGAAGAACCAAGATTAGAAACTAATACGTTTCCTTGTGCAACTTATTTAGAATATAGATGGGCGGTGCTGACGTATAGGGTCTGGTTCTGCTTCCAGTAATATGGTTATTGATTCTCAGTGGGGACAGGATCAGTCCTCAGTAGATTATAACAGACACGCTTTGTTAAACTCTATTATTTTAAATGCCTCAAATTGGGTCAGTTGCATAATGCCTTATGGCGGCCTGTTATACCAGATAAAAATGATGTGCAGGACTTTAACACCTGTCATAATTGCTAGACGCTTCTACACTTCTTGTCAGGTGTTTGGAGCTAAGGTGAATGCAGTGGAAATGTGGAAACTCAGCAGAGGGGAAGGTTTGTAAAATTCCTGGAGGTATTGGGAGAAAGAGTGGGGAAAGTGTGAAGGGGAAGGGATTTCCTTGTTTCAGATCTGTGGGAGTGCTGTCACAGGGAGCACGCTATGGATGAGTCAGAGGACGTGGAGCAAAGTGCTCGGGGAAAACAGAGTCACTGGGATCCCTGTGATACTGCCATTGATGGGAAGGCTGAGATAACTTCCTTTTATGTGGTGGTTTGGCCTGCAAGAGTAGATTTGATATCCAAAGATTGATAGATTTTGCAAATCCCATTTGCCTATCTTTTCCCAGTGCTGTGAGGATATCATCAGTGCATCAACACTATTTAGTCTTATTGAATAATTTAGGTTGGAAGGGACTTCTAGGTCTTCTTGTCCACCCTCCTCCTCAAAGAAGGGCCAACTTCAAAGCTAAACCAGGTTACTTGGATTCTTGTCTAATCAAGTTTTAAAAACCTTCAAGGATATTGCATAACCTTTCTGGGCCACAGTTTCAGTGCTGGTCCACTGTGAATAAATTTTTCCTTATATCTCACCAGAATTTTCCATGCTGCAACTTGAGTGTTGGGTCTTTATTGGACTACTCTGAGAAAAATTGCCAAGCAAGTTCAGTGCCTTTGAAGCCTTGAGTGTGTCAACAGGATACTGGGCTTACTGGTAAATGCAGTGCTTGAACTTGTGTTCATCTATGTGTTGGTGCACAAGTCTTACTGCTGGCCAGACCCGAGCTATAGCTCTGCGTGGGACAGCCCTGTACCACCTGCGGCACTGCCTCTCATCCTCAGCTTGCCTGGGTATCTCTTGCGCTACGCTGCTTTGCACCATCTGTGTTTGCCCTTGGAAAACAAAAACATATTTGGCATGGGGAGCTTTAATAAGTGCTTGGTTCAAATAGGTGAAGATCTGGGGTCAGCTAGAAGGTATTTGCTTTTAAACAGCCTATCAAAATATGAAATGCTTTCTCTAAATCTGATATTAAGAGTAGTCTGGAAGATCTATGTCCCATTTCCAGATGGGCTAACTTAATATCTCTGTGAATTATTTGGCACATTTTAAATATATTCCTCTTTTCCCTGCACCTGATGCAAAGGTATCATAATACTATGTCAGGATAGCTTGGCGAATTGTTCTGGTTCTTATACTAAGGAATAAGCTATTCCTTTCCAGACTTTTTGGGCCCTCTTTAATATTCTGTCCCTTTTTAAACCTGATGTGTTTTTTTTTCTCCTACGTATATTTGACTCTGGGTTATTCTAGCACCCAGTTCTCACCCAGCTGTTTTTGTCCACTGTTTTGTTCCTTCTTCCAGCTGCCCTGCAGCTCTGATGTCTCTGATGCAGAAAGAACAGAGGAGCTGGTAAAAAAATAGAGCAGCTAAATGATTATATGTTCCTGCTTGACCAACATGAGTTTTTCCTGGTCTTTAGACAAAGCAAGTATGACCACTAAGTGCAAAATTCTCTGAAGAAGAAGAAAGCCAAGAAGCCTTCCTTATTTTCTGTATTTTGCCAAGGCATTTTAGTCAGAAGCAATAGGAAAACAAACATTATTTTCTCACATCCAGGTGAGACTGATTCTAATTGTTGAGAACAAATTTTGTTTGTAGTTATCTGTGTATCACAGCTAGTTTTGCCAGTAATTTTCTTTAAAAATAATAAATAAAACTGTGTAGACCACTAAAGTAAGTATTCTTTTCTACCATTGTCTACTGTTTAGTAAATAATTTTGGGAGGAAGGATTCATGTTTCCTGGAGTTTATAATATTAGTTTGTTTAGTCATTCTTGGCTCTTTCAGATGATTAAGCTAAGGATCAAATTCTACTTTCCTGTACCTCTGAGTCATTGCAATGACTTTCACTTTTCATTTGCTTCTCTTGCCTGAAGTAAAAGCCAATAACCATATGTAAATGCACTTCAGAAATTCCACAGGTGCTACATGGAAAATTGGCTTATAAATTGAATTAAGACAGAGTTGGATGCTGCTGAAACATAAAAGTAAAGGCTACATAACTGTGCTCCTGCTACTGGGACCAGGACTTGGAAGGCACTTAGCAATTCAGATAATCCTCTGAGTGGGGCTTGAAAAAACCCGGGAAAGCAGCCTGGGAATCGCTAACAGGGCTCCGGCTGGCCTTGCACTGGCTGCAGCACCTCCACAAGCTGCACCGCCTGCTCCAAGGGCTGGTGCCTGGGGAAGCAGGGGTGGTTGCTCTCCGTGCTAACGGCTGGGCTATGAATGTCTTAACCCCTTTCTCCTTGGCAGTGCCTCTGTGGCAAAGGGAGCAGAGTTCCTGGCTTTTTCCTTTCAGTCTGTTGGCCTGGGTCTTTGGTTTGCCAGGGATGTTTTCATTAAGGGGTTGCAAAGCTCTCTTCAGCCTGTTCATAATTAGCAGATTGTGCCCCAGGGTTGCTGAGACAGGTTATGTGGTCTTGCAAAAGCAGTTACAGCTTAGAGTGGTTTCTTTGCCACATTCTCTCAATGGATGATTGATTGCTCTATTATCCTCCGGGACAGGGAGGGGATGAGCAGACTGAGAGTTATCACCGAACGAGAAAAGTGCATCATCCTGGTGTTTCCTGTTCTGCTCCAAGCACCTGGGTGGATCCAGAGAGAGCAAGGCATGCATGTAAATGGCCCAGATTTTTTTTCATTGCCTGGTTTCGGTATTCTCCAAACAGCTTGCGGCTTTCCAAAGGTTCAGTGTTACATCCGCAGGGTGGGTTTCCATTTGCTGTACCCAGTATTGAGTAAAAGGCTTTTCGGGCCAAAAGCCTTTGGACCTTCACTGTGTTTCCACACTGGAAATTGGATTTAAATACTGCATCTCCGCTGGAAACTTACACTCTACTTTAGAAACTGGACCAATGTGGCTCAAAGGCCAATGAACTATATGCATGGCTATGAAAGCAGATTTGCACCATGATTCAAGCTTGGTATAAGCAATAACTTAGCTGATTTGGAGGAGACGGGCCTTTGTTCCCTTTCTTTCCATTGTTTTGGAGAGAGAATGTTTCATGAAAAATGACCACGTTAAAGTTAACTTTGCAGCTGATAGCGGTATCCCTGCCTGTAGCAGTATCATCTCATTTCAACCCTCAGTGAGACCAGCAAAAGATTCAGTGGGTCCGATTATGGTCTTACTCAGATGTGCTTACGCCAGCAGGCTTCTGTGGTGGTGTTATTGTTTGTTTGTAACAGTGTCAGAACAAGAGCAGAGCATCTGGGGACAAATCTAGATATCTGGATTATTTCTGTGGAATTCAGCTCATTCCTTGCTCTCCCTTATCCTGACTGAAAAGCAAACTGCCCAGGCAAGGGACTGAACCAACTTCCCAGGTTGGTACTCTTCCAAGAAGCTCATCATGGAAGTTGTATTATTTGCCAATGGTTCAAAAAAAACCCCAATAAAAACTGCTTGTCTTACTTCTGGGAGAGAGAATGGGCACCAGTCTTAAAGAGGAGGTTTTGAGCTGTGAATCCCAAGCAGACAGAGGCATTTCTTGTAGCTATGGAGAAGTTGTTGGAGGAAAATGCAGATTTAAGAAACACCCTATCCTTACTATGTCTGCATTGATGAGCTAAGGGCAGAGGAGCGGCAATTTTAGGTGGTCCCTTGGTATGCCAGTTTAATGTGCATTAGACTTTGCTATCACGTACCAAATGCACCATGTAATAGGGAGACCTATCACTAGGGGTGCGGTCTTTAAAAGTGAGGTATGGTGGTGGCCATCTTCAGTTCTGTCTTTAGTGTCACTTTCTTTGCCCAAGGAGGGAAATGGTTTTAATTGACTTTATATTTCCTCTAACAGCTAAACTGAGATTTCCTTACTGTCTGAATCAAGAAGAACATTTTGCTTTGGTAAAATAAGTAAAAAAATCCCATTATTAGACAAGGGTAGGGAAAGAGTGAGACTTTTTGTCCCTCAATGTATGCTTAAGAAACTTTCAAAGATGTGGTGGTGTTTAGAAATCGATGAAAACTAGATGGGTTTTAAATATTAAGAGGCAG
This sequence comes from Mycteria americana, assembly GCF_035582795.1. Taxonomy (NCBI): domain Eukaryota; kingdom Metazoa; phylum Chordata; class Aves; order Ciconiiformes; family Ciconiidae; genus Mycteria; species Mycteria americana. The sequence goes on from NC_134366.1 coordinate 52,293,622, forward strand.
GAATTTGCCTTCAGGTAAAGGATGACATTTGCATAGTAACAAGAATGACTCATATGTTGTTAGGTGAATGTCTAACTAGAATCTAAAATTCCTGTGCATCAGTGACCTTTTACCTTAGATGGCAATGGGAAATATGCTAAGCAGGGTACCCAACTCTCCATCATGTACCACCACAGGAACTGACTGGAGAGAATTCATAAATAAGGTGTAGCAAAATGAGATGCTGAACCAAATTTTATCACTGTACAGGTAAACCTCCCATTGCTTTGTATAGAATTACTGAACTTTCTTTTTTCTTTCTTTTTCTTTTTACCCAGAAAACCATGCAAGAAGAGGGAACCTCTTCTTGTAGTAACTACTTTAGAAGCCATTAACTTCACTGCAATTTCACTTCTATAGTTTAAATTATATGAAAGAACATGCTGATTTGTCTTCTTAACCATGTCTCTCCTCTGCCTAGACTTATAATCTTCAAAACAGAGTATCCAAAGGTAGAAAGGCAGTGAAATGCCTCTGTTAAGTTTTGTTGATTTATGGAATCAAAATTGAAGTGATTGGTTCAAACATAATATTCTTTTTGTAAATCTTTGAACCAGCTTTCCTGCAGAGAATTTGTTTCAAATTCAGTTTCTCATCTTAACTTTTTATTATAGTTTAACAGTTCGGGCAGGTTAACTTCAACAGATTTTACTGAGGTTTCCCATTAGGTGGATAACTCGGCCAGAATAGGAACCTGATTCCTTTAGCTACTAATCCTGTTGCTACAACCAGTAGGTAAGGTCATCTCCTATTCTGTTACTTACGCTTTTCCAGAAATGTTACAATCCTGTCACTTGTGAGAACATACATCCAAAGCCAACTCAGTTCTTTAGTACTTTCCCCATATTTTTTTATTTTCCATTTTTTCTTCTGTGTCTATAAATTGCCTGCTTATTGGACCTTGAAGATATTCTATTCAACTACTGAACCTAGCCTGAAAATAAAAATATTACTTTCATAAGGAATGCAAAGTGAAACAGATGACAACTTTTAATTTTAATTGCTTCTCTGTGCAAAGCATCCAAGGAACTGTAGTGCCTAAAACACAGCGACTCAGGAGTTACGGTGTCTGCTGCAGTCACGCAGAGTGAAAATACGTGACCCAGAAACTTCCCCAATTTACATTGCCAGAGCCCAGCATTGCTCATCTGCAGTAATCCTCATTAGTTCTGGATGAACTCAAACAGGTACTTGTATAAGTCCAGAAAACGCTTCTTTACTTGAGATTTAAATACACAATCTGATAATGAGTTGACTTTAGGAAACCTGTGCAACAGCAGAATTAGCTGCTGGTAAGCAGGGATGATGAACATCTGACAGTTCCCTGGAAGGCAGCACTCTGCAGTTTCTGATCGTGTAGTTTCCCATTGTGGCTGGGGATCCTGCATTTTTTATTTTTAATAAAAAAATGAGGTGTTTTTCCTCATTTCCATTGGAGTGAATAAGGAATTGCTCCACTTCTTACTGGAAAGCAATGGAGTGGAAGAGGCGTCTTAATCAGTTTCCACGTGGAAATCTTTAAGACCCTGTTGCTGGACAGCAATACTTTTCTATATGTCTTTTCACGTGCCATGGAATTATCTCCGTGTGAAACATTGTATGTTATAACAGTGTAACAGTCTGCTACATGAAATCATTTTGGCCTGCAGATTAAAATAATTTTCTGGGAAATTTACTGGCTTGCATGTGTTTCTGCAAGTTTTATTTCAACTCAGAGACTTGCAAAGCTTCTGGTTTTTCCTAAGGACTTCTAAATAAGCTAGAGCAAACTTACCTTGTCTCTCTGTCTCATAAAGGAGTACGACTGTCTGTGGATGTTTTAAATCATGCTTTCAGAAGTTGTAGAATAAATCAACCCTGACCGACTTTTCAGTATTTCTGTGGTGGCTTGTCGTGGTATTCAGTGAAGATTTCTGCCTACATTATTTAAGTCAAATTCAGCATGACCTTAATTCACTGCTGTAAATTGGGTTTGAAGATATCTTTGTGTTATTTTTCCCCCCTAACACATGGAAGTTTATCTCCTCTAAAAAGAATAGCCTCCACCTCATTTGTTGTTATACTTTAATCTTTTAATAATCAGCACTTAATTTTGGTTTAATCTTGACTCTGTTATTTACTCTGCTGTAATATCATAGGCAAGGTCCTTAACCTCTGCCCACCTTGGGCTACCCACTTCAAAATGGTTATCTAAATAGCAACCTACTTATTGTTAAGGATCAATTCATTTATTAACTAATTAACTGAAAGCACTCTGAAAATATAAAGATGCTATAGATGTAATTTTTATCATTAACAATGCTTCAAAACCGGTAATGCTAAAACATTCATTGGCAAAATCTAGTGGGTACTGAAAGAATATTTCAGTAACTCAAAATGGAAAGGTGTATTGTCCGGATACGTGTGAAGCGTTTACAGTATTGGGAGTGGAAATGTCCTGATTCTGAGCTTCCCTCATGTCAGCTTGAGTCAGGGGAAACATCCATTGCCAATAGTGATGTACTCTAACGTAAGACTGGTGAGAAGTGTATCAATAGTTGGGACTGATTTGCAGTAGATATAGATCTATATTATGTAAAAATGTTAAAGTTTGTTCCTGCCTTATGGTCTGTTCGTAATCCTTACCTATGACCTTTCAGACTATTTTTCCCTCATCCTCTGTGGGTTGCCTATTTGATGGCATGAAAGGATGAGCAGGACATAAATTTTTTTTCTCGATATTAATTGCTCCAATACCTGGTGCTTTTTTTGTGCGTCTGTCTTCAAAGTTCGCTCCTGCTCAAAGTGCGCGCTTCCTGCTATGTTGTGTTAAAGGGCTTTTAGCAAAGGAGCGGTGCCGCTCGGTGATGGGGAGGATGCCGTGCTTTGATCAGCAGCTTTTGTGCCTGTTGAACACCCTTGCTCTGATCTGAACACTGTGTGCACCCCTCTGGATTCTTGATCAGTGTGGTTTGTTTGCTGTAGTTCTTGTCACGGTATTATGCAGAGCTTGTTAAAATGCTGACACTTCTCCCTGCCCCTGGATTATTTTTCCTGTGTTCTTTTTGTGACCTCTGGCTGATTCTTAGCCTCTGTGTACCTCATATACTAATTTGCTGTTGTTTATATCAGAAATAGGATGCTCTAACTTGTTATCTACAACTATCTAGGTTATGAAAATATATATTCAGCAAATACATCCTCTTTTTTTTGTTACTTTCCTGCCTTCTGTGCTTTTCAGCACCTCAGTATAGCTCAGACTGACCAAACCTAGAAACAGCTGCTTACTCCTGGCAGATTTTAACACTCGCATCAAAGCACCAAAGTTCTTAATCCTGGTACCCGTGTAGCCTGTATACGTACCCACAGGGCCATATGCACTACAAAACACTACTTCATTGCTTCTCTTCAAAAGCAGGTGATGCCATGGAGGTAGCCAAGGTATGTCACTGGGCAAGTGGGAGTGACTGGCTTTTTTTCTTACCCCGTTGGAGGGGACTCAAACCCACTTCTGTGGGACAGAAGTGATTGCCACATGAGTCATTGCATGCTATTTGAGGCCAAGCCCCAGATGTCTTTTCCAAGGTGCTAAATATTGCTAACATTAATAAAATACTTTTTTTTAACCCTATAATATGAATCACACTCGTGATCATGAAGAAAACATAAGATACTTTAATTTTACCCTAAGATAAATTTAATGAGATAAGGGACAACATGGACCTCATCTAATTTATCTGCAATAAAACATGAGTGGCAATAGCCTTGAGATCTAGGTGGCATGAAAGCAGGTGTTTATTACTTATGGCATATATTTGCAACAAAAGATGCATTTACATGTAAAATGTATTGCCAAGATTGATCAAAAGCCGGTATTGGCAGCAGTGATAAGGCACTTTATGATCAGTCATGTGGCATGGCTTGTCAATCAAAGAGGAATTGCTGCTCTATTCCCCCACGACCTTTGCAGACAAAAGGTCAAGGTAGTGAGAGCACTCAACAGTCGAGTCAGCTCCTTTGCAGCATCAAAAGCTCCATGTTTGCTCTTATTTGCTAAATATACAAGAAGTAGAATTTCTAATTTTCTGAGCATCTCAGTCCAAGAATAAAAGCTGCGCTTTTATCTACATTTTATATGCCATGTACCGCATTTACTGTCTTTTGCTGCAGCTGAGACACCCTGTGTTGCAAACGATAGATGTTCTGCCTTTACCCTTAAATCATGCTGGTAGGGATAGTGACTCTGATTCTGCTCTTATACCAGGCTCATTCTGAGTGAAGGGCATGGGAGAAACACAGTTTCTTTAGAAAGTGCCATCAGCTTTATTAATCTTAAACTTGTTTTTATGTATTGGATCACTAAAAATCCCTTTTTTTGTGGGTTAAAATAATCCCTAATGGTGTATGAGCATAAACAGCTAGCAGACACCAGGAATTGTTTTCCCTTTGCAGTATAAACTCTTTAGCCATTTATTTAAGTTGTGCAAACAATTTGGGGTGCAAATAATGTGGACTAAAGTGATTTGAAGAAAGAGAATTCATTGCTTATGGACAGCTGCTCTAATCACTTCATCCTTACATACAGTAATAGGACTTGGCTGTGGAAATATTGTAAAATGCTCATTCCTACGGCGGTCTAAATCAGCAGCGTGGGAGCTGGCTGCTCCGCAATGGCAGCTGAAGAGCCACTGTTTGCTTTTCCAGCACTGTAACTATATAGAGAGGGACTCCAGATCTGTAAAAACACATCCCGCATAGCAAACAAAATAAAAAAAAAAAAACCCACTAGCTTAAATGACATTTCTTTTGAAATGGGAGCAAGAGAACATAGCTAACCCTCTTCCGTCTGCTTCTGTCATTGCAGTAGGACTCTGGTATTAGTTTCATAATGCTGTTCAGACATATAAGCACCCTTTCCTTTACAGCCTCTCAAATTATTCCACAGTTCCACAGGAAGAGATTTCTTCTGCAAAGAGATATTCCCAAATCCCCTAGCCAAGGAGCCAGGTGGATTAAAAAAAAAAATGAACAGAGATAACCCCTCTGCCTTAAGGCAGCTGGATATTTAGCCTATTCTTTTTTTTTTAAAGCCTTATCTTCCCAAAGCTCTCCTTTCCCCCTCCTCTTCCCTCCTTTGCCATACGAAAAGCTCAGTATGACTTGGGCAGCTGGCAACCTCCGGGTCACCCGCATGCTGCTGAGGCCCAAACCTTCAAAATTGTTCCCCTGACATGAGCAAGATTATTTTTTTTTCCCTTGGAGCAGAATGTGGCCCTTTTCAATCTTATCTGTTAATGCTGATTCTTCTTTCTATCTCAGTATCTGTAATAACATTAATTGGGGCTGAGCACATACAGGGTACAGCATAGGTGGCACTCTGTGGGTACAGAGAGTTGTGGAAGGCCGTGGAGATGTAACAGGCTCGTTATTTAAGGCTCACTAATAATCGCAGTAGTTCTGTCTTGGTTGCCAGTTTTTAGATTTGTGTGTTGAAACATCTTGAACAAAATGTTAGTGAGAGCATTTCTGCAGCGTCCTGCTGACTGAATTCAAGGTGCTGCCGCATTTGCCATCTGCCTGCGAGCTCACAGTGGTAATTATAGTGAGTCTCGCAAGTGCTGGAACGAGAGGTATGTCAAATGCATTTTCCTTCCTTTTGAAGGTAATTTTCGTTTTCTCAACTCATTTGAAACTGCATATGATTATCAGCTGCAGGTGTGAGAGCCACACAGAAGAAGACAGACGTGTGTACACACCCACGGAGCAAGATACCAACTCCTAGATTGTCCAGAAGAGCTTACGTACTAATCTCGGCACTTTTAAATTAAATGCAGGGCTGGAGAAAATTCCCTCATTATTACTGCTCCTATCCTTGTGCGTAGAATCTTAATGTCTCTCTTATTAGTGTGACAATATAAAAAAAGCACTTGATTTTGCTGAGCATCACTGGAATAACGTGCACTGGAATAAAAACACATATATTATGAAAGTTGCTAAAAGTGAAAGTCACTTGCAGTTTGCTGAAACTTCCAGGGGTTTCTAGTTTTAGTTGAGTTGCTGCTGTTCCTTGCAGGTTGTTTCAAAACCTTGCAGGGTTAAAAAGGATTGTGAATAGCAGAGAGCAGTAACTGAAGTAGGTGGTATTAACAGCCTTCCTCGAGTTGCTGCAGGCATTTCATTTAGCTGCCGTTCAGAGCACCTGATTGTATTCTGTGTAGTCGGTGGAGGAAAGAGGCGAGTCTGGAGGCTGATCCAGAAGACTTAAGTTAGGTGTGTGCATTCCCTGCATGGTTGCTGTGGGATGTGATGTACAGTGCAACCTATAGGATCCTTGACTATCAGCCTAGTGCTAACAATGTGTCCTTCCATGGGGTGAAAGGGAGAGCAATGGCTTATGGACACAGCCATGGTGAGGATAAGCAGAGTGAAAAGGTATAACCCAGCACTATGTAATGAATAGTTTCATTTGGTGCGTGAATGTTGCTGAGGAATTGGGGTCCTGGAACTGACTTCTGTTTTGAAAGTGATTAAAGTCCTGGTGCATTTGAATATTGGCCACCTTGGAGGATGAGGTTTGGATCTGGCGTGGCACATGGGAACTGGATCCAGGCAGTTGCTCCAGCTCTTCAGGAGCCTGCCCGTCCTCACGCAGGGGAGTGCGGGGAACCACCCTTCAGGGCTGTGGCTGGGATTCATTTTGAGGCTGTGGAAGAGCGAGCAGGTAGAAGGAAGACTCTGTTGTCATCACGTATCTCCTCTGCTAATCTGCTGGGAAAACTGGGGTAGGAGAGAGGAATGAGTGGAAGTTTGCTCTCCATGGATTTCTGGGTGGGACTTGCTTGGAGTGACCCACTGGAGAGGATAGCATTCATTTGAAGATGGGTCTTCCCCCCCCGCCCCCGAGTTTGCCACCTTTCTGGCTCTGGTGCCTGGCCAGGAGTTGGGAAGGCGTTACTGTAAGAGACTCCCTTGGACCACTGCTGTCCCTTTTTTCTCCCTTAAAAGAAGAAGAGGGAAACTTTGTCCAAGCTCCACTTTCTCCTAAGTGTGACTGCTTGAACGGCTTTCCAGGTTGTTTGCCCTCATGAGATTGAAAAGAGAAGGGCTGTGCAGGGAAAGAGCTCAGTGAGGGAGACTTACAGACCATCCAAGCCATGGATAGATTTTAAGGGATATAGAGAAGGGTCCTTCAGGAGATTGCGAGCACCAGGTCTCTCTCAACCTGCTTAAACAGGACATTCTCGCATGCTTTAAAGTAAAGCCTCTGCATTTGCACATGCAGGTTCAAGGGTCAGGAGTGCTCAGCAGTTTAATACGTCAAAGGCAAGAACAGACTTGAGCTTTCCTGATTTTATGCCTTAACTAAAAGGACAGTGTTACGGTAATCTTTCCTGTTCAAGATTTAAAGTAATTCTGTGGCAGTGGAATATCTTGTACTTTTTAGACAAGAATTTCTATAAGCATCTGGACTAATGAAGTCTTGTTTTCCCATGGATTTGTGTTTCATGGTGGCTTATGAGCTCCAAAAGACATCTTTGCCATGACTGGGGTATATATGCTATCTTCTTGCCTCACCTTATTTCATGCCTCAGCCAGTAGACTCTCTGGTGGCTAATACAGGCTGAGCTCGTCCAGCAGCCTTCTTCTAATGAGGGCAACTACTTGGATACCCCACTGCCTTGCACAAAGTGGAGGACTTATCCCGAGCACTCCCCCATTCTGTCAGAGGTAGCTGAAATTAGCCAATGGGTTCAAAAATTATTGAGGAACATATATAGAGTGTGATCACATAAGTCACGTTTCCATAGGAACTGGCTAAAAATACATCTGTATGAATACTCAGCGTCTATCATGATGAACTATTATGTAAGTAGGTTTTTTTTCTCAGTAAGAACATTGCAGCTGCTTGTTAATAATTTGTGGTAGAATTTACAGACGAGTTTACAAGTCATCATATGTGCAGTCGACTGTGTGCTTATTATATCGTCTGCCTTCTCTCCTGCTGACTAAAATGGGAAATTAACAGAGCATCCTTTCTCAAGACTTAAAAACATCCAGAAGATTAAAAATAGCCTCAGGCTTAAAAACTTCTTCACCTGGTAAGACAAACAGAGCTTTGTATTAACAGTCATATAGACGTGAGTAACTATGAGTGCTGTATGCGAGAGCTGGACAGGAAGGCTTCGAGGCCCGTACGTCACAGAAAGTGTGCCATATTGCACCACGGCAGCTTGCGAGTATTTGCTATGTGCAAGTAATGAGTCGCTGCAGACCAGGAAATTGTCGCCAAATAAATTATTCTAATTATGAATATATTCTTGCCTTGGTATAAACTTTCTTAGGATAGCAGATTTTTGTGGAGCCGTGCTTTAGGTTGTATGAGATGAGACAAAGAACATATTTTACCTTCAGGTGTCGTATATTATAACATCCTCCATGACTAAGATGAATTTCTGTGCTTGCAACTGCTTTTGTCTGTTTCCAGAAGCAGGTTAGGAATTGTCTACTGTGCTAACTAAAGGATGGGAATGGATGATGCATTCTTAGGAAACAAATCACTGAAAACATCTGGTTTGAAAAATTGTATAAAAGTATCCAGCACTGGACTTCTCCAAATCATTCTCTAGCCTGTTATAATATTTTATCTCAATTTACCAGAGTTTATTTCCTAAATATCTGGAAACATTTTTTTTTTCCCTGTTTTTTTTATTGTAAGTTTCTTTTAAAATTACATTAGGGTTCAAATTGTAAAGCTTAGCATCAGCAGTTCTTTTTTTTTTTTTTTAAAATTCAAATTTTAACTGTTAGACAATATTAGACTGTATATGTAATAGTAAAATTTAGAAAGTTTACATAATGCTATACTATGCATATTGTTCCAAACAGGGAGGAGGAAAGAGTCCATATGTCTTCTGAGCCTCATAAAATAGCATGCCACTGGACAAATTTTGAGTTGTGAATTTTAGCAAATGATGAATAACTTACAGACCCGGAGTTAATCATCAAAGATATTATTTAAATTAAAAATGAATTCAAGAATTCAACATGCTGTCTGTGGACAATTCATTGATAGAAAAGAAAAAAGGATGAAATTAATCAAATAAATAATTCATTGTAAATCATGCAGTTCTAATTATAACAAGGTGTTAAAAAATGGATCAGCTTCTGAAAGCACGGCTGAGTTCTACTATGCATACGTATCATTGCAAATGCAGCTGTCGAAGTATAATCCCTGTTTTAATTGCTTTTGGTTCAGGACAATAGTTAGGTACAGGAGTGGTAACAAAGGCATTGACTTACCCCATTTATTAAAAGCTGTTTTGTTTGTTTGCTTGCATGACAAAGCACCCTAAGCTAGTGGTTCTGCAATGCAAGAAAGACCAGCCTACCATTCCCAAATCTTCAAAGCAAAAGTCTGAACTAAACTGAGGTTTTCTGACCTTCTCTCTCACCGACTGCCAGCTCAGAGGTCTGTCTCTCTCTTTTCTGAGGGGCTGGTTATTGAAAAGGTATAGAGAAGACCTTTCCCAGCTCTTTTTCCTCCCACAGAAAGCGGCACTTGCAGATGCTCCTGCGTGACGCTCGCCAGCTCTTGGGTGGAGCAGCCAGCAAGAGGACCGCTTCACTGGAGGGCGCAGGGACCTTGCCGGGAGCATTGCTCAGCAACCCGCGTGCTGCTGAATTTTAGATGGAGGGTGAGGAAGAGGCAGCACAGAATCTAATGAGATGTGTACAAACACATTTGTTCTGAGGCCTCTAGAGCAGCGAATCACCAGGCACTTCAGCTTCCTGAACTCTTTGATAGCCAAGAGCTGGGTTTAGTAAGCCACACTAGTCCCACTCCCCTGTCCCACTGAGCCACTAGCACTCACCACTGCAAAGCCTGCACCAGTGAATAGGCAGGATCCAGCATTTCTTTCTTTTTTTTTTTCTTTTTTTTTTTTTTAGCTTTCACTTACCTTCCTCCCTATCGGCAGAATGAGCAGGACTTCTTTCTCAAGTTTTTTTGTGTCTGCAAAGCAAATCAGGGTTGGATGGTTCTCACCTGCAAGAATTGTGTTACACAGGCAAGGACAAATCCAGTGCTGTGCCCTGCACTTGCAGAGGTCCTAGTTTAGTTCCCATTATGATAAGAGCTAGCAGCAGTTGTAGTGAGAAGATGAGGGCATTTGTCATGAAATATCTGTATAGATTTTGAGCAAAACAGCTTTTATTGCCTTAATCACTCTTAGGGCAGTGCCGGAACAAAGGCGGCCTAGAAATCTTGAGTGCAAAAATAGCTGGCACATGAACCGGAGCCTCCGCTTAACTACAAATGGTGCTTTTCCCAGAGAGTGAAAAAGTCCCTGTCCTGTCAAAATTGGTGTGATGACTGGAAGTTTGAGATGCTCCATAGTGGTGGGTTCAGTATTTTTTAATACCTGCACTGTCTCTTGCATTTGTCACATCATTGAGTCAGGCAACAGCTGGTAGCCTGACTCTGTCACCATGCTGTAAAACTGTCCGGCCCTTTAGCCATCAGAAATTGCTGAAGATACTAGTTTTCTCTGCAGTCAAATAATAAAACAGAATGTAACTTGTGTACAGTACCTGTAAGATGATTGAAAAGTGAGGTGGAAGAGCAGGAAGAAGATGAGTATAAAGAGGATTAAAGTTGCCTCTATGTCAGCCGTGCCATATCATATTAGTAAAAATAAAATCACCAGAATAATACAATCTCACAAATGTATTTGCATCAGCATTTTGTCCTCTGAAAATGTATTAGCAGCAGCTTTTGCACCATCCTAGCAAAATTTGCGGTGGCAGAAAATTGCTTACCATTACTATGCAGTAAGGCTTCCATTTCTTCCCTTTAAATTTCAGATCCCCAAATACTACATAATAGTCCCCAATATGCCGGTGACTCTGGGATTTTTCTAGTGTTAGCAATTTTGAATGTACTCACAATGTTTTTGCCTTAGCGATATGAAAGCAATCAGCACTGCAGAACAGGAAAAAAAGAAGGAAAAGACCAATACCATCTATTAGTCAGCTTCAAAACATCACAAAATTCAGATTGCCACATGCTGAATACAAATGTGGTACAAATGTTCAGAAACTGCAATCAAATAGCTTTGAATGTCAAATGAAATTACTTTGGGAATCTTCTAAGCCCTGTTCTTAAAACACACTGGAACATAAATCCCCTACTTTCGTTTGATTAGTCCAAAAGGCTATAGGATATATTATTACATCTAGAAAACATGACTGGAGTCTTAGTCATTAGCATCACTGAACACACAAATTCCCTTAGGTCCTTATTTTTTCTTGCTCTGTATCTTCTGAATGGAACATAATCAATGACTTTTAAAATAAAAATATACCTTAAACTCACTGACACTTAGTTATAAATAATTTATTTTTTAAAGAAAATCCCTTGGGAGGTTTGCATCCGCTCAATTAGAGTGTGACAGCAAAATAAAAAAATTGATATTATTAGTGAATATTAAGAACTGTGGATAAAGTTATTTTGTTCCTCAGAGGTGATAAGAATCTTTGGTTGACAAACTCCCCTGCAGTAGTAACGATCTACTTTGGCCACAGAGCTTTGATGTAATTAAATCACAGAAGTGTGCAGTCAGTCTGCCCTTCATGAATTGTTGCAGCACTATGCACATTTTGCTTTTTTTAAACCTGGGAAAATGATAAGAGAAGGTGAAGACAATTGTGCAAAGACATTGATATGAATAGTAATAACAAGACCTCCAATCCCAGAAAACACCTCAGTTTAAGAAGGGATTTATACCTGTGCCTTAGTTCTATTCAATTTAATAAGACTTAAGCATGAGCTTAAAATTAAGCATGCAGTTAAGCGCCCTCCTGTATCAGGAACCATTGGGTCTGCAAGAAATCCCTGCTTCCCTCTTGAGGCCTCTTTTTGAAAGAGGTTGAACAGATCATTGAAATGGCTGTATTGGTCCATGTGGCACAGTATCTTACACTGGACTGACATACAGGATATGTCAAATATGTAAGTACAGGGCAAGTGTTTAGTCCTCCTTGCTGATAAACTCTTCCAGCCTCCAGTGGTTTGAGGTCCTCAGCCTGGTATGCTGTCTTCATGTTTAAGAGCCTTTGATGGAATCTTTTATTTGTTTGTTTATTTTTCCCTCCATGAATTTTTTCTGATCAGTTTTTGCAGTTTTGCATTTTTTAGCATTCCACAGGTTTGGGAACAACTTCTACAGTTGAGCTATGCATTCTTTGTTTTGAAGGTACATTCTGAAAACTTTGTTTGATGCCTACTAGTTCTCATACTAGAAAAGAAAATGAGCAATTGTCTCCTGTTCTCTCTATGCACTTCAGGATTTTGCCAACCCCCCTTATTCTCCATCTCTATTATCTCTTTTTTTTTCAGATTGAGGAATCACAATGCATTAGTTGCTCTTTGTTTGGAAGCTATGCCAAACCTTTGATCACCTTTATCGAGTTTCTTTGTGTCTCTTCTAGCTCAACTCGTATTCTTTCTGAGATGAGGGGAGCTGAATTGAACACAATAATCAAGATGCGGGTATAATGATGGTTTTCGGTTTTGTTCTCTATTTCTTTCCTAATAATTCCTAAAAGTCTAGTTGCTTTCCTGACAACTACTGAGCACTAAGCTGGCATGTTCACAGTGCTATCTATTATAACTCCAACATCTCTGTCTGGAGTGGTAATAGCTAGTTCAGAGCCCATCACTAGATCTTCAAAGTTAGCAATCTTTTTTTTTTTCCTCACGTACGTTACTTTTCATTGTCTCTTTTACACCTGACACAGGATATGGTATTGACCCCTTTACTGCGGATTGTTATTTGAGAGCTGCTTTCTGTGATTGGCACACACATCAGGCCAGAGTCTGAACAGAGTCAAATGTGTCTTGGCTTTGAGGACTTCAGTGGAGCCATGGCCCTTTGCCTTGACAGAGGAGCTGTCTGGTATTCGGAGTCCCTTGAACTTCTTGGCTAAACCAATAGGTTGCATGACATGTGCTATAAGAGAAAATTCAATAAAAAATGGGAAAACTGGTCTGTGTGATGGACAAAAGGGGAAGATATTTTGGTTTATCTCAAATTCCCTCATGATTCTCACCAGGTAAGAGGTGTTGCCCGTTTTGGTTACAAAACCCACGGTGCATTGTCGACGACTGCTACTTTTGCACCTACGTGGGGTACAGCTGTGTATCAGCTGATGCTGTGGAAGGAATTGGCTTGAACATTAGCTTCAGGGTCAAACCCTGCAGTTGTTGGTCATATAAGGGTAAATGAATGCATCTTCTTGACCAAATCTCTGGGGCGTGCATTTTCTCGACATTTTGGTCTCTCTTAAAGATCTGTCTCTGTGAGGATGCCATAAAGAATTCTGATGTTGTTATAGTAGGGATGTAATTTCTGTACTGTTTTGCACATGGATGGTTTATTGAAGAACCTTGTCTTTGGCTTAACCCACTTCATTTACATCTGCATTTGTCTTGAGACTGCAACTATAATAATAATAAGCCATAGTTTCTATAGAGTATTTAATAAATGTCAGTGACAGGCTCTTTCCACAAATATTTTTTTGTGGAAAAATAATCCATATCTTTAGGAGTGAGACATCATGTAATCTCAGCAAAGGATACTGTTATTACCCCTAGCTACAATACAAACGCAATAATTTATGTAACACTCTTTTTATGTTTGCAAATAACAATATTAGGATGAAAAGGAAAAATAATAGCACTCAGAGATGGGCCTGGATCTGTCTAAAGATGCTACTGATTCTTTTATTTCAGTTTATTTGTACTCAGAAGTCAGGTTCTGTGTGTGGAAAAAGAGAAAGATGAAATCAGCACTTTTCTCTCCAACCAAGATTTATGTGTATGTTGCAATTAGGGCAACAGATTATGCCTCCAATTTTAGAAAATTTTCTGTTTAAAGTTACAAGTACATATACGCCTCTACAATATTTGACATCTGCTCAAACATGCAGATATTTGTTTTGACACTGTGACAGTTGCAGAAAATGTATTTTTTTTTAAAATTTTGAAACATGTCAGTGCGATAATTAGACCTTAATTCCCATTTGCCAGTGACATAGATTTTGAAGTCAAGTATTTCCGGATTTATTTGCAGGCCATTTTCTCTAGTCCACACTGGTTGCTTCTGAAACCTGTAGTATTTCTGTAAGATGCAAACTTTATTCAATAACCTGTTCAGCCCCTCTCCCCCTGGTCTTCCCCCTTCAGTATCTTGAAGCCAGTCAAAGCCAGGACTTCATTGTTCCCTGCTGTTTGTTTACTGATTAGCGAAAGATGTATTGTCTCGAGAAGTCTTACAGTCCAAAAGACAAGATGACCTTTGTCTTAATGGCTGAGTCTCTATAAACATGCCATAAAGCCCTCAAGTGCCTACTCCTTTCCAAGCATGCTAGATGTGTTTCCATGCCATGCAGCTTATCTCACATTAAGTCCATCCACAGGCCAAATGATTTTCCAGTGCTTACATCAATTCTTGCCCTAAAGTGCATGCACAATACCATGCAAATCCACAAAATAGGAGAGGATTTTCCACAGCTAAGGGAGTCTATCAGCTACCCCCAACTATGTTGTGACTGTAAGATGCAGCCTTTCCTTTATTTGTTGTTCTGTGTATAAGGTTGTCTGTTTTATGTTGTGCCTCCTGTGTTGTTATTGAGTTGTAACCTGATGGTATTCACTATAAATTGCTATGAATAATTTCATTTTTGTTACCCTGTCCCCAAGCTCCTGGCATTGTTTACTTCTGATTTTGCTTAGCATTTTCAGGAATTCCATCATAAATGTGCTGGTTCCTCATGCTTGTGATGAAAAGATGATCTTTTGTTCTTTCTTCATAACCTTCAGCATTTTGCACTGCTTCCATAGCCATGAACATCTCATGCACAGTTCCCTCTTTCTTACAGATCTATCTTCTTTCTCAAAAAACATTCTCGCTTTTATTAGAATCTGTTTTGAACAGCAAGGAAGACCTGAAATAGCAAAAGGTAAAGGCAAACAGAGAAATGTCATAGATAAGTACAGCTCTGGAAAATTTCTAGAAGCAAAGCTGGGAGGTTAAGGTCATTTGAGATGTCGGGGGAAAAATATCTTTTCTCACCCATGACTTTGGCATTGGGTGTTTTAACATTATAGGACTATTAGAGGATAATTTTGCTCAGGACTTGAGTCTTGGATTCTTTTTTACTTGCCTTGTAGCATTCTGCAGTATCTTGGTGCTCTGGAGCTCTGGCCAAGTCTTAGAGGAGGGTCAGTGGGATATAGACTTTTGTATCTGGACACAGGAGTAGTTCAGGCACCATGGAAAGTTTGAGTCTTTGTTGAACTGCTTGGATGCAAACAGCTAATCTGTCCGACCTGCATAACACTACTTTCCTTTGTTCTGTCTGGTTTGCAAGCTCTTTGAGGCCAGTCTGTACGTGTGTTTGTGTAGCACGTGGCACAGAGGGCTGTAGTATCAGTTGGGTTCCTACTTCAGCAATACGTAATTAAGCTATTAAGCTATTTCTTTAGAATAATGATAAATACACAGTCTGCCTAAAATGCACTATCAAATCGGTGCCTTAAAAAGGACATATGAATCTCCTTACTAACTTCTTCCAGGTGCACGTGCTGTTGTGGTTATAAGGACAATACAGCTTCTCATTTATGTTATTTTGTGACTGGCCTGGGACAAAGCTGCCCACTGCTGGGGATTGTTTACAAACCATTCTGTTTGCTGACTCCTAAAGAGGAAAGCAGGAGGTGTGTTTAAGAAGCTATTTTACACGTGGCTGCAGTTTACTGCATCTGCTCTTCCTCCGTCTGCAGCCTCCGCTTCTGCTGGGTTGTTCCTTCCTAGGCTCTGATGGAATGGCATTTTCATGGGACCTGTCCTGTAAACGTCCATGCACATAAGAGCTAAGGTGCACAGTTTTGGTAATTCCATGTACCAGGGCACCATTAGATCATGGGGTAGAGGATATGGAAAAATAATGTGCTTGCTTAAATATGCTTACTGAAGATTTGGCAAACATAAACTTTTCTGTCTCTATTCAGGTCTGGAGAGCCCAAACCTGGAGTGGTGTCCACTCCTGGGCTCCCCAGTGTGAGAGAGACGTGGACGTGCTAGAATGAGGCCAGTGAAGGACCACAGAGGTGATTAAGGAATTGGGGCATACATACATGGAGAGGCTGGGAGAGCTGGGGTTGTTCATTCTTGGAAGACAAGGCTTAGGGGGATCTCTTCAGTGTGTATCGATACATGATGGGAGGAAGGAAGGGGGAGCCAGACTCTTCTAGTGGTGCCCTGTGACAGGACAAGAGGCAATGCGCGGAGATTGAGTTACAAGAAATTCCATCTAAGCATAACTTTTTCTCTGTGAGTACTGGTACACGTTGCCCAGAGAGGTTGTGGAGTCTCCATCCTTTAGAGGTATTCAGAACCAGACTGGACGTGGTCCTGGGCATCCTGTTCTAGCTGACCTTGCTTGAACAGGGGGGCTGGAGTAGGCGATCTCCAGAGGTCCCTTCACACCTCAACCGTACTGTCATTCTGTTGTTTTTGTTGATTTTAATTTGTCCTTAAATGGCTCATTAAATGAAATTGGGCTTTTATAAAGGGAAAACAGAAGTCTGTGTTGCTTCCAATGGTTATAATACACTACCAAGTAAATAGGTCAGTCTCCTGAACGTGCTTTTTTAGTCTCTTCTGTAAATGTTATCCTTTTTCTGAGGACTTCCTTTTTCCTGTTTAATTTTTTTTGACAAGTAAGGGAAGGCTTTCAGCAGAAGCTGAAAATTATTGTCTCTGCTCTAGGGGAAGAATCCTGGTCCCAAATGCTCATAAATTTTGTCTGATGATAGCCAGATATGCTTTTAGGACTATTAAAAAAATAATTCAAATAGCAGTATTGTTCAGTAATAGAGTGCAACTTACTCTTACCTGTGTTCCCAGCTGAGTTATTCCAAGTCCGGAGAGAGGAAAGTGTTAAAGTCTTACCACAGGTGCATTTTATTTTTTTAGCTCAAAATCTGCCAGCTCCCTGGTTCAGTTATAAGTGTTTACTAAAATGGTCACCTCCACAAAACCAAGTATTCAGCTTTTCAACATTTTATAGTGCTTCAGGTATATTCACTGATTAAGCCTCTCAACATCCCTATGATGGAGATGAGTTGGTATATATTGCAAATTAATAGCTAAGGAAGTTAATAATTCAGTCACACAGCTATTTTATTTCAGCTTTAGTCCTTTGACTTCTAATTACATGCTGTAGCAACCACACTATGCTTCCCTGGTAGGGAAAGTCCTTTAATGAAGAGCTTTATTCCAGGAAATATCTTGTTCCCCTCCTGCTGATCAGGAGAGCTTTGTCGGATGGCTTTCTGAATCAGTGTGGCAAAAAAGATGGATTTTACTCCAAGACAAACTTTGGAAGGCACACTTGAGGTTTGATTGGCAGAAGCAAAGGATTTGGGCAGACTTGGCATTAAATGAGGGCAGCAGTTGGTTAAGGTGCCTGAAGCACTGTCAGTCACTCACTAAAGATCTGCTCATGAAACAAGAAAATATGCTGGTAGCAGCACCTGGGTAATCTTCCCTCTTGCTCCCCCCCAAATCCAGTATTGGACATATTCAGCAGCCTTATAGCTCTGTCTTCTGGAGAAGATAACCCGCACCTATGGTTTTCTTTCTATGCGAGGAAGGATTTGCGTTGTGGAAAATGAAATCCTGACAGTGGGTCTGAGAGGGGCAAGCGTGGTCTCCTGTGCAAAATTAAGCCAGCTAGTTCAGCTCTTGGAACGATTCAAAGCAGCCTTAAGATTATTCTAATGTTTTCCAGGTCGACACTGGCCCCAAGCAGCTGTTCCAGCAGCTGGAGAATCATGGTCGTGAGCTGCTGCTGACATTTGCCTACATCACCTCCTCAGGGAGGAAGAATGATACGGAGTTGGTGTTTCTGGCTTTGCAGTGCGTGAATTCCCTGTGCAAGGGGAATCTCTGGCTTGTCAGCCAGCATGGCTTTATGGCTCCTTTGTGCTACTGCGGAGGTGTACATTAGAGCAAAGTTGTGTGCCGAAATAAAGCAGAAGATGACTGCTACTACTTGTAAGGGCACAGCTAATTCTTTCTACCCATTTCCATCCTTGCTTGAACTCAAGGAGGCTGTCAAGTTAGTTCCACATTTTGAACCCTCTACAGAGATATGTGGCTGAGAAACTTCTCTAGATTTCCTTCTAAGAAGCTTGGACCATCTGTGAAGGGTGTATTAGAGTGCTCAGATATGATTTGCATCACTGTTCCTTGTAGAAGGTGTTGGTCAGATGTGGGGTTATACAAATGTTTATACTGGGTGGTGATGATGGGCAGGACCTGGGACAGAAAGGCCCCAGGATGGTACCTGTAAGGACCATCAGGTACCAGGTACCTGCAGGACCTGTATGGTTTCCTTGATGCCCGGACCCAAACTTTTTCTCCAGTGCCAAGTACTTCAGACACTAAATCAAAATGTGAATACTTTCGTGCCTGCTCTTCTCTCAGAATGCTGACAGGGCACTTACTGATGTCAGTGTCATCGAAGCTCTTATGATGGCAATTGTCACTCTCTGCTACCCGGCAATGTCTCTCAGGGGACCTATTTCACATTAAAAGGCCAGCCTCTGCTCTCAGTAACCCCAGTATAAATCTAGAATAAATTTTATATTGTCAACAGCAATTATACATGCCATTCAGGGCATAAGTTATGGATGCAGGTCCTGCCCGAAAGTTGATTCAAAGCTCTGATGATTAGAAGGTGTCTCTTACTGCCCAGTACAGATATTTCTCATCTTCTTAACTTTTGGCATGGACTCATTCCTTTCCTTTGGATTCATATTGTCATTTGGTGGTGCAAAACCAAATGTGCCTATGAGTGCAAATTATGACATGGCCATACTCATTTCCATGCGTTGTCTTGGATTTGAGCAGCTTGTCCATCAATAACTGTGACCTTTTGCCTTTTATTTCTTCACCTGGCTACATTCACTTGGGTGGTGTGTTGGACAAATTGACACTGCTTTGGATGGCTCTGATTTTACCCATAGATTAGGAAAAAAGTTATCTAGCCTCTCTCTCAAAGTCTGCTTTTTTCCCCAACTAATTTAAAAGCAAGCAGCCCCTTCTTAAAAAAAGAATAACCACCAAAAACAAATAACAAAGAAACTTAAAGCAAACCAAAACTCTGCAAAATAAGACTAATGAAAAATGTAATAGGTGCAAAATAAGCTGAAACCCTGTTTCAGGTGTGCAGATGCTGTGATATCCCTCCTTGTTTTTGTGGCAGCCAAGGTTACTACCAAACCATAAGAGTTCACTGAATAAACCACTGAACACTGCGAATGCTCCCACTATATCACAATTACAGAAATAGAGGCACTAAGTAAGTTTATGCTGATCCACTGGGAACATTTTTAGAAAGTTTAATAGCCCTTAAAATTTCTCATTTCTAACCTGTCATGGGTTTGCCTCATGACTGCTCATTTTGCTGTGTTATAAAAGCAGATAGAAAATCAGATTTCTGCCTTAAGACCTCACCAAAACCATCATTCCTGTTTAAGACAGCAATAGCCACATATCATTTAAGCCTGGATAGTAATTTCTTTCTACGTCTGCTGCAGCAACATAGCAACACATTTCACGGCTTGAAATGCTTCTGGTCTAATTAGAAGAGCTTACAAAATTCTGTGTAAAGATTATAGGAAAAGATCACTGGAAAGAATAAATAACAGGAGTCTAATTTCCAGTTCTGGGTACCTCACAAATGAGAAAGGCATCTTTAAAATACGGATTCTGCTGATAAGATCATTAAATAGCTGCAGTGATTACAGGGGCTTTGAACCCCGATCAGGAACTTCTGCTATGATTCACAGAAAAAGGAGGTTTTTTAACTGTCTGATGCACTTCCAGTCTAGTAGCTCCAAGTATCTGGATGCTGTCCAAGTGCACCTGAGCAGAGCACCTGTTGTGGCAAAGAGCTTAAGAACGCACATAACTTTAAGCACATTGATTATCCCCCTTTTTTAAAGAGCACTACTCAGTTGAGGGAAGTGTCCTTGAAATGAAGGACGTTCATATATGTGTTGCTGGATCAGAACAGAAGTACTCAATACATTACAGGATTGCATTTGTGAAATAAGGACTCCTTTATAGTTGCTTTACACACATGGCTGAAAACACGATCTCATATTAGTTGATTCAGTAGTCAGTAGAGAAAGTTGGAAACTAGCCTGTAAAATCACTCCTGTTGGGATATCAAACAGCTATTAAAAATTTAATTGATTAAGGGTTCAGTATAGTTCCAGAGAAAGGTGGTTAAAGACTTAAATATCTGCCTTCTCAATGGGTTGACAACTCAAAAGAAAGGCCAGCTCTGGGAAGCTGCATTTATAGAGTGTGCATTTTTACTTTTAAAAAGAAATACGTTATCAAGTATATCAGCAAATTAACCTGACACATGCGGTTTATTTCTCTGTCATTGTTTTCCCTGCCTTGTTCTGTACCTCTTGGGCTGCTCCATTCCAACTGGAGCAAAATGCCCGTGCAGAGGAACAGAGAGGCTGGGGAAAGGCAGAGATTACTTTAGATGAGCAGAGTACTCCTCCGGATGAGCCCACGTTTGGGGCATAAACTGAATGTGCTGTAAGGGAAGCGTTCATCTTGGCTTTATCTTTTTGGTGGGGTAGGAGAAGGGCTTCAGGTTAATTGCCCCTCAGCAAAGCCTCTGTCAGTGCTCCAGGAATCCAGCAGTATATGGCCATTATTCTTCTACAAATAGTTTCTTCTGGTATACCAGGATCACACCAGCGAGGCTTTGCACTGTTCCTCCTGGAGTAGATGGGCTACCCTTTTAACCATGTCAGAAGTTGACTCCCCGTGATTGTAGCTGTGCTAGGTGGTAAGGTAGGCTGCTCGGCAGGTCTAGGTTTAAAAAACAGGTCATTAAGCCTTACTTCTACAAGGAGACATGGTCTGGTACAAACCTCTGCTTACCTGGGGTACTAGGACCTAGCTGAAGTTCTGGATGAACCCAGGAATCTGCCCTTCTGCATCTAAGTGGGAAATTCAGTCTGGTGGAAACACAAAGCAAATGCACGGTTTGCATTGTTGGCCGAGTATTTTACACCTGCAGGGCGAGAGACTGAAGGAAAGATTTCATGAGGTCCCTTAAAATACCATCCTCTCACTCCTTGTTAACGTAATTTCACAATTTCTTGTTACATCTCTCTGAGGGTGCAAGTTAAACATGTCTCTTTGGCCTTGAGGTTCTTTACATCCTGTTCCTAGTAACACTCTAGTTGGACTAGATGACCTTTAAAGGTCCTTTCCAACCCAAACTATTCTATGACTGTCTGCAGTGATTTCTGTATAGGAAAACCAACCTTAACTGGACAGAATCATAATGAACCAGAGTAAAAATTCAGCCAGATTTAAACCAAAGAGGAATCAAAACTAGACAAGATGGATGGAGCAATGCTGAAGAGAAGTTAGAGTTCTTAGAACATGTTTCTGGGCTATTGCAAGTCCCCACTTTTCTTTTCTGGAGTGGGCTGTGGGGGAGCCAGGAGTGGTCTTGCCGAGGTCCGGGCTGCACGCAGTTTGTGGGAAGGGAAGGTTTTGGGCAGGATGCTCCTCCCACTTGAGTTCTGTGCTGGCGCTGCTCTGCCAGCTTTAGCGCGGTTTCTCCTGGTGAAAAATCTCTGTCTCTCTTCTCATGTTTTCTCTTCCTTTGCTATCTTTCATTGCGTGTTTTTACATAAATCAGAGATCTGTGTTTTTTAAGATTTTGTTTAATCTGTGGGGTTTTTTTATTAATTCATATTCCATTAGTTATTGCACCAGCCAGCAACTGGGAATCCATTCCACTTACGTGTATTTCATTACTCATTTGAGAACTAGTGGGTTCATAACCAACACAAGTTCCCTGCTTGAGAAGAAAGGTCCAAGTTTTGCTAATCACTGATGGTAAAGGTGGCCAGCCAGGATATAACCAGCTCTCACTGGTACCCCTGTAAGTTAGAGTATTCTTGGTGCCAAAACGTACTGAAAAATTTGAGAAATTCTTTCTTGCTTTTGAAACGTAAAAGAAAATGAAAGATAATACTCCAAGGGCGATCGATAATATCAGATGCCTTCTGGCCATAAGTCAGACTGAAGAAAAAGCCTTATGCAGTAGTGCTGGGTGAAGAAAACTACATAGTCATTACAAGCAATAATAATATGAGACTGAATCCTCCTTCATCAAAAGGTTTTCAAAAACATAACACTTTTCTCACAATATCTTAGCTGCATAAGCAGCTCCTTAGCCATTATCCGCTTAGATTAATACTAATACATGAGAAGATTCAGGTATATGTAGTATCACAGAAGATGATATAAGAGAAATCTTTGTAGTATTGATAGAAGCAGGCGATGTATTGCTTCTTTGTGGATGGATTAATCTGTTATTGTAACAAGCTTTTTTGTTTGTTGTTGTTTTTTTTGTTGTTGGGTTTTTTTGTTTTGTGGTTTTTTTTTTTTTTTTTTTTTTTTTTTAAAGCCGCTGAAAGCCAAAGTACATCCATTCCTGCTATGGTGTTTTATTTTCTGGCAACGGGCATATTTTTAGCTGGATTGAAGTCTCAATTTCAACTATTTGATTTATACCAGGACTTTATCAGGTTACTTCAGGTACTCATATCAGTATTTATAATTCAGCTGGTTCAGAGACAAGGGCTGAAAAAGCTATGTGCAAAGGAAAAGCAAAATCCTTTTGAGCTCTTAAACATCCATAGATTTCAGAAAACCAGCTAAGTCCAACTACCAATATTTGAGTTGGGACTGCAAATCGGGGAGGGGGGAGGGAAAAAGTATTTTATTTAAAGAGCAATGCACAGAGAAATGGGACTGGAAGGGAAGACCTGGACTGAGGCAAGTCCACTTTTTTGCAAGTACTTGTGTCATATAATCATTTCGGGAAGGGGACCACACTGCACCTTAAAACTAGAAGGAGTTCTTGTTCCTCTTTGGGTTCTTGTTACCACTTTCCTGTAAGAAGATGGGAACTGTCTGTATCCTCTTCTGATCTCCATCTTAATATATGATTATGACAAATTGATGCTTTTTTGTGCCCAAAACTGTCCTTTAGTATAAGTCACCATTTTCCCTATTAGGTGTTTATTCTCTGCTGTGCTTGTGGACAGCATTCATATCTCCTGAAGCCTTTGTTTCACTTCTGTTCAAATCCTTTTGGAAGATGAAGCTGTTAATTTCCTTGGTTATCCTAATCACCTTCTCTAGATTCAAAATTTTTTTTTTCTCTGTTTAAATATGACTGCCTAGAAGTGTACTGTAGAAGCCATCTCTATGGCATCTATGAGCTATACAATGGCACTAATACTTCCCTGTTTCTACCAGAAACATTTTACCTGATAACAACTGAGGACTGTATTTACACTTTGCATCATGGCTCAGTCATCCCATCCTCCATGAATACCCCCAGGCCTTTTCCCCTTCTGTCATCACTGACTAATGAGTTCTCAGCTTAGAGAAAAACTTATTGTTCCTAGTCTCTAAGTGCAAGGTGATGCCACTTTTGTACTATGCAATTTGATTCCGTTTCCACTATTCCTGTTCTCGAACATCTCGGGTTCTTCCCACGCAATATCCTGATACTCATCTTTACCGATGATATCCCTCAGCAAATGTCCTGTTTTTAACTGAAGTCGTTATATGAAAATAGGAGGCGTGACTTGTTCCCACTGATTTTTAAGCTACAGCTGCAGTCCGTTTTGCCCAAGAACTTCCTTTTTAAACTCAGACTGCTACGTTACTTGCGCTAATCCCTATCTTCTCCTCCTTAATAAATACTTTCCCATGTGGCATTTCATCAAATGCTTTTTTCATGTCAAGCTTGTTGAAGGCCCTGCATTTCTTTCATGTAGAAAATCACCTATCAAAGAAAAACAGTAAGTTTATTTTCTGTTGTCATTCAAACCATGCCCTCAATCTCTAACTCTTCCACGGGCTCTATTTTCTTTGTTTGCTGCTGCTATTGGCACTATACACAGGCCCAAATGTCTCCTGGCAAGACAACTCAATCACTCATCTCAAAAATCCCTCACTGATTTTTAAAATACTAATGGTGGTGCCTTTTTATCCCCTTTAAAAAGCTGATTTCTTTCCTCTTACAGTCTGATGAAGATTTGCCATCAAGTCCAGATTGTGGGAAGTCTAGAAGTCCTGACCCTTCAGAATAGAAATAATATTTTAGGAAATAAGATCCCAGTTCTGTCATTCTTCAAAGTTTAAGGCTTATTTAGGCTTCCAGAAGAAGTATGCTTTATTGTTTTCTACCACTACCACATGAATATTTGTCTGCATCAAAGTGCCGCAGACAACTAGAAGGGCATTAGCTGATTATTTAGTTAAAAGACACCCAGTTGTGAAATAGCCAAGTTTATTATTTTTATTTTGTCTGCTGATAAGGTTTAAAGTGAAATGTGGAGGTAAAAGAGTAAGTTTCAAATAGCATCTGCCCAGGCTATGCTTGGCTTTATCTAGGGCTCTACGCACCAGCCTTCCTGAGCTCCTAAATTCATGCTTTATTGCAAAAGAATGAATGTTAACGCTACCTTTCGTTTCAGTCATGCCATTTCAGCAAATTTACCTCTCTGAATCACTAACTGAACTCAACAAAAGGTTTTTATCTGCTGATAACTTTCCATCTGAGAGATTTAAAGTGCCAGATGACATTAGCTCTAGCTCAACGATGTTATTAAATTCTCACCTTAAATCTCACATACAGAAAGCTCTTGTCAGGTCACATGAATGAGATGATTGCATTAGTCATACTAGAACAGTGATATACTCATTTCAGTAAGTTCACTGTATTCAGGCTGAAGTTTGATCTATGGCAGGACACTTCATATCTAACACGATGTGGTTTCTTTACTTCGATGTTTTTAGTAGTTATATCCTTGTCATTGTAATTTATATCCCCTTTGCTCTGGAATATGCATTCCTCAGTATCCTTGCTGCTTTTGTTAAACTGTGATCTGCTACAGTAAAAAAACCCAACATGATTAGTTTATTTAAGAGATTTCTTCTGTTCATAGTTCAGCTTGAAACTAACTGTACACTTTTGAAGTACAGTGTCCATGCCCTGGCCTCTGAATTACAAAACTAAATTAGCATGACTGACATTTTTCATGTGGGAATTTATGCAAGGATCTCCTAGGGAAAAGTTTAAATACACCAGCTGAAACATTGATGAATTATGAATGATTAAAATTAAGTAGTTTTATTTATTCATTGTTTTTATTTCATTTTCCCCTTTTCCTTGCCTCTCTTAACCCAGTAATATCCAGATAGCTTGGGATGGATAGATTTTTTTGTGTGTGTGTGTGCTTGTGTTGATCTTGAAGGAAACCAATGCTATTGACTAGATTTGGGGATTAAAATGAATTTATCTACGGATTAAGAACTCCATATGCCAGTTTTAGTGGGTGTTATGAAATAGGAATCAGCTAGCTACAGAATTCCTAATACACTTATGTACTTTTATAGCCTAAATCATCTTAGTATCAGAGCTCTTCAGCAACTTGAATGTACCTACAACACCCATGTGAGTTAAAAGGGTTATCTCCTGATTCTCCTAACAGGATAACTGAAGTGCAGAAAGATTAAACGGCTAAGTCAAAGCCAGAAAGAAATCTGTAGCAGACTCGGAGCTAAAAGACAGTTCTCTGGGTTCCAGGCCACTGCCTTGAACATAAAGTTATTTCTCCATCCTTGCATAATAGCCTTATGGAAACCAACAGCACACCTCCCAGAATGTTCTGTGCAGGGGAGCTCCTTAGCCAGGGCAGAGCGGGGAGGCAGACGCCTGTTCTCCCTGTTTTCAGATCTGTGGCTGTCTTTATGGCATCTTTTGTTGGAAGATCACAGGATGCTTTTCAGACCTGAATTGTGTCTCTCAGCCCTTCTGGTAATTACCGGAGGTTTATAAGTATGATTATCAACATATTAGAGCTGGGGAAAAGGGAAGATGAAGTGCTTGGTAAGTGTGTGTATCGCTGTAAAATGAATCTGTGTATGAGTCGGGAATCAACTTTTGCTTTCCTGAGATAATCCCACGCCTCATCTGCCGGACCCGACACCCTCTCTGGAGGAGACCCCACCTCGCCAGTCATGTCAAGGAAACAGCAGCAATGCTCAGCAATGCAGCAGGGATCTTGCAGTTAATTAAGATTTGCAGATGGTTTAAGAGAGATTGTTAAGTAACATTGGGGTATCTGTGTTGTGCACAAGTCTTGGAGAACAGTGATGGCCCTGCTTTCTCTATGTTACTTAACTCAGCTGCCCCAGCCTCCTGTTAGCACTGGCATGTATGCCGCACCACCTTGTATTACAACCTTATTTCCCGTGACTCAGAAGCACAGAAACTGTATAACCTACACGCGTCACATTTGTGCAGTGAAAATATCAGTTGCGTTCTGTGCTGAACAAAACCAGATGTGTTTATTTTGGTGTCTTTTTTGTTATAAACGTTATATGTTATAAATTCCAAGCAACACCACAAGGAAAGTTCTGGGATTCCCAGAGCACCAGCAGGTGTGTCCTTCTGATGCTGGGGCTAGATGCGTGCTTCAGCGTGGGCCATTTTGTAATCAGCCTTTCTTATCATCATTACCTTTCCTCTTGCGATTTCAATATTTATCCTTTGCTCTCCCCTTTTTTTCAATTTCTTTCTGTTGTATTTCTCTAGACCTTCAGATCTAATAAACATATAAAATTGTTTTGACGCACACCACTGGCTTATTTGGTATATTTTTCCATCAGCCCTGGGATTCCTTGGTCTGGTAATAGATGTGTTTCTCATGGGACCTTCCCTTTGTCTTTTATGTCATCTACTCATCTACTCACTGAGCAAATGGCTCAGTGGCCATTTGCCTACTTTAAATTTTGCGTCTTGCTACTCTCTTTCCTACCTTTCCATATATCTTTTTTTTCCCAGTGCAATTTAAAAAAAAAAAACATCACTTAAAAAAAACCCCAAAAAACTGCTCCCCTAAGTCCTTTCATCCAGACCTGCCTCTCTTCTTTTTCCTTCTATCAGTCCTGATTTTTTATTTTGGTCTTTTGGCTCCTTTTTAGGGCTCTTTTTCACCTCTAAGCCTCTGCCCAGTATCTCACATAGACCCATGTAGAGCAGTGTATTGGAGAATCCTAAATTATTGTGCATTCCTGAAAGAGCAGGAAGTGGCTGATGGCTCCTTGAGAGCCTTTCTTCACCGTGGGCTGGGGAGCTTAGAAGAAACTGTTGCTCCTGAGTTTCAGTCCTGGTTGGAGTACTTTTCCATGTCCCACAAGCCTGGTTTTCCCTCTCTCCTGACAGCCCCAGCTCTACTCTCTGCTTCATCCTGCTGCACAACAGGACAGTGAGAGACCTCATTTTTGATACTGTTTTCCATCAGTGTGGCCACACAAAGCTGGAGCTGGCCCTGGCCTGTCTTGGTTTCTTGCCAGTCGTGGCTGGACAGGGGCTGTCCTGATCTCTGCCACGGCCTCACGTTGCTGAGAAGGGGCTTCCCTCTCTTGCAGAGCAGTGCTGGGACCGGGGGGCGGCTGGGACCATGTCATGGGCCGGCTCCTGCAGCACACTGCTCCACCCTCCGCATCCCATCACCCCAGGACAATGCCTTCGTCCCTCTTCCCTCCAGCAAGAGCAGCCAACATGCAGTGTGCCAAAATGTCTGTGCAGGCAGGGTTAAATGGCTGCTGCCACCTTTAGAGCAGTAGCGCAGTGGTGTGGGACCCTGCAGGATGGCATTTCTTCCTCCGCCTGGTTCGGCTATGTGGTCTGTGCTGAAAACGGATGGAGTTTGAACTTTGTGGATGAGCAACCTGATCCTTGTGATAGACGCAAGCCTCTGCCCCGTGGTGGTATGTGAAGTGACAGAGGCCATGGCTTGAGGTATCACTGGTCTCGTGTGTGTAAACTTTGCGATTTCAAGCTTTTTGGCCTTCCTGGTTGTCGACAGTGACGTTCTCTAGAGCTTTTTTCGCTTAAAGTACTGGCATTTATTTACAACTCCACCTTGACCGAGTTTTATTTTATTCTTTTGTGTGTAAAATACATTGTTCGTGAAAGCAAGGGACTAATAGCAGACTAGAGCTAAGCCTAGTAAAAGCAGGTGTTATGCAATTTGTCAACACATGACTCTGCTAATGCATCTTTAGTCCAGGACTGCGGTACCCCTGCCATGTTTTAAAGTGCAGAAAGATAAGCATACACTGTACCCTGGAGTGCCTTAGTCTATAAATGTAATTCAGAAATATGGGAAACAGTGCTCTGAATCTGATGGCCTTTTTTGACACAATTACAGAAGCAGCGTGAGATGTTGAACATTTGCAGCAAGGGCGCACAGAGCAAACGGGAAGTCAGATGCGCAGGCTGTTAATTCAAGCCTAGATAAGCTTCTGACTAAGAGTGTTTTAATTTGTTTTTTTTTACCCTAATGTGATGCTTGTATGATAGCAGTTTTCCTGAGAAGACCTATTACGACCTATGCTCATCTGTAGAGCCATGTTTAATGACAAGGATACCTCACGCTTTTGAATGGGCCTCTACAGGCTTCAAGGATATGATTCTAAAAAGGCGTTGAATATCAAAATGTTTTTATTTGACTGCAGATGAAGACACTTTAATCTGGAAAAATTGCGTGTGCTTTGAAATGAAGTGAAAAGAAAGGGGCAACCGATGAAAGAGAGTATTTTCTCTCAAGAGGGGGACAAAAAAGCCATTCCATCCCCCAGTGCCATGTTTGTGTCTGTCTTTGTCCTTTCAGGATCACTTCCAGGAAGGTACCAGGAACGTCTCTTGAGCACTCAGTGTCCTCAAACTCTTGCTGATATGAATGGGAATTGAAGACTTCCAGTACTGTAGAGGAGAGGTTTAACTCCAGGGGTCACAGATAGGAAAGCGTATGCCTGCGCGGCAACCTCCAGATGCATACCAACAAAGTATTAAATCACAATGGCAGAACAAACCAGGCAAGGTTGGGCTGGCTACTAACAATTTTTCAAATGGTTGAACAGCAAAAAATCATTCCTCTAGTTACCCATTGAGATCTCACTGAATTATCAGAGCCTGCAATATAGCCTGGAAATCAATAATCTCTGGCTCTGCATAACTTGGAATAGTTAAGAACTAGACAGAGAGAGGATGGGCAAAGCAAGCATCAGCAGATGCACCCTTACTGGGAACATGCTATCTCCATCATTTCATGTGTGTAAAACCAGGGGGAGTTTTTTCTCTGATTTCACTCAACAACAGGTGGTTAGCTGGTGCACGTGACAAGTTGAGCTTATCTGGTATATTTGGCTTTCTGTTTCTTATGGCTATAGAAGCAGTTTGTGTGAATGCGTAGATGGAGAAATATCAGTTTTTCTAACTTGGTTTCCTTTGATCTTACCTGTTGGAAATAGATGACATCTAAGCCATTTTCCTGGCAATGAGTTATGACACCATCTCAGGAGAAGGTTTTGGGGTAGGCAGACATTGCAAAAATTGCTAACTGTTGCAAGAGTCCTTTGATCTACGTGTGTGTGCAAATAAGTATTCATACAACTGGATGGCAGCTCTTTAAAATAGTATCGGTGAAGAAATGCGCTGCTCTTGCTCTTTGTATATTTGCGAGTCATTCTCTTTAGTATTGATACTGTGAGATTTTTTCTCTCCCCCCACTTTGTATTCAGCAAATTGTGTGAGAAATAAGAGACTTATTTTTGCATTCTGATGGAGTAAAGTTCTCAGGACTGGTTACCTTTCAAGTGTTTATCAGTAGCAGATGCTGGACCTGATATTACTTAGCTTTAATGCTCTTTTTCCAAAGGTACAGGTTGTGTAGCTACCAGCACTGTCTGTGCCTGACCAGGCACTTTCTTCTACAAAGAGCTGAGATTGCGTCCCCCAGGGGGAATCCCATCATCAGCCCCAAGGGCTGCTGTGCAATTTACTTAGCTGTAAGGACTGTGGTCCTTTCAGGTGCCGGTACCAAGCATGGCAGGTTTTCTCCCTTTTCCTTGCATGCACTTCAGTGTTGCAAAGCCTTCCTCAGGAATACTGATTCCTGCAGACAGGGAGGTCTCTCTTGCATAAGGTGATAACAGACATGCACTAAGGCAACCAGGAACACCATGTGGCCCTCAGCATGAACAAAACCCAAAGGCCACGTTCAGAGCCTCTTCAGAAACATTGAACTCAGAGGGACCGTGACTGTCTTGAATTTTGGAAAGATCTTGGCCCAGGTTTGGATGATGCTTTAATGAGATTTCTGCAAGAGAAGCTCAACCTGCTTCTCTTGCAGGTTCAGCTCTGACTTTTGCCCTTCCTCAGCTGTTTGGGCCATTCTTTAGGGCCATCCAGACACAGGGGTTCATGCTGTCATTTGTCCTGGCTGTGTCTGTTTCTACACAGTGTATGCCTTGAGCCCGTGCTAGTAATACAGATGCAAAGTAGAAAGGACATGGCTGTTGCTGGAGGTAAGCTGCTTTCAAACTTGCTCACAGCAGGGAAAAGGATGCTCCTACCTCCAAGAAGTTCCTCTGTACATTTCTGCTTCAATCAATTCTTCAGATTTTACCCGAAAGATTATTTGCCTTCTTTTGCTATGCCAGGTAATCCTAGTGTTTAGTAATGAGGTATGCTGTTCCTGGCTGTTCTTAATTAATATATTTTAATCTGTCAATAATTAATGTGGAAATCGGGAAGAATAATGCCGTGGAGGCTACAGCCTGAGATCTGCTGCCTGGCAACGGTGGATGTACATATCCATTATATCAGGAAATTAGAAACTGGAGCAAGAACTGATCTGTCTGACATTTTGTAAGATGATATAAATGGGCCCACTCAACAAACACTAGATTTATGTGAGGATATGAATGATACGTGTCTGGGGAAAAGATATTATCTCTCTTATGAGGGTGCAGTTAATACCAGACATCAATTAAGTATAGTTGATTAAAGCCTCTGGGTAATCTTATTTTTGGACTAGATCAGAGGAGCAACCTACAAGGACTGACAGAGGGGTTATCTCGGTAATAATCTCCACTTTTGCATGTAGCATCTCTCATAGGATGGGCTAAGTGAAGTAGCATCTAGACTGTAATGAAAATAACCTTTTCAGCTGGAGAGACTGTGCAGTGAAAAGTAATAGTGGCTTATTATGTTTGAAGTAGTTGCATCAGATAGATATATTGAGATATGCCAGTCGTGACAGTAGTGCTGATATGATAATGGTTGGTTTATGCACTCACTCCCCATCCCCAGAGGGGTAGCTTTGCCTCTGCCATGTTCATGGGATGTGGCTTTATCTAAAATATTTCATCCATACGGATGGAGTGACTGGAGCCAGGGAAGATTATGGTACTATTAGAGATAAGGAGGCGACATTTTCTTGCTTCTTCCTGCTCTGGCTAAAATATTCCTTTATATAGTGAGAGATACAGTGTTTTAATGGAATCAGTTTGAATGGTGCTTTCTTGAATTAGACCAGTTGTCCCCACCTTTAGAATCCCAAGTGTAATGCACCAATTGCTGCTAGGAAATAAAGTGTTCAACAAGGTAAGGTGTTAATGGCTATTGCGATGCCATATCTTACTCCCAGTTAGTGATGTGGCTGGCAGGCAAAGAGATAGGAGAAACAAATTTCTTCAACACACCTGGAAGAAACAGGGTAGAGCTTGGTGTGGAGCCTGAGTTTGCAGGGTAACTTCTGAGAATGCCTCTCTTCCCTACATTCAGCTACCAAAACAAGCTCCGCGCTTGCGTTTTGACATTAAAACTAACTCCTTCTGAAAGCTATCCCTCTTTTTTATTGTTCTGGTCTTTCTTGTGTAATCTTCTGTGGCTCCTTGCCTATGTTTAATTTGTGTCACGGTTGCTCTTGTGTCATGAAGCATGCGGGCTTGCTGCAGCGCGGGCTTGGGGGTGCAGGAGGCAGCGAGGACACTGAGCATCGCTGGAGGCAGAGATGCCCAAAGGCTCCCAGAGGGCTGCTGGAGGGTGTCAGGAGAGAGAGAGGAAAGAGGATGGGCTGCCTGCTTGTGGCAGAGCTGGGCTAGTTGGTGTCATTCTTTCACCAGAGAGCAGGCTAAAAAGGAGAGAATAGAGAAACACTGCTCAGGAAAGGGTCATGATTTTAAGTCTCTAGACGTTAAGACAGTGTTCTGACTTGGACCAAGTAGATGGCTGAAACTGCAGCTCCTTAAGTGGGATAATTTTTCCAAGTCACTTTTTACTTCTTTGCTTGAACTAGAAGCTTTACCAGCACTTAGCATTACCAGCACTGGCACTTTAACTTGCAGACCCTGTTTGCAGGGGAGAAAAAGGAGCTTTGCTGCTCTGGGCTCTCTCCAGAGATTACATCCTCATCCTCCTCAGATTCCCCCCATGGTGAGAGATCATTGGGAGGATGCTTACCAAGAGCTGCCATCCATGCAGAGCACGGTGAGGACCTGCGGAGGAGCAGTGCTGCCAGGCACTTCTGCTTAAATGCTGTGGCATTGCTGTCCACCTCTTCCTTACTCGCTGCCTCCCTCCTTTTCCCTTCTACCCGCAGCATGGAGCCTCAGCCTTGCTCACTGGGTGGGTATAATAACAGCTATAGCTTTCCAGAGCTTGACACAGCCTAAAGTATGTTGGGTTTCTGGTAGTGTATTTCAGCTAATCCCTGTTCATATCTGGGGTTTTCTGTTTCACAAGCACTCAGAGTAGGAAGTCATGCTAAATACTGTATAAAGAGAGAAAACCGGCAATGCCGACTTACTGAAGGGATTATTTCCCGTGGGCTGTTCATACCATCATGCATGGTGTTCGAGCTTTCTGCTTCCCACAACTCTCCCCAAAGCCTTTTGGGATCCTCAGATATCTTTTTATAGTAATTATTCTGCTTTATGGATTTGGGTCTTTTCTTTTCCACTACCTGTGTTAATTGGACAATCATACTCCCCATCCAAAGGCAAGAGATAATCTGTGGAAGTTTTTTGACTTGAGGGGGATATTCAGAATAGCATAAAAGCAAATCTGGTGTATACAACATGAGTCAAAGCAGAGTCATTTCCAAAAACCCCAGCTCTAAACATTCCTATTAGCAAAGCTTCCGCAGTCTACTTAAAGAGCTGGCAGTAATATAGCCAGCTTCAGAAGTATAAAATTTTGTTGTATTACCTGCCTTGTTGCACTATAACTAGCATGGTTCTTTGTTGGGCCATGCTGTGCCTTAGTCCGCAGCAGCTGTCAGCTCCTATGGCAGAGAAGATAAGAGAGAAACATATTTCGTGGTGCCAGACTCTGGACAGTGCCCAGCTTGCTCTCATTTTCAGGGCAGCTCTGACTCGGGTTTCTGCTGTGGGGCTTTGAAGTGGTGGTGCTGGAAAACAAACAGGCTGTGGGGCTGCATCACCCTTTCAGAGCACAAGGAAACTTGCAGCTTCCTGAAGCTGAAGGATTTTAATTCTTTTTTCTCCACCCCATCCCACCACCCCTGCCCCCGGTAGCTTTTCTGCTGGTCCTACCTGATGTGGTTTTTCAGGTTTATTTGCTGCTGTCTCCGTATGAGAACCTGATGTTTTCCTTGCCAAAGTACTGTCCCTCGCAGTAGAGGAGGGTAAGCTAAGCAGGCTTTGCTGAGCTCCGTCGAGACAGACGGGCGTATAGCTCTTCATGAAGTCTCAGCTCCAGGCTTAGCCTCAGCCACTGCTGTTATGTGTCACCACCTGAGGTCTCACTGAAACCCGAATTCTTTATCCCTCCTATGTACAAGTAAATTAAGTCAGCATGGTTCCCCAGAGAATGCATGGACTAGAAGGGGGCAAATAAGACAGGATAGCATAGACAGTGAACTAGTTATCTCTTCCATTTATACTTTTAACGAGATGAATTAAGAAAGGCACATTTAATAGCAAATTGCACTACAGCTTTTGCTGAAACGTCTTTGCTGTGAGGCTGGGAGAGACTTCTAAGGCTGGTGTTCTGATTAAACAGTGTGCTACTGAAGGGCAGCTAATTAGCGCAGCCACAGTATTTTGGCTGTTACGATAGGTTCAATCACATATTGTGAAACTATAGGAGATGTGAGCATCTTCCAGTCTATTTTTCAAAATCCTTCCTTTTCTTCAGACTGGTTAAATATGTAATTTTGGGGTTTATTCCAGTTCATATTGATATCTCAAATTGTCACAGAATGTATATAATAATTTGCTGGTCCAGCACAATTTGTGTAAACATTTAATCTCTCATCGTCTTGTGTGCATGTGTTGCCTTCCCCCCGCCCCTGCTTGCATTAACCGGACATCTATTAATGTTCTGTAACCAAAGGCAAGAAATAATCTTTTGAAGTCTTGGCATTGGAGGCAGGAACTTTGAATGACATAAAATCATTCTGGTGATTTGTTTAAATGATTAATTTTTTTCCAGATTAGTTTTTCATTTTATATATTTGAACCAATAAAAAAAATGCTGCAACTAAACCCCCATAAAATACATGAGCATGCAAATATGATACATTCATTAAGAGACTCCCAGATCTTTACATCTCAATCCAAACACTATGCGCTTATGCTGAGCATGAGAAGTTCATCTCCTTACTCTGCCTTTCCATGTTTCTTCTCATTGTATTAATTTTTCATCATGTGCACCACTATTCATGTGGATTGGCACCTATAACGTCAGGATCCAGATCATGACTACTTGGCAGATGGTCTGATTCACTCTGTGGTCTTCTTACATTTCTCATCTGGTCCCACTGTGTCTCTTAGGGGTCTTGACAAGCCTTGGAATAAAAAGTAGTAGAGTATGACAGCAAAACCCTTTGCTATTGAATACATAAAGCAGAAAAGACTTTGCAAGAAGGATCTGCGTCCCCTTTTCCTGTGTTATAGATAGGGTCATTGAGACATGGCAAAATGATTCAACCCTGGTCACCTAGCAGGCAAACAGCAGAGCCAGGATGAAGACACAGGTATCCTGAGCCCTAATTTAATCTGCTTCCCACTGGCCAATGCTGCCTTTGAGGCCCTGTCAACTGGAGAATATTTTTTCTCTTACTCAGTAAGTAGTAGACCCACACAGAGATCTGTGAGAGCAATCCTACTGAAGGCAATGAGGAAGGCTTATTTGAGTCTTATTTTCTTTCCTCAGTGGTAAAAACAAATAAAACCATAAATCCCCCCTTTCAAGTTAGAGTTAATATATGGAAGTGTAAAAAGATACTTACGCGAAGAGCAGAAGATACATGAGCCAAGAATGGGTAATGAAATACATGTGGGTGCTAAGTATCCTGCTCATAGTATTATAGCTTTGAGGATCAAAAATTCTTGTCCTAGATACGTGTGCTGATTCACTGGGAAAATGTGCAGTGTTAAATCACTGTGTCATATTTCTTACCCACGCTGGGGTTAGACCGGAGGTTGCAAACTGGGTTGTCAAAACAGCACACGTGGGATTTCACAACTGAAATCTAGCTGTTTTAAACACCCATTGAAAATCTATCTTCACTTGAAAAAACTGGGAGGTGGGAGGATATGTCAGGAGAAGGATCACCCTGCTGCTGTGTTTTACAGCTCTGTTTCCCTAATCACCTTCTTCAGGCAACCACCTGAGAGCAGGCCACACATCAGGTGAACCTTAGTGGTGACCCTAAAGAGCCATCCATATAGTTTTATTTGATGTTTCAAGAACCCTAAGAAATAAACAGCAAACATCTACATCACTAGAGCCTGTAATAGCAACACTGCTGTGTTTAGCATTTCCACTGCAGAATACTTCAGCATTACTGTAAAAGTAATAGCAGATTATGCCCACAATATGCAGTAGACAATTTTCTTTGATACCTTTTGGGGTAGAATCAAGGAGAAAGATTTTTCACTACTATCACAACCCACATAGCTCTCGTAATTCTCGGTGTCATTTAGTTCTCAAGAGGAAATAGGATGATGGAAGAGAATGACACTGTCATGATGTCTTTAACATTTTTTTTTTTTAAGACTGCTTTGGGTATCAAGATTTAAATGAAGACGAGTAACAGAACCTACAGTCAGGAATTTGCCTGGCACAAAAGAGGAGCTGCATTTTAACTGCATAACTGAGGATTTGTTGAACTTGGGCCTCAGATTTCAGTAGTGGGTTTTTTTTCCTTGGAAACATTAACATGAATAACATTACATCACACATACAAGTCTTCTGGAGGGGTGACATATATAATGCAAAATGTGAGTGAAGGCTACTTACTTATTTTGGCAGAATTGGGTTGGGTATAAGTGGTCGGCATTTGGCCTCTGAGGTATTGATTAGAATATTGCCAACCCCAGCAAAGACAGCTGTTTAATGGGCATTGAAGGATGCGTCAGTAATCGCATTGAATTTTCAAACTCTTCCTTTTCCCGAAGCCAACATTGCAAAAGGTGCTTCCACTCTTCTGCCCTACTGGTGTTGCTAACACAATTGTTAAGGGCTCCAGGATTGTTCTCTTTCAAAACAACACTGGTGCATGTCACTGAGATAGATGTGATGTGGGTTGCATTATCCCCTCTGCCCAGGCTTGGATTGGCAGCTTGCATTGGCGCTGGGTGCCTGGAGCAGCTCATGTAAAAGATGCTGCGTTTGACATTTCTGTGACCTGTTGCTGTCTGTTTCGTAAGTAGCTCATCGGAATTTTGTTGCTGGTCTTGCAGACTCAAGTAAAAGTTGTCTGGGTTTTTTTTTAATTATATTCTAACTTATACTTCAGGTCTTATTCCTCATTGTAAGCAAATGCATATTAATCGTAGGAATGTTTTATGTTTGGCAAATGATGTCACAGCTGAAATCTTCACATGCAGTACAAAACAACTATTTGTGCTGAGATGGATGGATGATTATTACCTCTTTGTTTTCTTTTTCATTATCCTTTTGAATTAAAACCTCCTTGCAAAGCCATTATCCTTGTTTTAAACAGCTCTCTATATTGAATATGTCTCTGCCTCTTCTACCCTTTTTTTGTTTGCTTAGATTGAGTTCTAATTTTCTGTGATTTCTGAGCTCTAATTTCCTTATTGTTTCATAGTTGTACAATGTCCTGTTCATAAATTCAATACGTGCATACTCTATTTTGTTTCTCAAGTGCATGTAGGCCAAAAAGTAGCAGGAACCTTCTCTAAAAGCTATATTTACAGCTCTAGTGGCAAGCACTCTCCTCCTACACTGGAAAGCTGCGAAAAACTGTCAAGATGTGAGTGTGCATAACAATGCTCCTGATGGCTGGAGCTGATTTATTTTTTAACCATGGCTTCATTTTGTCAGTTAGACCAAATACAACGGGAAAGAAGCTCCGCCGATAAAACCCAGCAAAACACAGACTTCAAAACTACTTAAAATTGCAGCATCTCAAACTACTCCACCCTGCACAAAGTGGACATAAGTATAACATGACCAAGAAAGACTGGTTGTGCCTAGGTCTAATTCCTTGCTTTTCTAGTTCAGAAATAGTCAGGAATGTTCCCTCTACATGTGACAGTACCTGTTGACCTCCAAAATACATCCTAGTAGCCACAGGACTCACTCAAGGCCAAAAGTAAAAAATGGACCTCAAAAATTCCATGTGCCACAGGAAGGAAAGAAGAAAGTCAGCGCGTGTCATCTGTGTCATAGATCCCTGTAATGGCATTAGGTGTGCTCCCTAAAAGTGGACAGTATCTTGTAATACAGAGGAAAACCAATAACCTCCACTCCCTATTGCTTCCTTGCCAATACGACCCAGGAAGGAAACATCCTTTCCTGTCCTTAATTTAATGATTGGCTTCACCCTAAACATCTGAGGCTGATGTATAGGTTTCATCCTGTACGTCAGTCAAGCACCTCCAACAATGTAAAGCTACTAAGGTGGCTAGCTTTCCATAATTCTTTCATTACAGGCCAAATTCTGTTATTCCTGCTCATCCTGGACACCATTTTACCATGGGCTCATTGAAAATGTGAAGTCAATGGAACCATTCGCTGTGATTTCAGCATATTTGGAGTCAGGCTGTAGTTGAATAATCCTGTTAAAGACAATGGGAGTTCTTGTGAAATAAGGTGTCATTAAATCAGAATAAAGGCATTGGAATGTGGCTCTGTGTCATTTGGATGTACGACAAAAGTCATTCAGTTCTGTATATGTGACATTTACTTGCAATGTAGCATTTGCATTTTCTGCACTGCTTTCTGTACTCAGGATAGATAAAACTATGTCCTTGTGCTAAGGGGAAATATCAAGATACAACAAATCATTGGTTTATTCTTTTGTTTGCGTAAGAACTTAAGCTGAATATCCAATAGAAATTTAAAAAATCTGTCAGTAGAGAGAGAAAAAAATAGAGCCTTTGGCTACAGTCCTGGTTTGGCTTCTCTGTTTCATGGTCTTAAACTGCTAGTGATATTAAGGCTGAATCCTTTAAAAACCCATCTGATCTACCTAGTATGAAATGAAGATAGGAGCATATGTCTAATACTGAGCTGCTCTCAAGTAGCTGCAGGTGTGATGCCTGTTTCCTGCAGATATCTGTGATAACCATTTCTACCTTGTGCTGTGTTCTCTTCTAGACAACGTTCAGGTGACTTTTTTTTGTGCCACAAAATTCATGTTTGGTTATGGAGGCTTGGGGCATTTTAATGGGAAGTGTTGCTTTGATTTTGCAAAGGTGTCCTCATCTAAAACAAAACTTCTTGTGCTTATTAGATGAGATAGCTTTCATTGGCTAAATGAGCTTTTAGGCTGGTACCTCCTTGATACAACTGGGAAGTAAACCTGCCAGACCTTTCAGCTGAGGATTAAGCACTCTTAAGCCTTTTGTCTGGCTTGTGAAATATCTCCATCCCTGGTCTGTCAGTGACTGATTTCTTAGGTGTCTATTTTGTGCATTGAAGACAGGCCTGCAATCAGCCTCTTCTCCTCATGCTGTTATCCACCCTTCTCCTCCTCTTGGGTTTCCCCAACTCTGGAATTGACCGCAGAGACGGGTGTGCAGCACAGGAACTGGGAAACAGGAGAAAAATGCAGAAAATCTCCAAGAAGGAAACACAGCATCAAGAAATGGTAGCTACTACCTCCTTTGCTAGACAAATGATGGATGGGGAAGGAGGTTCATGGGAGAGTGAAGAAGAGTTAGATTCAGGTGTTTGGGAATTTGGGAGATGGAAAATAATGTCTGAGCAATGTAGAGTGTGGGGAGCAATTAGAGGTGGGGTAAGAAAGAGGCTGTAAGGGCTGAAAGAGATGAAGGGGCACCAAGGGGAAAGCCACAAAAATTGAAAGTGAAGAAAAGACATAAGAAAGAGGGGTGGAGGTTATTCAGAGGCAGATTTTCACTTTTTCCTACACAGTGTAAGAGAGAGCTGATTCTGAGAAAGCTTGTGCTGGAGAGATGATGAGGAAGGGGGACACAAGATGAGAGTAGGAGGAGGGAACAGGTTTTCCACTGTCAACTTCTGTAGGCCTGACAAATAAAATACCTTTTGCTCATCTGGAGAGCACATACAATTTGTGTAGACAAGTGTCATTGTTTATTTTCAACAGATAAATAGGTTTGCCATGGTAGGCATATCTGCTTAAAAGTCTGTTATGGGGAATTTACTCAACATCCCTTATCGCCCCTGTCCTTCATGTTGTGAGTGGGTTATGTCTTCAGCAAAGGCATCTTGTTTTTCTAGACCTTAATTGCAAAACTTGGTGGAGCGTTTTAGAACTGACTTAACAACTGCAAATGAATGCCACACGAGACTGGCATTTTCATGGGCTGGCATGGTTCTCCAAGCGCTTCTGTGTGGTCCGTTGTAGGATCTGTCAGTTGTTATGAGAAAAGATTCAGCTGTCAGAAAAAAAAATGCAGGGCATAGACAGTTGGGTACTGACCCATCAGATTGACGGATTGGCAAGAAAGCACACAAAGATGCTTTTGATATTTTCAGGCTACAGTCTCACTGAAGCACTCGGAATAAGAAAAATAATAATTTATTGGTACCTTATATTTGCTACAGTGAGAGAGACTTAAGGTCCTCTTAGAGTGTGCAGAGACAGATGCTTGCGTGAAAGGTGCAAGAAACGTTTTCACAGTCAATTAAGGATGAACCCCTCTGTAAAACTTTTCTTCTGAATCTCATCAGCATATAGTTCATGTCCTGGAGCACAATCTCTTACGATTTGTATAAACATTGCTTAGCTTAGTGTAATAAGAGATTAATATCTTGGCATCCCTGTAACTAGCAAAAGTCTGAATTGATCATTTCCTCGCATTTCTGGTCATTACTCTTGCACAAGTGTGAAAGTCAGTCTTGCTTTTTATACAGCAGTCAGTAGTGTGTGGCCCTGTTATTCATGTTCTGCTAGTCCATTAATGGAGAACAGCACTGAATGTAGGATGCCTGCATGATCAACAAATTGCTCTGGCTAATCTTTTGCGCATTGCTTTTTAACAACAAATTGCAGTCAGTCAAGAAATGCGCAAAACGGCTACAGATATACCGGCTTTTCTCCTTGTTTTACAGATACTAGGAAGCAGTTTTGTTCTTTTTACCATGTACAACCTTCATTTTGCTGCACAGCTTGAAATGCTGATGTTTCAGTATGGGAAATACTGATTTGCTGAGCCCGATATAGAATTTTCTGAAACTTGTTTTGGGGCATGGACATTGCATCATCCATCAGGGAAATCAAGCTAAACTCAGGCCTCAAATCTGTCTTAGCTCTCAAATGAAAAAGATCAGCGGGCCTAAGTCCCCAACAGCAGACATTTATTTGCCTTATAGAACTGCTGAGCAGTTGATAGACCTGAGAAATTGGTATGCCACAGGGAGGAAAGGACCAATATATTTCCTAGTTGGAAGCTTTGTTGTAAGTATGGGCATACTTTATAAAATCTCATGCATTTTAGGGTAATATACACCACCTTCAGCAATGTTTTTATGAATGAAGGAGAATGATAATAACTCTAAAGCCTTTCTAGCTTGTCATGGATCAGTTAGCAGAATCTGGAGATTGAAAGGATTTACTGGAGGGGCCTCTCTCCTTTACTCCTCAACTTCTACAGTTACTCTAACTTCAGTGCTAACTCTCCAAGTGTTAGCTAAGTGCCCTAAGCTTCAACAGGGAAAGTTTATAGAATTTGTGTCTGAAACTCATGTTGCATAACACCTGTGTTATGGCATACAGTGGCAACTGACATGATACACATTGATTTTTCAGCTCATTGCCTCTTGGTTATCAGCACAAACAGAAAATTAGAGCCACTATGCAAAACACTTGGGCCTCTAGTGCTTAATACTAGATGAACTGGCTTAATGCTTGCTGATCTTGCATATGCAAATAAAAATGTTTGGTGACCTCCGGCTAAGAAGAAGATACCTTTTCCTCTTGAACAATGACCTGGGCACTGTTGTTTCTAATGGCCAGGTCTGACTGATTATTTACTTTGATGCTAAACAGAACATTCCCCAAATTTGCCAAAGGGACCTTGGTTCTCCCTTCTTGTTTTCCAATGTTTTTTTAAAACAGGTGGGCAATGTGTCCAGCCAATGTAGAATTTGGTTTTAAGGGAAGGGAGGCGCTCAAGGAGAGCTGCCCAGTGCTGATGTAATGCGACAAGGAAAGGTATTCAAACCAGCTTTGAAGAATATCTTTGAGAAGTCCTTTTAGGAGATGTATGCTCTAGTATCAGAAGAGCTGTGTACCTATCCCCTGCCTTCAATAGGTATAAAACCACCAGGACCCCAACAAAAACTGCATGTTCCCAGACTACGTAATTCAAGATTATAGATGCCTCAGTTTATAAAGTATCTCTCTGCCAGTCATTGCTGTTCAGCGTATAGCTACACAAATGCAGTAGTTTTCTATCCTCACCTCTTCACACTTGCCTGTTAGTTTCTGGTGGATTGGTAAGCAGAAAACTTAGCCTCTGGGAAGTCACACTGTACGCCCAGTCGCAACTGAGTTGGGGTCCCTGCAGTACTTGTTAAAAAAACTTCTGAATATGTTTCTCACATGAAGATCATGAATGGGTTTCACTTGTGAGATGGCAATAACATGTCATGTAGTAAAGAGCTGAGCTAATGTTCTCCTCCCCCTTCCTGGATGCTTTACCCTCTGCTGGTGTTTCTCCTCTTTTTCAGTTCTTAATGTGCCAAAGAGAACAGCTCGCTTCTGACAGTGAAATCACATTTTCAGGGATTGACAAAAGAAAACATTTGTCCTTATCTAGTTCCTGAAGACACCAGCTGCACAAAAATGTGCCATCCTCTATATCAGGTTTCTCACTTGTCCTGTCTTACCCTGTGGATGGATTCTTTCTACTTCCTCCCACCCTTTTCCTCCTGTCCATGGCATGAGACAGGGAGAAACAGGTCAGAGGGATGTACTGTTTGCACTGCTTATTTACAGCCCAGTGGAAAACAAAGGGAGAATTGAGCAAATCATGAAAGCAGATTTTCTGTCACACACAAAACAGACTGGAAGCGTAACACAGCCAACGTGCTTAAATCCAAAAGACATAGCATTTTGGTGAAGGAGACTGGGATCAGATTAGGAAAGGAAAACATTCAGGTCTTAAGCTTAGCTAAAGAGTCTGGTAGAGATGGGAGCTAGCGTAGGTTCCTCCTCTGCAGACAGCAGCCAGCTACACCAGAAAAGCGAGAGCATCGCATGGTGGGAGCAGGTGTTCCAGATGTCAGAGAGGGGCACTGATTCTCCTCCCGCACAGACGTAAACCAGCACTAATGCTGCCTCAGAGTGACAAACAACATGAGGGGGATATTCAGACCTGAAAGTGAAGCATAATCTCTACTTAGAGACGGAGATATTTATGTAGACTAGCCAAAAGGGTGCTATGATTGAACTGAAGCTATGCTATTTTCTGAAACGCTGCCTTCAGCTGTCTCAAAGATCTCAAGGCAGTGACAGAGATGAGCAACTTGTTTTGCCCTCATTCAGACACAATCTGAGGATGAAGATTTGCGTTGCATTTTGGAAACTGTATGGAAAAAGGAGCGTAGGGGCAGGGTGACAGAAAAGAATGCAAGAAAAGGAACTGAGTAAAAACTAAGGCAGAGACTGGAGAGAATAAAGAACAGGTTAACAGACTAGAAAGACAGAGAAGCACAAGGAGAAACCAAAGACAGATACATGCCATATATAAAAAGTAAAAACAGATCAGATAAAATATTTTACAACAGAACAGAAACA
The DNA here is from genome assembly GCF_035582795.1 of Mycteria americana. NCBI lineage: Eukaryota > Metazoa > Chordata > Aves > Ciconiiformes > Ciconiidae > Mycteria > Mycteria americana. The sequence goes on from NC_134366.1 coordinate 52,336,919, forward strand.
ATGGACATTGCCTAAATTCCTACCTCCAGGCTCTGAGGTTTGGCCTATTTTTGTAATTTAAGTAATAAATTTGTATGGTGAGCAGGTAGTTACAAACATAAACCCTGGTTTCTAAATACCTTTGTGATTTGTGATGGTTAACGCCTTTTCCATCAGGGTCCATAGTCTTTCTTTTGTTCCCTTCTCCCAGTTCCTTCCTTCCTTTCTCACCTGAAAGAATCTCTCTGTGTTATCTAGTTTCTGAGTAGTATCAATGAGAAACATGTTGTTTACCTATTATGATGAATTAGCAGAATAGCCAAGCACCTTCACAATATCCTATGACTTGACACATGGTTACATGTATGTATAATCTATGTGTAAGTCCTCACTGCCAGCAGAAGGAATGTATGAACCATTAGTTCATACTGCTCTTCTAGAATTGTCATTTAAATGAACTCTTTCTTGTAAAAGTTTATTACATTAAAAGTAGAAAAAGATAGAGACAAATTTCGTCCAGTTGTCCTGAAAAGAAGTCCTCCTAGCAAAATAAGAAGTAGTTGAACAGGGATTTCTCTAAAGCAAAACAAGTACTTGCAAACTTACTGCTGGACTGCTTGTAGGGAAACAGTCTAACATTTAGTATCCCTGGGCAGCTAATCCTAGCCCTTTGAGAGATACGAATAAATCAGTATCATTATGACCTGACCATCTTACAGGTGGCTAAGCTGAAGCAAAGCTTTCACTCCTTGGAGACCATAGATGTAGTCAGAGCTGTAGATATGCAATCTTCGATCATGATACAATACCTGTTTTAATCCTGAGGAAGGCTAGAATATTTGTGATGTAAATGCAGAAGAGTTTGATGCAAGAAAGCTTGTACAGCGTGGTTCATCTTGCTTAGAGCTGATTAAGAATTAGATGAAGAATTTATTTTTTGAGCATGAGTAATTTTGTTTAAACATTAAACTGTAAAATCAATCTTCTGATTGTTTAGTCATTATTTCAGAGGAAGAGAGATTTATTTACAGTCTCTTTCATTAAGCCCCTTTACTGTCCTTGCCACAAATGATGACATTTTTCAGAAGGTCACAATAACTTTCTGCATGAACTAATATTTCTTCCCAAGCACATGCAAAATATATTTACTTACATGATCTATGGACTGGACCATGAGCCTGTGAATCCGGAGGTCCCATTTCTTATTCCTAGTGTTGTCTTAGACTCTATATAGAGTCTTGGGCAAATTATGTTGCTAAAGATTGTTGTATCTGTCTGGCTTTTGTGAGGAGGTAGATCTGTGGAAGGAACAGGCTTTTTCTAGAGAAGGTTTGACAAAAATAAATTGACCTTTTATTTGCATAAGTGCTCATTATGCTGGTGAGGGAATTGTCATTTGATCCTAATACTATGAGCTTAAGGATTGTTGTGGAGATTCCTTAATCATGATGTAGCTGCAGTAATGGTGATATCCATGTCATTTTCTTCTGAAAGGCTTAAGGCAGTCATGTTTCAGGAAAGATTCTTGTTAAGCTGTGAAAAAGAGGACTATCGTCCTTACTCATGATCAGGCTGTAGAAAATACGCCACTACTGTCCCCAGTTCTCCATCAGGGTTTTTATCCCAGGCTCAACGTACAGTGAAGATCTGGACCAGGACACATGGTCCCACTGCATCATGTCTGCTGAGCATATCAAAATGGAGTTCTTTCTCCTGCCAAACTGGAGATCTTTGCTTCTGCAGCTCATGTGAGAGAAATCTGCGTTAGCCACTACAGGCAAATTCACATTCGTTATCTGTTGGTTTGTATATGTGCAACTGACTGCAAAACGGAGACTTATGTCCCAGAAACAAAACACATTTTGTATGGATAAGGTGGGAGACTGGGTGTTGACTGCCCACTCCGTTGACTGTAAGTATGCAAATCTGAATTGGAGAATAATGTTTGGCCTATGGAATTTTACTTGAATTTAACACCCAAATATGGCATCAGGGAAGCGTACTGAGAGGAAATTGTTTATTAGACATATGCTATGTGTGTGTTTGTGCATACATATTCTATGGTGGTGCTATATATAAATTTTATATATTAGCTAGATGTGGATGAGAAGGATGCTTCTTTGAAAGGTTTAATTTCTTGGGTGTTGAGAGACAGAGAATGGATCAATTTACAAAAAGAACATACAGTAACAGCAAATCAAATTGACAGTTAAAAACCCCCATAAAATTTCTAGCACATTAGCAAAGCATTATGTATCTCATTACGGACAGACTATAGGAATAGAGCAATGAAAAGATGGCTAATTACAGATGCTCAAACAGAGCACTTTGTGCAGATTGGATAGGATAATGAAATTAATCAAGTATACATGTTGAATTAGCCCTCAAAGGTCAAAGAAAAATAAGCAGGACATGTGTGAAACTCTGATCTTCCCAAAAAAGCAAGTACACTACAAATTAATGTCTGCATCAAGACACTTTGTTAGCAGTTGACAAGACTTTCACACATGCTCATGTCTCCCTAGGTGTATTAAAATCTCCCTTTTTCAGAAAGAAATTATGGAGTGGGGAAAGAAGCATGTGATCCCTTAAAAAGGACATTTGGAAGTCAACCAAAGAGACCTTGTTATCAGTCTTTTTGATAAAATGCTTAATCCTCCCCCCGCTGCCCTGTCTATTAAGAAAAAAGGCAACATGACAGTGAACTTGGCAGAATATCAAATCAGAATGTGTGTGAGACTGTAACATCCCCAACAGCTAAACTACTTCTGTTGCTGAGAAGGCACCAGAAGTCTCTCCTCCATTTGTATCTATGGGGAGCTTAAAAAAGTTTTTAGGGTAATGTGCTTTGTTGCTTTTTTTCACTGACTCAGAAAGTGTCTTCTGCCTTAATTTGATTAGAAAGACAAAGGGAAGATTTTTTTGTAACTTCTCAAATTATATATCTTGCACATATAATTTTACATCTTTTCTCAAAAGATTCTCTGCTAATGCAAAAGACCTCTATTTTGTCACAAAGAGAGCTTTGCAGAAGCCAAGTTACTATAACAACCAAGTACACCTTTTCAATTCAGGAACCATGCTCTTATGCTAGTCTTCCTCTTTCTTTTTTTAAAAAAAGACTGGGTAATAGAGACAGATACCCTCACAGATGCACACCAGGGTTATATAGACTTCACAATTTGGACGTATATTTGAGAGACATCCAATATTATGCACACACAAACCTTTCTTCATCTCTACAACTAATCTAGAAATGAAGCAAGAATAGAGGAAGAAATTTGTCTTAGCTGTTTCTGTACCAAAATACCTACTTTCCTTTCTATATGATCCTTCTGAAAAGCCAGTGGAGATTAGGATCATCATGGGATGAACTGCGCTATGTACCTGCTGGTGTGGCTGGGATCCCCCACTGTGCCTCTCCTCTTTCTGCGCTGTGGCTCCTCCGAGCTGTTGGCAGCTGATGAAAGAAGAGCAGTCTTCAGACAACTCTATATATGCTAGAGGACTAACTGAGGCAGTTTTCAAACCAGAGGCAAGGGCAAAAATTGTTTTCTGCACATTTTCCTTGCAAATTGCTCTCTGAAGTCATTAAATGTAACTAAGAATTTGACCCTCTAACTCAAATAAGAAAGCACAGTAGAACCATTTAGTTTCTAACCGATCTATTTGCTAAGCACTGTGTTACCTTTTTAACTTTATACTTTCCTGTCTGAAAAAAATACCAATAGTCTTAGCATTGCATTGTCAAAAATGAAAAAATAGCACAGATGAATGCACACAAAAAGCCAAAGCATACAACTCAGCCTTGATCCTCTCTCCACTTCCATCTGTTCTCCCGAAGTAAATTATTACAGTGTGGGCTCTCTACTTAAAGTGCTGCTGCTTGTGAAAGAAAACAAGCTGGGGTAAGCTATTAAGAAAATAACACTATTTTGGTTTTAAGGCTAAAGTGGGGAAAAAATAACTTCATTTAGGCCACTCAGAGATTTTTAAAACTGGAGTTTGTCTTCCCTGGTGTCTGTTAAATGAATAAAACCCCAACCTTTCTGCAGAAATCTGTCAGAACTTCAGATGAAAAGCTTTTTGATGTATGCCATAATGATTGGTTTGGAAGTTGTTGAAGGCAGCAGGAGTGAAAATACTGGGGAAAAATTCTGTCCTCCAGGGCTGGAGTGTGCTGGGGAGAGTCTGCTGCTAACAACATTATGGTAAAGGAACTTTCCCTGGTCTCCTGAAGTGCAGGTTGAGGCTTGAAAAGCAGAATTGGCTTTATATGTGCATCAGAACATTTTGGGTGAGTTGTTCCATGTTCCTGTGTGTCCCTTTGTCAGCCAGGACTGTGGCCTTCCTTTGTAGCTGTGAGCAAGGGAACTGGAGGGTGGGGGTCACAGATGAAAGAATGAAGAGTTAGGAAAAGTTAGCCAGGAATTGATCTTTTTGCACTGGGACACTGCTAAAGGTCTGAAAGAGAAGCCTATTGACAGTGGCCAGTCTAATGAGAACGCACTTAGCAGATAAGCGAAAGAGAAGCAAATCATCTGGCAGAATTTAAGATTTCAGGTCTGTGAAGATACTGCATTTCCTGACAGCTGTATGGAAGAAGAAGAACTAAGGACCGACTCCTCATACTGAGTTGGCAAAGGAGGCGGGAATGAAAAAAGGGAAGCTGGAATATTGTTTCCATGTTAGTGCTGGCAAAAAAGATGAAAACCAAGTTGAGACTCTTGCCTGGAATAATACTGAGAAACAGAGAAAGAGAAGAGCTGATAGGACTCATTCAACGCTAGTGATCCCAGATAACAAGAGATAACAGATAACAGATAACAAGAAGCTTAACAAGCTTCATATGAGAAACCAAGAACAGAAAACCTCCTTGACCAAGGAGAACAAGGATCCAAGCGTGCTATTCCCTACAGAATGGCAGTGAGATGCCAGGGGTCCTGCTTTGAGGCTGCCACTGTGATTCTGGATTGTGCTGGGAGAGAAATTTCCAGTAAAGAAGGGGGAGCATTAATGCTTCTCTGCAAGGGATGTGGAAGTCTGTGTGCTCTTCTGATCAGCCATACTCAAGAAAGATAAATTCAAATTGGAAAAGATACAGGGAAAGGCTACTAGAGTAGCTGAGAGAATGGAGAGCCTTATCTTCTAAATAGAGATTAAAGGGACATGCTCTCTTTAGACTAGCAGTATTAAGACTGAGCAGGGATGATTGCTGTCTACACACGCATCAGGAGAGTAAACACTACAGAGGGATAAAAAACACATTAAGACAAAGAACAATGATGGCAAATGAACAAAAGGTCTAAGCTGACTGTTAGTAAGCAAAAGACAGAAATTAGAAAAAGATTTTCAACCATCAGGGAAATGGGGAAAACCCCTTCCCCAAGGTTTTAAAAAGAAGTTTGATAGGTTTATGAAAGGAATTATTTAACATGTTGTCTAAAATTTAGAGTGCTGTCCCTGATGGACCAGACTTGCCTGCCTCATCCCACGTTCCCAGCATGAATAGATGTGTATGTCACTGAGCTGAGATCTCTACCCTCCTTATGTAATTCTGGAAACATAATAGATTGACTAATTAGAGCCAAGGAAAATCATTTGTATGACCACTGACATCAGCTTACAGGAGAGATTATTGAAAACCATATTTAGCATTAGAGAAAGGCAGGCAAATAACAAGGGGAGCTCAACTGTCCAGAAAAAAAAGGATCAAACAAGGCAAGCAAGCAGTGGAAAATGAGTACAAGGGCTTAAGATAAAAGTTCAGTGGTAGCAAGACAGAGACAGACAGTCTGAGAATGCAGATGTCTTGCTCTTGAGTGTGGGTGCTAGGGAAAGTGATGGAATGAGTAAGGCTTGGCCACCACCGAAGAGGTCCATAAAGTGGGAAACAGGACAGCTTTATGGACTGTGGCTACTACTATCCCAGGAAGAAAAAAGCAGCAGAGCATAGAAATGATTGATGATAATCTGACTGTGGCCCTGAAGCTGTGCTCAAGTTGAACTTCCCTTGTATAAAAGTTGTTTAGAAGCCAATTTGTGCTCAGGTAAAAACTCTGAATGACGTTTACAGCATGGTTGGAGAGAAAGCTTTGGACTGTGTTATTTCTTGGTATGGGCTGAAGCATATGAGCTGCTCCGTGGGTTTTTTTGACTGAAATTCACTTCAGAAGTAGATTATCTACCTTTACAGTGCCAGCAGGTGGCTAATGTTGGTAAATTGTCCACAGAAGTCCCCCTGGAAGGTCTCTTACATTGTATTTGGCAAGATAAGACAGCACTGGTGCACAGTCATGGAATAACACAAACATTCTATCTGAGCTACAGGTGTCCTGACTGTCTGGCCTGCACTCCTTAGACAGCATAGTGACATCCATGGAAGATGTCTTCAATATGTTTAGAGAACTTTACATCTCTGGCAGGTCCAAAGCGTCTCAGCAGAGCTGCTGGCTGAAGAAGGGGCCAACGGCCATTACATAGTGCATTAAATCAGTGACCAGACGGATTTCATCTGCATTGTGGCCCAGCTTCGGGGTAGTCCTGGCAGTACTGATCATCAGCAGCACTAGATCAGAGAAAGGTGAGTAGATGCTAGTCTTGTGGAAGGAAACCATTTAGAGGCTAGCAGCAAATGCAAGCTGCTGGCAAGAAAAGCAGCAGACTATCTTGCCAAGATAACCAGTACAATAAAAGATCCATAGCTGAACGCGATCAAGCATCTACAGCGTGTGTTGCCAAGACTTGTTGAAATGAAGATAAAATGATAGCTGGAAAAGACATTGCTGATGGAAGGTACCAGAAGCTGGAAATAACTTCCTGAGGTAGCTATGTGGAAGAGGAAAGATAGCATACTGGTATTAGCCTCTGCATTTTTATCAGGAAGATGCTGGTGGTCCACAACAGTACTGAATGGTGTGTGATACAACGGGCAGTTGAAAGGTTCATACTGCAGGTGTGGACAGAGCTCAAAAAGTAAGCAGCACAGGAGAATACGTTGTAGGATTAGCTGTGGGTGCAGAACGGGATTTAGTTTAAAGGGGTGAATGCGAATTTCAATGAGTTAAGAGTTAACTTCATTAGGTGGATTAGAGTTTACCACTCTCAAAACTTTCTTTTAAAAATTCAGTGTGACTCAAACTGTTTGTTTCTTTCTTTCTTTGCCCAGGAGCTTGGTTTGATGACTGAGAGGAAAAAAATCCATTTCATGCCCAAATTTGAACTGGGAGAGCACTTTGGCAAGGACTGTGATCAGGCAGCTAAAAAGTTAGATGCATCAGAAATGAGACAAGCTTGAGAGCCTTTGTCTGGAGATTTCTGAACTCCATTTTGCACAGAGTGAGATAGGGTTTAAATAATTCAGATGGAAACTTGGTTAGATATTGTATACATTACAGTTAGTCTCAGCTGAATTCTTTATTGTTTCACTTGAAGTTATATTTTAGTGTACTGGAGGGTCAGATTTGTAAAAAACTTTCCTACTTAAAGGAATGAAATGGAAAAGGCAGGTTTTTTTAGAACTGATTGACATCCTCATGGTAAGCTCTTCTGCAAATCTGGCTGAATATTTTGGTCTTTACATGACAGTAGGTCTCTTCTGAAAATCTGTCTTTAAATATATATTTCAAAGGCACAGAGGCTCTTTCTGTAGCTCTATAGCTAAAGAGCTTTATAGCTCTTTCTGTAAACAAAGCAAACTTGTTCAGTGCTTAATCTATTGCTACTAAATCTTAGAGACTCCAGAGTCTTATAGGCTCTGGAATAGGGTAGCTATGTGCAGCCTCCCTGGTGGGAGTGACCTGTGCCACAAACCAGGCTTGGGAACTCTTTGAGAGCACGTGGGTGGGCAAAAAGCAATCGCTGCCCAGTGTCTGTGAGCCTTCCCAGACACTCTTCAATGCACTTACAGGGATGCAGCCCCAGAAGCTAAACTCTGAGTTGCTGATGTGGTTTTGGATCAGTTCTTGCACTTTAATACCCCAAATTATGGTCTAACCCAAAACAAAATACAAATTTCAGGATTACAGCTCTGTGTACAGCTGAGGGAGGAAGAAAACCCAGAAAGCTTTGATAAATATATTAGATGGTTAATTGTTCAATTTAGTGCTTGGTTGGTAACGAAATCACACACATATGGTAATAAGGCCGTGTTTTTACTATTACAAGACACTTTGGGACATTTTGAATATGTAGGGTGCAATGGTATATTAAACCAAATTGTAGTTCTGTATTTGACAATTTGGCTTTGTTAGTGTAATACAATTTGTTTTTATTGTAGCAGTGAAGAGGGAAACATTTTGATAATAATTTGCTTTCATTATCCATTTATATTACTTCTTCCTACTCAATATTTTATTTTTATTTTTTAAACAAAACAGAAAGCCTTTACAACCAAAGGGGCTGATTAAAAAAAAAGTAATCCCAGTCTGATTAGTTCTGTTTTCAATAATATTTAGCAAGGAGAGTGTTGGCATAAGAACACAACTTTAATATCCATCAACTCTCTGCGTATTCCAGATATTTTTACAGAAAAGCCTAAACGTGATATTTTAAAATCTGTGTGATAGTAAAAAGTTATTGTGCTTGCGATTCTCTCAGGATGTGAGAGAGAGATGGTTTGGAAGGAATGAAAATATCTTTTATCAGGTCAACTGGTATAATTGGGAAAAAAATGAGAAGAAATATGTATGAGATCTTGCTTGGTTTTTTGCACAGTATCAGTCTTGTCTAATAAAATGTATCGTTTTTTTCTTCAAATCTCTCCTCTTTTAAATAATAGACTCTCCTCCATGAAAAATCTTGCTAAGATACTGTTTGTGCGGAGTCTCATGTCTCTCAGCCTTTTCCATTACGTTCAGCTACGCCTAGATCTGGTCATTTTCTTTCAGAGCCTACTTCCTTCCACAGCTGGCTTTTGGCCAGCTGCGTGGGTGGCCATGGGTAGCTCTGCCACCCCCTCCCTCCCCCCCCCCCCTTTTCTGCTGCTGATGCCCTCTCTCTGCCCTGCCTTGCTTTTCCCACAATTAGCTTCCTCTTCCCTTTCCCCAGCGTCAGCCTCAGCAAAAAATACCTTTTCTGTTGGTGGTCTGCTTATCCACTACCTTCTCTGTATTTTGTCTCTAACCTGTGGGTAGGAGACATGGCAGGAGCAGGATGAAATGCCCTTTTGGTTATCTAGACTTACACACCAAATTTGCCTGGGCCCATGCCTTACACCTCTAGTTGGTTCGCCACCCCCCGTAGGGGTAACTGTAAGGAGGTCGGATCCTGCTAAACCTATGGCTGGGAGATACCTGTGTAGTGCTCTGGTCCACGCATAACATGCCTGATGGTGGGTGCTACCTGCCCGCAAGGAAGGAGACATTGTAAGTGGGACTTAAATCACACAGGATCACAGAATCACAGAATCGTATAGGTTGGAAAAGACCTTTAAGATCATCGAGTCCAACCATAAACCTAACACTGCCAAGACCACCACTACACCATGTCCCTAAGTACCTCATCCAAACGTCCTTTCAATACCTCCAGGGATGGCGACTCAACCACTTCCCTGGGCAGCCTGTTCCAATGCTTGATAACCCTTTCAGTGAAGAAAAATTTCCTCATATCCAGTCTAAACCTCCCCTGCTGCAACTTGAGGCCATTTCCTCTCGTCCTATCACTTGTTACCTGGGAGAAGAGACTGACCCCCACCTCTCTACAGCCTCCTTTCAGGGAGTTGTAGAGAGGGATAAGGTCTCCCCTCAGCCTCCTTTTCTGCAGGCTAAACAGTCCCAGCTCCCTCAGCCGCTCCTCATAAGACTTCTGCTCCAGACCCTTCACCAGCTTCGTTGCCCTTCTCTGGACATGCTCCAGCACCTCAATGTCCCTCTTGTAGTGAGGGGCCCAAAACTGAACACAGTATTCGAGGTGCGGCCTCACCAGTGCCGAGTACAGGGGCACGATCACTAGTGCCGAGTACAGGGGCAAATCTGTGGCTGTGCTTCCTTTGCTTCCCTCAAAAGGAGAGAATATCTGCATTTTGGTATCCAATCTTAACCTGCATTTTGGTATCCAATCTTAACTTGCATTTCAGTATCCCATCTTACTGCTTTGAGTTGCTCTTTTTGCAATAGAGGCATAGTTAGTTCCAGCTCTTAGCTGTGGTCAGTCATTAAATAAGGTGGCGTTATTAAGCTAATTAAAAAAAGTCTAGCAGGAGAATGGAGTGCAGGCTTCTGCAGGATGTACAATTAACCTTAAGTGAGTGAGGAAGGGAAACAGCAAATTAACAAACCAGTTGCCATTATTCGGTTACCGTGCTCAGCTTTGCTCTCTCTGTTAATCAGACTGGTTGTTACATGCTTTGGGAAGTTTAGCTGACTTGCCGTATCAGCACAAAGCAGAATCTCGCCGAGGAGATCACACAGTGTTTCCAAAAGCATCTGAAGGAATTTATAGCTCGTGAATTACAAAAGCAACTCTAATTAGTCCCAAGAGGCAGTTGCATAAGAAAAACTGAGAACATTGCCTCGTCATATTTGCTGCCTTCTCGCAATTTTCATATGAGATTCTGATAATGAAAGTTTTCTAACAACTGGAGCTCAGAGACCCTATAGCTAATAACACTCATGAGTAAACAGCATCCTGTATTTGCAGTCCTGCAAAGATTGGTCGGATACCGGTACTTTTGCTTTGTGTCAATATTGCCACAGTTGTACAGAGGTTTAAGCTGGAAGATTCTGTAGCCACCTGGGAAATGTCTGAAGGAAATTGAAAGTCCTGGTAGTCTAACAGTAGCCAAACCACTTGGCAACTAGTTGTTCTTTGGTACTGTTCTGGTACGATTTTTTTCTTTTTTTTTTTTTTGAGATGTAGGTTTTGTTTTTAAGCTCTGGAGGCATGAATTCTTCTCAGTGCTTTCCTAATGGGGTCTGTTCCTACATTATGGAAATAGCTGGAAGCTTTGCTGTGGTATCAGTGAACTTGATTTCAGATAGACAGGAGCACGGATATGGGTGAATGCAAACCATCACTCTTTATACTTTCTAGGTCTTACCATACTCCCTGGCCCACTCCCAGATTTTGTTTTCCTTGGAGTTTAACATTTGAAACAACGTGAATCAGCTGCCTGCAAAAATCCAGGGAGCCTGAATTTAAAAATTTCCTTCATGTGGGATCAGATGAATAGGAATTATAGGGTCAGGCACACTCATAGATGGCATTCTGAGAACTCCCTAGCCTGAGACAAAGTTAAGAGTTTTAGTATAGTAACAGTTTTCTTGCTATCTGCTACAAAAGCAAATCTGAAATCATGCAGTGGCTATCTTAGACTTTGCAGAACTGTGTGCCTTGATTTATCAGACATTAGGAACAATTTTATTTGCTAGTTACCTTAAGTTCCCCAGGTCAATATGCATAACTCAGTGGCAACGTGTATCAGTATGCTTGGCATTATACGAGATAGAAGAAGTTATTAATCCCATAATTTACAGTTGTCAACCCAAAGCCCAGTTTTGATATTTTTCATTTTTTATATTAGGACAGAAGTTTCTCAGAACAGTGTTCCTAAAGTGAATATTTTCAAACGTGAATACCTAGAGTTAGGCATTGTATAAGTACTCAATTTTTCACTAGCAATGGAGAAAACAAAGTGACTAGGGAAATCAATGGGAATTGCTGGAAGTTCTGTATTTTTTTAAATTGGGTTGTTTATTTGGTTACTTATATATGGATTTATGTGCTTGTCATTAAGCACCTAAGTATGAAACGCTTAGCCTCAGGTAGTTTGTGATTTCTCTTCTATTTATCTTGATTAGTGGATGATTGTTGCAAATCCCTTACAGGAAAGTGAAGAAAATCTTCATTCTCCACACTGGTGAAAAAGAAATATTTGAATTAACAGCCTGATGATTAAAGAGTTTCATTAGTTTTAAAGGTGAAACAGGACCTCAGAGATTTAGGGGAGAAAAGTAGGAAAAGAAAAAAAGGGTACGCAGGGTAGGAAGAAGGGATGAAAGACAAAAACGAAAATTATATATCATGGACAGATCATAAACTGAGATTAACGTGAGTGTTTCTCATTTAAGTTTTGTGTTTGATCACAAATTAAAGAATTAAGAGCTGTCTAGGCTTTGGAATCAAATGAATCTGCCTTTTTTGATTGTTAGTTTTATTTTTAATACTGAGAAAATCAGCCACCCATCCAATGGCAGGATTCCTGACCAGCATTCACAGATAATATTTTACAAAGCAAATCAGGCTTTCTGAAAAGATATTTGCAGAACTATAATACTTTATGTTTCTCAGTCATTGTCTTTGTTATGGATAAAGTGGTCTCTGATTGACTGAAACACAGAACGGGGGCGCCTGCTAAGATCACATTACTTTGAGGTATGCTGAGTGCCGTTGAAGCTCATTGACTCCCTGAATCAGCACCTCATACAATACACACCTCAAATGATCAAAAAGCAGCAGGTAAGTAATGGTTCATTGAGAAACTTGCACTCTACTGCACCAATAGATTTATTAGATAGGATGATTGTCTATGCTGTGCATTTGATAAAATACAAATAACAGGGCATTATCACAGCATCTTTGCTCTTACTGTAATAGAGGATAAGTGGCTCTCTTTTGCAGTGATATTTGTCCGTTAAGTGTTCCAGAAAGGTGATCTATCTTGCCAATGCATGCAGTTGTGACAATAATGTAGTCCTCAGACATTAATTCTGCAGTCTTATATGCTAATAAGCATAATTTCTAGGCCATTAAAAAAATATGTAAAACTTTGAATGGCTTTGAATAGCTAATTAAAAGCTATTCGGCTCTGCATTCCATTGGCAATGAGATGCCATCCTGACATCCCTGTGTCAGATTAAAACACAAGCCTAACTGCTCAGGGTTTGCATGTGCTGAGAGAATTGCAGCAGGACCTGTTCGATCACTGAAGCAAGAGAGAAAGGTCTGCGATACAGTCTTGATCTTTGTCTGATCCCTGAAACAATACTGGCAAATTGATCAGGACAGCAATACATGCAGGTCATAGTAAGGGAGAAGTGCATCAGGTATTACTGAGAGGAGTGTGAGAGGTGGACTGTCATCAGCTGCTTCTCTGCAACTCTGATGAGTCCCTTCTCTGAAACACTGCACATGAGGTAACAGAAAAATTGGGGTGAATCTCGGGGAATCTCCATCATATTCCATTGCTTGTGTTGCTCTGTTTGGTTCTTCTTAATCTAGAAGATACCTCTCGTGCATTTTTTAGTGGTTACTTTCTTGAATTTGGAAGTTGACATTTGCTTTTGGAGTGCTCGTGTCTGGGCTGCTGCTGACCCTTAAGATAGACCTTGTGATTTTGGCTTAATTGCTTCTGCCAACAGGCCAGTCAATTTGCACTTCCCAGGTGATGACCTTGCAGAACGTCCAACAAAAAAAGCAATGCTGGTAGCAAAAGTGGCAAAAGAAAAAAAATTGTTAAGAGAGAAGATGACATTTTGAAATGCCTTGAGTACTCCACAGAAAGACTTAAAGGACCCTCTGGTCTTTCCAGCATGTTAACAAATAAGTTTAATGGGCAGTAAGCTGAGAGTCAGTCAAATGATGAATTGAGACAATGGTTATCTCCAAACAACTCATTTACTGTACCTTTTATCTTTGAGGCAGCGATGCTTCTGAGAGGATCTGCGGATGGTTGCCGTTTATCTAGACAGATGAACTCATTTACAGGAAGAGGAGAGGCAGAGATACAAAGATTGACATTTCTACCGTGTGGTTTGAAGCTATAATGTAAAGCCCAGGGTCCCTACTGTCCATGGGATGCTCATCTGCTAAGGTGAGTGAAACGCTAAACGGATCTAGAGAAAAACAACTGCAAAGGGCAGATAAGGACTATGTTCCTGTGAATCCATTTCTATGCAGAGATCAAAAGAGGGTGAATGCCAGAGGACTGCTGACATGCCGTGTCGTGACAGTCACCCTTGAAAGTGAGATTAACTGGCAGCAGACCTACTTTGAAGGGACCTTCCTGGCTGTGGCGTGAATCAGGAGCGTGTGGGCAACAGGCTGTGCGTGCGTGTAGGCAGCTCTCAGCTGCGTGTGGATGCTGTGGGGCACGGCTGTGTCTGCAAAACAGGCCTATCTCGGATAAAGATGGGGGAAAGATATTCAGAGAGAAGGAGGGAGTGAGGCGGGGAACCTAAAGAAAGGTAGGAAAAGGATGGAGGGAGAAGTGTTGAAGGAAAGATGCAAACTGGCTGGCAAGACACAGTCGGCAGGGAGTGGAAGGAATGGAGCAAGAGAAATTTGGGAGTTGTCTGTTTGGGTCATGGAGGGAGGTGGGAGCAGGGCTAACTTAGCATGCATGCAGCAGGAAAGGCTGCTGCCTGCAGCCTTGAAAATGAGAGCCAGCCAAGAGATTCATAATCATTTAATTGAGGCAATGACGGTGGGCCGGGAGGGCTGACATTTACCAATTAGATTGAACAGAGCGAAGGATGGAGTGTTTATATTTAAGAACAGCACTCAAATTCACTCTAAATTGGAGGGAGATGCACAAGAAGAAAAATGTTTGCAATGACTTATCTGAATCATTAGCAATGTTCCTCCAGGTCATTTCTGCGTGGTTCAAAACCCTGACTCCTTTACTTGTTTCTCTATTCAGTCTTTTCCTTTTCATTTCTTAGTAATTTATGGCCTGATCATGCAGGTTTTATTCAGGTAAATTTCCCTTTCAGTCTCAAATTAGTGGAGGTTTTGCCTGAGTAATGGCTAAATTATTTGGTTCTTCAGGCTATTATTTCAAGTATTGTAAAGCTGTTATTCATCAGTAGTCAATTTGTGGGTGTACCTGACTTGTGCCCTACCTGAATTAAAAAAGGACACTCTGTAAGAAACTGTAAACCAAAGCCTATAGAGCAGGAGAGAAAGGTCCACTTGTTATGGGGCTTTGAGCACTGCCAATGCGCAGTGCTTTCTAAGACATACCTTCTAGTGATGAACAAAGTATAGTTAATTTTAAATTAATTTCTAATGTTTATAAAAGTACTGACATTTCAGTGAACAGAATTGTGCTTAATTGAGTGAAATGGTATTTGTTTTAGTTTTTTTAGTAGTTTCCCAGTTGATACAAAATTGAAAAGGAAGTACTTCAAATTGTGAACACGTACATTCAAACTTTTTCTGTGATAAAAGGTATAAATGCTGAAGACATCTGAAGTGACTTTTGGCAGAGCTTAAAAAAATCAGAACATTTTTTGAACTGCTTTATTGTGATGCGAAAGAAGTTTTACTTTGCTTTGCTTTGCTTTGCTTTCCTCTTGGAAGTCTACATTTCTGCCGCCCTTAGCATGTGAAGTTCTCCTCATGACTGTGTCCTTTGCTGAACTTTTCAACTGTGCCACTGGCATCGAAATACATTTTAGATTTTCCTCTGACTCTCTGCCAGGAAATATGCTCACCTGGGCTCACCTGATATTGAGGGGTTGAATACCTCTCCATGGGTTGTATAGTTCATCCCAGAGTCTCTCTAATTTAGCATACCCTGTAACTTTTAACTTTTTAAATGAAGACTGTGGCTTTTTTCTTCATTTTTCAACTTCTTTCGTAGCTATGTTTGTCTGCCTTAAACCTGAGTTAAGTGTCCTGTACCTTATGTGTACATGTTTTAGAAATTAAAAAAGCCCTCTGATGTTAAATCTGATGTGTGATTGGCAAGGACATCCTTGCAACTTATACTTTTGGAAAAATGACTGAGGACTTTTTTTGCCTGACACTTTAGATCCTTGTGCTTCAGGAGAAGTGAATCTGCTTTCTGGCTTAGAAGCTCATTGCTAGGAGCAGAGACTTTATGTTTACTTACTTATTTATTTTCATTGTTTGGTCCCATCTGGAGGTGACTTACTTTGTGGGAAAAGAAAAAAAGAATCAATCTTTGCAATGACAGAGGACCCCAGGAATTTTGATTACTACC
This sequence comes from Mycteria americana, assembly GCF_035582795.1. Classification (NCBI taxonomy): domain Eukaryota; kingdom Metazoa; phylum Chordata; class Aves; order Ciconiiformes; family Ciconiidae; genus Mycteria; species Mycteria americana. Next base: position 52,352,844 of record NC_134366.1, read on the forward strand.
CAAAATATTTTGAGAGCTAATAAAAGCAGCCAACATGCCATTTCTTGATGATATTCCTCCTCTTCGCACATACTTTCAGAGCTAATCCAGTGCTCCGAGGAGGGGTGCTTGTGTGTGAAAAAAGGAGTTCTTCATTGTCACAAGCCTTAGCATACTGCCTCATCTGTTACCTAAATGAGATGTGAAAGCAGTTCACACCTCGTTTACATTTGCGCTGTTTTATGGAACAGCATAGATGCAGTTCCACTGAAAGTAACGAAATGAGGTCACCAACCCCCTTCTCTCTCCTTGGATTGCATCCACGTGGCCTGATCCTTTCAATTCACTAAACTGGAAATGAATCTATTTCTCTGAAGCAAGTTACTACAAAGTGCCAGCATCCTCCAGCGTGCAGCACTCATTGGTATTTTACAGAGATGTAAGCTGTCCATGCCGAAAATAAAAATGTAAGCTCTGCATTTACATGAGTTATCTGAACCCAGAGTGATTCCTCCTGCACTGAACAGAATATAATCAAGGTGAATAAACAGGAAAATTGACTAAACTGATATGGAAATAACACACACACAGAAAAAAGGCGAAAGCTGTGCATCTGCGTTAGCCCCTCCCTGGCTGAGTTTGCAGAAGACAATTGCAAGAGCGTGTCTGAGGGGCTGAGGGGTGCTGAAAGTCAGGGCACTTCCATGGCTCTGTGAATCCCAGGTGCTGGTTCAGATCCATTTCTGGAGAACTGCAGAGATTTTAACTCCAGAGCCTCTCTCCTTGCTGCCTTATATTTTACACCAGAATAGAGAAGTACAAAATCCTCCCTTTCTGTCTCAATATGATTATTTACTTTTTAAAAATTTTTGAACATTTTTATGGTGTAAATAGCTGCGTAAGAGAAGACAGTGAAGACCCAAGAATATAGCTGTACAAATTCAACCACTTCTGTTCTTTCATCAGCTGAGTCCTAGTGTTGAAAATAGAGTGGAAATTTAAAGCTTACAAGGTGCCATCTACATTTGTCATCTTGCTAATGTTTCAGAAGACATGGACTGAAAATACTAGCTTTCTTCACAGGGGTACCCTTGTTTCACCCCTTTCACAGGGGTACCCTTCTAGTGCTCTGTGTTTGTTATGGGATCAGGATGCCTTGTCTGGACTTCACCTCACACAACTCTGAGAGTACCAAATAGCCATGTACATCTGAGCAGTCAGCCTTGACTGCTGCTATGAATGAAAAAGAGACACACATTTCAGTAGCATGGCTATTCTGTACATATTTTTGCAGGAGAAGATGGAGCATGATATGCAGGTGCCTTTTTCTTTCTGTTGTCTACAAAACAAGTTTAAGGTGCACGTGTGGGTACCAAGGTTAGGTGAGATGAATTCCTCTCCTTAGTCTGTCTGCTAATGGAAGGAAGATGTTAGGATAAAGGAGAAAATTCTCATGTTTCCCTGAGAAGAGGCAATGCAGGCGGAGGTCACATCTCAGTGTCCTGCACTAGAGATGCTAATGGTTCTCAGTTCATTTGATAACTGCAAGAAAGGCAGATCAGGGATGCCAGCGCATAAACAAAGAAGCAAGCAAAACAAAGCTGTCTTGGCTTACACCATGTGACAGCAGAAATATTATTGGCCAAGTGGAAAAAGACAAAATCTGTTGAGGAAGAAATGCTATTTCCAAGCTTTATAAGAGGAATCACAAACATTAAGAATAAACAAACTGGAGAGTATAAAATATTGGTAGTGTTCCCCTCTTAGTGTTTGCAAGAATGATGAGAGGGAATGTGCTGGACCTGCTGGAGACATGTGAGACTATAGCGTGCTAAAACGCTTGTCTTTCAAGGCTCTGGGGTTAAATCATTATATGAGCAAGAAAAAATGAGTAGGTTCCTTCTAATGGCTGGCTCTTTGGCTCAGCTCTGTACGGCGCTGTGTGCCCTCAGACGCCACTGAAGGTGCTTGGAGGGATTCACAGGATCCCTCTCTTTGTGCTCAGGTTTAATGAGACAGAATTGTTTGATTTGTTCCATCGTCCAAAGAGGTACCTAGCAATAGTGTTAATGCTTCTCTCTCTCTCTGCGCAGTGACGCTTTTACTTTTTTTCTGTTATTATGTGCCTGTTGTTTCTGCAGCTCTCAGTGAGGGCCAGTCTGCGAGGTGTCTGGCCCGTGCCACGCAGACATTTGCATACATGGATTAACACAGTTCAAAGCAGATTTAGGTACGTTTCAGTTGTGTGGGCAAGTGTTTGGGCTGCTTCACTGGGGAGCAGCACCACGCTGACTAAATTCCTGACAAAATACCCGCCTTTGTCATCCCACAAGTGTGAGGTCATTTACCCGGTGTGCGAGACGCCAATATACACACAGGGCAGAGGTATTTTATTTCATATCTGCGCAGAGGTGGGTGCTAGGTGGTAGCTCCACAAAATTAGCACAAAGTTCGGTCATGCAGATACAGTATATTATACAGTCTAGTTATACATATGCCTAAGTAATTACACAAAGAAGTTTTCTATTAGTCTACATTTCCCTTATTTCAACTTAAAGCCTCAGTGCTACTTTAATATTCTGCGCATGTTCAAAGGTGAGGGGTCTCTGCTTGGGCTGGGGTCTCCAGCTCGAGGGGTCTGATTTTTAGTATTATAATGAGGATAGTTCGCCTAAGGGTGCTCCTTATCACACTCCTACTAGTAGTTTCAGATGGTTCCCAAAACTTCTTAATTAGCTTACATATTTCTCCAGGATGTGCTTTACTTCCAAGGACAGTAATTCTTGTTTAGACATTCCACATTCCAGTCTGAATCCCCCTTATCAACTTTATGTAAGTCCCGGCCTTCCACCAGCTCCTGTTAGACTACACCTTCTTCCTACTTTGCAGCTTGCCATGACCTTGTCAGGATCAAAAAAATCTCAGCCCAGGGTTTTTTCTAGCCTCTGTGATGCTAAATGTGTCGGGTATGTATTTGGTTTCCCATTTCTGTTGTATTTTGCTTTGCTTTCACTTTGTTGTGGATGCAACATGTTGGAGGATTTAAGCCATGATTCCACCCTTGCTGCTCCTCTGCAAGGTAACCTTCCTGGGAAACACCCTGGAAACAGTACGCTCTTTCAAAATATATCTGGAAACACTGAAGATAAGAAGCAGCATATTTATCGATGAGGAAAATTTCTCCAAAGCCAAAGTACTGTGTGTGGATGGACGGGAAATGTTTACAGTGAAGCCTGCCAGACCTGAGGAAGTAGGTGCAGTGTATAGTTTTGCAGTGAGAAATTCGACCATCTCTAGCAGTACTAATGGGATTTGGAGAATTTTGTGGGCTGAAAAGAGGTGAAAAAAACACAGCTCCTCTCTATTTAATTCACAGAGACTAGGTTTATTAACTCCTGAGGTCCTGATATATGCATGTAGGCTGGTAGGCTGACATTTCTACACGTGTTTTGATCATCTGTGTGAATGACCAAACACTCTGTTGGTGGCCAGTGCACTAAGTCCTCTGCAGACTTTTCTAACCTGACTGTATGTGCAAAGCAGTGCCTGGCAATAAACCAAGAGAGCTAGCGGGAAGTGTATTTTAGCAGGCAAATGGCCCTGCTGGTACCAAACATGGCATCGGCTCATCTTTGTGAATGAAGGGCAGAACATCTGGAAATAAATAGAACTCGTAATACAGACCTCTTGATTTCTTTTGAGGTTTTACATCTTTCTAATATTCATAGGAATTTAGGTCTCACCTGAGTCAGTGGTGAGTCAAACCATGCACTGTGAGATTGTTTGCTTTCTTTCCATTGTGTCAGTCTATTCACAAACTCCTGACAAATCCTATATTTGAAGTTGTTTCAGGTCAATGCAAATCAGGCAAGCAGTTAGGTAACATTTTCCCTGTCTTGGCAGCAAAGTCCTACTGGTGATCTAAATTGTAAAGCTCCATGTCATGAAAGAACTTCACTGAGCATATTCTTCAGGTTAGTGTAAAGGTCAAGGGTAAGTATCCTTGAAGGGTTCATGTTGACCTGTGGCAAAAAGTTTCTTAGATTTAGCTCTGTAGTTTCCAGTGCTGATCTCAAGTCTGCCAGACCACTGCATCAGATGCTTGGAGCAGGGTGAAGTACGGTTTGCACAGGAACTGTCCGTATTCAGAGATTCTGAGCTCTAAAAATAATCAGACTTGAGATCCAGTCAGATTTGCTGAGAAAACACGTGAAGGCCTCTTAGAGCAGTCTTGGACCACCATGCCTCTACCACAGGCTAAGCTGACAATGCCACACATGCTAAACTACCAACTTCTGTGGAGCAGGAGAAGAGAGGGGAGAAAAGAGTGATAAGGGAAAAAATACGGAAGAGAGCTTCTCCTAAGTGGATAATAGGACAAACGAAGAAGCATTGGAGATATAAAAAAAAATTGGAAAAGGATAAGGGGAGCCCTGTGTTGCTTAGCTAAGGCCAGATAGTTCTGATTTTGCCTAGCAGAGTAACACTTCTCTAGAATGATACATTTTTTTTTCACAGACTTTTGCACTGGAAAGATGTGTTGTTTCTTAAACTACTAAAACTGCAGTAAGACTTTCTTAAGTTACATATAGAGTTCTGTGAAGAACGTTATGTCTGATGTGAAACAGAAGACTCCTGACTTCTGAGTTACCTGGCCAGTATTCAGTTTCTTCTGCTTAGATTAGCCTTTTCAAAGGAACTACTATGTACTTGGTTTGTGAATGTTTTCCTGTTCTTCTGCAAAATAGTAAAGGCCCATGGCAGCGCTGCTAGAAAATTCCACTTGGGTTCCTTTTGTACTCTACCCTAACCCAGGGGCAGAAGTTATGCTGCCTATGAGGGATGCTGGAGAAAGGAGAAAGCTTTTAAATACACAGAAGTTTACAAAATTGGGATTCTTTTTCAACCTATCTGGAACTTCATGATCTCATTCCAAGGGTTATGGAGATACTTGGGAGCTAGTGAAAGTCAGAGGCATGAAGAACTATTTTGTTTTTTCCATCTGTCCTCCTTTTCTTGGTATCTGCATCTCATGTAGGCAGATTCCCAACTAAATTGTGAAATGTTGCATCCATTATCACAGGACCTACTGTTTAGATGAACATCTTAAGCTGCCAGAATATTCAATAGTAGACCCCTTAGTGAAAATGTAGTGTGTTCCATCAAGAACTTGGCTGTTCTTGTACGTGTCAAGTGTTTTTCAGAAAGATATTGCTTTATTTTTGGCTTTGTTTAGAAGAACATGGAAGTGTTAACAATTTATTCACAGTGTGAGACAAACAAATATTAATAGAATTTTAATGAAGGCCTCTCAACAGGATTTGAAGATTTTTTTATCGAGTGTTGTGTGTGTTCCTGTTAATACTGTGAGAGTCAAAAATACAGGCATCATAGGACAAGTATGGAAACAACTGAACCACATTGCCAGAGACAGCAAGAAACAAAAGTAAGGAGGCAATTTCAGCTGGACAGTACCAGATGCTCTGTCACCACCAAAGCCAAAGCAATTATTTCCAGATTCCCTTACAAATTATCACGTAATGGCGTGAACAGACTCAGGGGCACTTGAAATGCATCTTCACGTATTGCTCCAAGGTGGAAGGGGCTTTCCTGTTTTGGGTTCATCTTATGTCTCTCTTTAAATAATTGCTTCTCAGTTCTGCCTTTCTTATATATATAATTTAAAACAGCTGCTACCTGCTGAGACTCCCTTAAAAGCCTACGTTTTTAAGTACACAGAGGCACAGTTTCAGGACTCCAGCTTCCCATCCTTACACCTCAGTGACCTTAATAATGCCTCTGCCTACTGAAGTGATAAAGAGAGGATGTACTTCTGTTGGCCCCTGCTCTCTGAAGTGAAATATTGAAGCTTTCATTTTGTTAGTGAGAAAATCCTTGCTATGCACTCTCTCATCTCTGACCCCATATTTTGTTACTGTACTGTAATCCTTTTTTGGGCCACCGCTAGCTCTAATGCCAGCTTTTTGTGGGGGAGATCATGATGTATCTATGGAAGGCACCTTCCCAAAGGCTGAATGCCCTTCCCTGACAAAAGACTCCCTTCGTTAGTGGACAAGAACATAAGGGTCAACTATCACCAAGTGCTTGGTACCAACCTACTTACCATATGGATGCATATGAATGCAATAAGGATGCTGGTGACTTCCACTCCATTAGCCCATAGAGCTGCTTTATAATTAGCAATTTCCATTTCAACACAGCACATTGCTGAAGGGCACAGCTTCAGGTGCAGTTCATTCCCAAATGAACACTGATAACTCTGTCCCTTCTAAATCTTTGTGCCTTTATATTGTCCAAAACATTACCTGCTTTTAATGTAGAGTATGGCTCAGTCAAATTTCCTTTGCCCTCTGCAGTTAGTTTAGCTGGTTTGGTGGCTTTCACCCAGTCCTTTGCTTGAAATGTGAGCACATGGAAAGGCATAAGATACTGGGGGAGATGGGGGTGGGTACTCATTCGGGGTCCCAGAAAAAAACCACATTGGCAGTGGCCATTTGGTGTGATATATAGGACTAGGATATGTCAAGACTAATTAACTTGAATCTTAGTGTGTATCAAAACAAACACCTGTAACTGTAGTCAGTTTTTTTCCTTGGTCCCTGGACAGATTTCTCACACGTGCCACTGTCACCTACACCTGCCCAGTTAGACTTGGGCTTTCATTATGGTAGTTAGAGGGAACAGAAGCCTAAACACCTTGCTCTTACATAAGGCTTTTATGGGATCTTACTTTCAGTGAAATACTAACAATACTGCAAATAGTTTACTAACCTCTTCAGGAAGCCAACTAACTCCTAGATTTTATTCAGAGAAGGGCTTTGCTGAAGTCAGTAGAAAAAGAATTAGGATCCCTCCCTCCAATGTTCAAGGGCCTCAGGGTATGAAGCCATCACTGCAAAATACTGTGGTGTTATCCTAAAGGGAAAACCAAACACAGCAGCTCCGTTTTAGTTTGCTCTAACAGCTTGTGCTCTTAGGAGCAGCTTCCATTTCAGTTTTTTAAACTTTTATCTTGGAGGGCAGGGCAAGTTCACTGCTCACATCTAGCAGGAGCTGCTGCCAAAAGGACAGTTCGGTTTGATTCCTGACAGATTTGATTCCTGACAGTTTGATTCCAGCAGAAGAAAAGAGGAAAAAAGGATTTGCTGGTTATGAGGGAGCCTGTGTTTGCAGAAACCCTTCCCTTTCCCTCTCCAATTTTTATCGCTTTCACTCTGTGTGATGGCATCTTGTTTTACCAAGATGCCTGTGGGATAGCTTGCTACTTTTATGGTCTTTTATGCACATTCACCCGCTTCAGGACAACAGAAGCTGCAATATATTTCAGCTGCACCTTGGGAGAAATGCATTATAGTCACAAGAGACACCAGACAGAGCCCTTTCCTTGTTAGACTCAAAGAATCACCTTGCGCCTGCTCATGCTATGGACACCCGTGGTCCCACTGGCAGCGCGTGAGACGCAGCCCCTTTCGCCCAATCTTTGGTGTTCCCCTCTCGTACCTGCTGTTTTCATTTATATTATGTAAGCCTTACTGAAAATTGCCCAGTCTTTCCAGGCCTCCTGTGTGCATGACCTTACTCTTAAGATTTAATTCTGAAGTGACTTTAAAAAAAAAAAAAAAAAAAAAAAATCTATTTTCTCTTCCTGCCTTCCCCCTTTTTATTTTTATTTTTCTGTGTGTGTGTCTCATGTGCTGAATATTAAATAGGAAAATGAAGATGTATATCATCTGGAGCTGAGAAGGAGCACAGGTGCACCTACCAGGCAGTGAGCGAAAACAAAACAATTCATTTAAAAGGTTTTGATTTGCTATTGTGTGCTCATAGTTTATTCGACAGCCCGATATGACACCTCGAGTCCACCTACGCGTGCACACAGCTTGGAATGGAGATGTTTTCTTGGCTCCTGCACGTTGTGAATTTTTGTCACAGCTCTGCTCAAAGTTGCTTGGCACAGGTGCTTTGCTAAGTATACTGGCGTGGGGGAGGATGGGGGGTATGAGAGAAGAGTGGCAGGTGAAAAAGAAAAAAACATCTCAAATATTTATAAGTGTATTTCTTTACTAAATGTGCTATCCTCAGTCCTATTGGCTATAGGCAAATTTTCCATTTATTTTCCAAGTCTGTGGTTTTGGTTCGTGCCAGGCAATCCTCTGTCTAGCAGGGCACGAGAGCAGAGCTTGGCTCTGGGTAACTTTGACAGGAGGTTTGGGTGGCAACAACAGAAAAGCATTCTCTGTATAGAAATTTTTGTTTACCATCTTGAGTTATTGTTTTTAGAAGAACATGTGATTAGCCTAATTCCTCTAATATTTTATTGGGTTCTGGTCAGGGTAGGCAGCAAAAATGACTCTTACATGGTTAAAGGGTGGAGCTGCCTCTCCTGTTTTTGCTCTGGCTTGCTGCGTATCCTTGGAAGGTCCCTTCACTCCCCATGCTTTTCTTCTCCTTCCTTTGTCTCCTAAGACTGTAAGCTCTTCTTGACACAAAATGTTGTCTTTGAAGTGTTTGTGTCCTATCTCCCACACAGGAATTGGTGAGCTCTCTGGTAGCGGTGGTATGTGCGTGGAATCTGCTCACTCCTGTCCTGCCTGTGAGAGAAGGAGGTGGGATGTGAATTGTCCCAACACCCATGTCTGTGGCCTCACCCCATCTTATTGTAAATCCATAGTTGGATTTAGTCCATTTGTTTTACTCTGCAGATGGAGCCAGAGCAACAGCAACCCTGACTCCTGGCCCCTTTCAGGACACTGTAAGTGCACAGAGAAATGAAGGGTTAAAAATGCACTGACTCCCACGTTATTTCTGCTGTAGCTTCCACACTGCAGGCTGTGGAAAGATGTGTATATAGGGAAAAAACTCAGTATCAGGCTATATGTTTACGGGCTCTGAGCTAACTTTACTCCTCAGGAGCAAGATCTTGGAGTTTTGACAGATCCTTCAAAACATAAGCTCATTTTTTGGTGGAAATGCTCATTTTTTTTGGTGGAAAACCAAATAAAATGTTAGGAATTGCCAAGAAAGGATTAGAGAACAAAGCAGAAAATAACCTTGGTTCACTCCTATCTTTAATACTATATGCATTTCTCATCCCCTTGTCTCAGGAAGAATGTAGTGGAACTAGAAAGGATTCAGAGGCAATGGGGGTGGTTAAAGATACGTAATGACTAAATAAACTAGGACTCTTCAGTCTGGAAAAGAGATGACAAAGTCTTGAAAGGCATGTATAAGGCAGATAAGAATGGATTGTATATTGTTTGGGCCAGTGGGAGAGCTAAGGCGCATGGAGTGAGCCTAGAGAGAGCCAGGCTCAAAACAAACAAAAGGCAGCGGGTGATTCCTCATGCAGCGGGCAGCAGCACATCTGTGCAGCTCTGCACTGGAGAAAGTTGTGGATGCTAACACTTCACAGTCAGTTTGAAGGGAGACTAGACAAGTTCATCCAGTTCCCCAGTTGCTGTAGCTCCGAGATGGTAAAAGTGCTTTCACCAAAATAAAAAAAGATAGTGGCCATGAGATGAGCCTGAGATCTGTGAATGCTGGACAGATTCTGAGCTATCGCTTTCCCTGAGGAAGCAGGGCTACCAAAATGAGCACTTGTTGGTTTGAATGGTGATACCTAACCCTTTTACCGAAATCTTCAAACTAAAGGTCATGGATATTAAATAATTATAAGAACAGTCAGAATATTTCCCTAGGGCAGGGAGAGGGAGCAGTGAGGAATAAAAGACAGAGTGGCATATTAAGACAGGAAAGGAAAACCTGGGATAGGTTTCTATGTGCATTAACAAGATACATGAATAGGGTTTTTGTCATGCTGCCTGGCAGGACAGTGACTCGTGTGTTTCGTAATCTGCTCTGCCAGTCCTGGACCTGGCTTATGGCCAGTGCTGAGCCAGGAGAGAGACACTGGTTTGAAAAGGCACTTAATGAATGAGTTAATAGGGTAAAATCACAACCTACTTGCAAGGGAGGATAAAAAGCACGACAAAACTTTGGACCTGGTCGTACTAGAGTTACCAAGAGAAAAGCAGGAAGATATTTCCTTTAAAAAGAATTAATTCTCTGCAGTGGGGGATGTTCCTTGATGGCAGACGAAGGACTTCAAGAAATATTGCTAAAACAGTGGATCAAAAATGGAGGAGTGTGAAGTGTAGATTAGCTACTTGTAGGTGTCCTGTAGGTTAGATGAGAGAGTGTCCCCACTGGAAAACAGCCTGTGCATGGGAAGGGCATGCCTGGTTGACAACACTGGTGATGCAGTAGGACCCTAACCAGAAACAGGAGAAACAACAGCTCAAGAGAGCAGGAGCTAATCAGGTATTCATCTGAAGAACAAAGTTCTGGAAAAATTACACTGGGTTAAAATATGCTTGATCTGTAGAAATCACTCAGGTAGGAACTGGAAGAAAATGTATAGTCACCATATGTATAGTTTAATTCATAAAGCACTCACGGTGAGCCGCCACAGGTGGCACAGAATACCAGCTACCACTTAGGATACAGACTCTGCAACCCTGCTGTGGTGCCACACTCACCGTTAATGCTGTATACACTTTCTACTGAAGGATATCACAAAAGCAACCATGTTTTCTTGTGTGACATTCAGTTACACCTACCAGGAGGAGGAAGTAAGCGAGCAGTTCTTAGTGCCTTAAAGGTGCTTTTTCCTTGCCTACAGGGAGATAGAGATGAATTGGTTATAAATTATTTGTAACTTTCTCAAAGCGCATGCTCCCAGGAACATTGTTTGGAAATTAGCAGTTGATGGCAGCGGAACTAGTTACCTCTGACCCTGATTCTGTGTTTGTAGAGATGCAGCCACTGGAAGGCTGAGATGATGGTGGATGGGTTGCTGAGCTTACCCCGCTGGTTTATGCCTGCAGTCACCAGGCTCTTGCCGTCAAGTTTTGATATGCCCTGGTTATTTCACAAAGTTTTCCAACAATTCCAGCCAAGCAAGGTCTGAACTGGCTATGCCAGTGCAAAGCTCATCCATTGCATGAGGGCTCTCAGAAAGGTGAACGTGATTGCAGTTTAAACTGGATCTGTTACACTGCATTAAGCATTGAAGAAGGTGTTTTTATTCTAAATTAAAGAGGTTTTATTTCAAGTTTCTTTATTCTAATACCAAAACAGAGCCTAGAAAAGGGGGAGCTGCATTTCTATCCAGAAAGATACTAAAAAGCAGCCAGGAAAAAATTCCAAAGGATGTCTTTTCTTGAGAAGGACTTTATACCCTTTAAAGAAATAAAAAAATGGCTTCTTGCAGATGCAAAATGTGAGAGCTTGTCCCTCTCTAGTACTTTTCAAGCACCTGCACAGGAGGAATAGAAAAGAGTAAGCACACAATTTTGGGTGAGAAGAAGAGCCTATTGCCTTTCCACTTCTGTTCTCTGGCCTGGTCCCACTGCACACGGTGGGAAAAGTGACAGCTCCAGGCACTTGACCAACTGTGTTTACCTGGTAGTGCTTCACCAGCTTGATAACTATTGCTAATTCTGAGTCAAACAGATTTATCTATATAACTCAGTCTTTTTGTGTGCAGTAACCTTTCTGCATGAGTTGCTTTTCCAAGATGGTTGGTGAAATGAAATTGGATGCCATTTCATTTGTACATCTGCTACTACTGTTTTTATTTACTTGAGCTGTTGAATTGTTGTGCAGCTTACAATACAGACAATGTTTTTATTGGAGGTTTGGAGAATAAATGTCACATCTATGGAGATAAGCAGAGAAGAGGAGGGAGCCAGTGGACATTCTTCCAAACTAGCAACAAAGACATGAATGATTTACACAACTTCAGAAGATCCATGTGCTAATGTACTGCCACTGCAGAGCATGAATTTGCAGAATGCCCTTCTGAAACATGTTCAGAGCCATTGTCGCCTTCCAGTTTTGGAAGTTGTCCACTTGGAAGAGAAGCACTTAAATATATCTATAATGCTTGTGATGATACATGCCAAGTGCATTTCAATGGAGTTTTCTGTAATGACTGATTTTCACAAATCATTAATGTCCTTGGAGTGTATCTCTGTCATCTAAAAGCATGGTTACCTGGAAAATGCTGGTAATGGAACCTGCCAGAATTTTGTATTTCTGACATTGGTATAGTCCACATTATGAAGGGATTATTTTGGACATTTAAGCAGGGGATGGGACAGAATTCTGTTCTGAGAGTCCTTTTTGCAAGTGATAAATCGAAATTCTGTACCATAAGGAAACCATATCTTTACTAGAAAGCTTCCCAAATATCCACATTCATCATAAAAAATGGGAGACATTTTGTTCAAATGGAAGTGTTCTTGGTAAAAAAAAAAGATTAGTAACTGGTGAAAGGCCAGATAAAGACATATTTTAAGTGCTACAAAGGGATTTATTCTTGAACTGGGATTGTCAGTGGGTGCTACTTAGCTGTTGAGCAGTGAAGCATTGTATGACACAATAGACATGGCAAAATGAATAATTTCTAACTCCAGCAGGTCTGCAGCTCAGTAGGATTCAGAAATACCAACCAGGTTTTGAAGTTTCATTGGAACCGCTTGAGAACAGTTGGATAGACCTGGTAAGAGTTGAATAGATGTAATCCACATCTCTGACTGCTGGCTAGCAAGTCCTGGGAGGAGATATTCATGACCTACTGACAGCAACAAAGATAAAGAAGAACAATGCTTTTGAAACGGACCCTCCCACATTGAAATATGACCAGATGGCCACTGTGGTAGCAGAAATAGCTGATGTAGATCTCAGGAAATGAACTTATACAAAATACATTGCAATTTTTTTGGTAATCATGTTAATTGATGCCCGAAGATGGACATGAGCAAAGTAACGTGCACAATAGGATCTGTCAGCTGGGCACCAGTGTGGCTCAATAAGTCCATATAAAAACTACACAAGGCAATAGAGGCATAGTACAGACTGCAAGTGCTGCTGAAAACATCCTCTTGCCATCTGGTTAGGATGAGTCTGCTCCAGAGAATAAATGGTAGTAACAGAGTATTTTCACTGCCTGGTTGTCAGCACTGTGTGAAGACGAAGAAAATCCTGCAGAACTGATGTAGCTTTTGAAGTTTACCAGGAGATATCAGTAAAAACTGCTGAGATGCAAAGTAGATCCAAGGCAAACAGTCTTTTCAAGAGCATAGCAGCAAGTCCCACACCAAAGAACACTCTTTTTTTCAGCAGGTCAACAAAGTCAAGCCTAAATACATCCTCAAACAAAGAATAAGAGAAAAATAAGCACATTACAGAGAAAATTTGTTGATGCTGTACCAGAGTTCCTATGCAACCTGCTGACCAAAGATCACTGTGTGGAAATTGAACTCAAATTATCTCAAAAGCAAAAAGATTCATGTATTATTTTACATGTATTTAGTTACTCAGACAGTAGCTGCAAATCAGTCATAACCCACGCATATATCCGTAAGCTCTTCCTGCATTCATGTCTTGCTCAATATCTCAGAAAGCTGAAACGTAGTCCTAATTAGGACACTGTTAATGTAATATAATGGACTGTATAAAAGCGTGTTCTCTTGGAAATGCTGTACTTGAAGCACTTGAAAGCAAGTAACCCTAACATTTAGGCAAAGAGAATGCAGCTGTCACCTGCCCTTTTTCAAGCTTGGCAAACACTGTGCAAACACCAATTTTGGCAAATGTTTTCATACCAATGATCCTAGTCCAAAAGGGGTGAATTAGCTCACCAAGCTTGTGCCATGGAAATCCCACTTGTTCTGTCATGTTCTCTGCACAAGCTGTCAAGAAGGAATTTGGGGGTAAACTCCGCTATGTGAATTCCTCCTCCTGTTCTGGATCCATAAAGTCATAGCTGGGTAACTGATGCCGGGAGGAGTTTGGGCAGTTGATAGATGTATTGCCATCACCCAAAGCAGTCCAGGCATCTGGAATTCCACCATGTCTATTCCCCACCAAAACCGTGGCTGCACGTGCATGAGGAATGGTCTCAAGTGCCCAGAGACAGGAAAACCACAAATCTGGACCAACCAAAAATTGATTATAAGGAGGAGAATGATGTGCCCTATCATCTCAACAGAGATTCTGAAGAGGAGAATTATATAAGAAATTTTAGAAACAGAAGTTTCTTCAAAGAGGCTTACAGCAAATCTAACATGCTTTCATTAACAAAAAGTACTTACTTTCCTAACATTTGAAAAATTATTTTTGCTTCTAGTTCCTTAATTTCTGTAGGAATCTTGGTTTGACAATACATATGAGAAGTGTCATAATGCAAAATATATTTGTCAGAATTTAGGAGGGTACTGCTATTAAGAATATAATTACATCCACTAAGCTACTGATGAGCAAAGATTATTATAATTAATGGGAGCCTACGGACAGAGACATCTGAAAAATAAAATCAAGGGAAAAAAAATCTCAGGTGACACCAATAACATATTTCTTTCCATGGTTCCTTGACTTTGAAGAGAACTTGGGATAAGCCAGCAAGTTCTCATGGCTTATTGTGAGACATTGGTGGTAGACTGCTACAGACTAGAGCTGGATGAAATTTTTAGTAAAGTGGAAAGAAATTGCTGGCTAGAGTTGAACTGAAATAGAAATCCGATAAGAACTTGATCAAAGAAAAAATACTGCTTTGTGCAACAAGAATAATTTTGTATGACTTGGGATGAAACTTTTTATTAATTTTTTGTAATATTGCTATTTTTTTGTAAAATTTTTCACTCCTTTTGTTAAACGTTGTTACTTTTTTACAAAAAGAGAATGCAGTTTTACAATGAAAATGCAAAGTTTTAATGAGAGCGCAATATGGGCAGGGCTTCCTCAGGATTTTCTCTCTCTCCTTGTCTCCCTCTCTCCCCCCTGAAGTGATGAAATGCAGAACAGGAGACAGTAGCTGAGGCAGCCAGTTGATATGAAAACCTTTCACACGCCTCTTCTGCTAAAGGGAATTCTTTGTCGCCTTTGATCACAGCGAGGAAGTGGCTAGAGAAAAAGTTGAGTCCTGCCTGCGTGTGGCTGAGGTGGTGGTTTGCAATGTTCCTACAAGCCCTTTGATTTCTAGGGCGAGGTGTCTCCCTGTTGCGCCTCCTTCTGCCTGGCTCCTCCGGCCTCCCCAGTGGACACCACCTCCATTGCTGCACGTTGGAGATGCTTCACCTTCTTCTCAGAGGGAAACGTTAAAATGAACGTGCTTGAGGTCTGCAGAGGGGCTTGTTTAAATGAAGGGTACTGACAGCTGGCCTGCCGGGCAGCGAGGGGAGCGTGGCCGGGTGCCACCGGAGGAGTGGGAGCTGCTGTCAGGAGCGCAGGAGCGGGCTGGGGGGGTCTGCTGGGCTCCCAGCCTGGCCAGGCTCAGCAAACCATATCAGACAGCCAGGCTGACTGACAGGGTGAGCCGTGCCCACTGTTTTATGATTGGGGTTTTAGGCCAAATACTTCCTAGGATCTTTTCTGCAGTGACACTAACGTCCTTGACAGGCGGCCGTCACTATAGTAAGGTGAGTCGTAGTGCCTGAGAAAACAGAGCCCTGAAGTGACAGCATAAGGATATATATCCTTCCCCTGGTTGTATGCTTCTGCTTTATGGAGCTATAAGAAATCACTTTTCCTCCTTTGCGATGAGATAAGTCAAAAGTCTTTCATATTCTTTTTTCAGATCAAACTCTCTCCAAGTTCTGCCAGGTGAATTGGGGTAAAAAAAGACTAAATAAGGCTCATGATGTTGCTATGCTCTCCATGCACAGAAAGATAGACAAGTCTGGATGTGAAGAGAAAGATTCCTGCTTATTGTGCATCTTAAAAGTTGGCACCCCTTACACTACATTACTCTCTCCTACCTTTAGGTGGTCAAATAGTTCACACAAACCGAGGAGACAGACCAGAGACAGATGATTTAGATCTGGAGCTAGGTTTCAAAGGCTCCAAAAATCAACTTTCTCAGCAGATCTAGGCTTAAGTTTAAGCTTATTGGGAAAATAAAGTTCAGCTGCAAAAACTCCACATGGGGTGTGAGATCCGTTTCGCGGCCTCAAACGTGGGCGGTGGGAAACAGTTCTGGTGTCAGATTTTGGCCGTGTTCGATTCTAGCAAAACAGGATTTTGTTTTTATTTTATTTCTGTAGAAGAAAATTTAAAACCCCGCTGAACTCATCAGCCTGGTGCTGCAGTTTCCAAAGTCTCTTCTGAGTGCATCTGCCCAACGCAGTGCTGCACTGACTGCCAGGTAAAACTGAAATACATTGCTTCTTATGAAATACCATATCATGCTATTAAATGCTTAGGGAGAAATATGTATGCAGCTGACATTAATGAATAACTGAAAGTCAGTTCCATCAACATATCTTCAAAATCGTAAGAACATTTTCTCCTCCTTCTTCAAAGATATTTTAGGGCTAGGATGGAAAACGAAGGTGCAAGCTAACTTAACCCTGTGTTACCTTTTGCATGGCTAGCCAGACCTGCCTGCTGCCCTTCTACTTGCACGCTGAGGTCTGCACCTTCCCTTACCCTCCTCGTACAAGCAGGGGACCTACATATCTATCCTTTCTGAGGAGCCACCTCAAGGGAGGGCAGTTCTGCGCAACCCCCATATAATCCCATGCGGTGGTTTGTGATAGCTTCCTTATTGTGCAGATCTTCTGACTAATCTCTTGTCTCTCAGTTCATACTCATACGTTTAATTTCTCTCTGGGGCACTTGGGCCAAATCCTTAAGTGGTGTAAATCATGATGGTGCCATTAGCCATGCTGACTTCAGCAAAGCTGTGCTGATTTATAGCAGCTGAAGGTCTGGACCCCTATTTAAAAACAGAGTTTTCTCAACTCTGAATTCCTGGACATTTTTTTAATCTATTGCTTAGAAACGGATATAGCTAAATAAATAAATAAATGCATAAAGTATTATAGGATGTGGCTCTGTTTCCATGGAAATCTGATCTTTTTCTTATCCAGTTCTTTTTTCTCTGTTCGACAATTTAACCTCTCTATCCTTCTATTAAAACTCCTTCTCATTAAGCACAAGGTTGCAGGGTTTTTGCAAGAGAAATGGGGGCAGAGAAATATCAGCTTTTGCATCTGTTTGGTGAATTAAAAAAAAAAGCATCTGAGCTGCAGGGAAGAATGTGGAGGAGGGTGAAGGTAGTGGGAAATATAATCGTATTAAAAGTAAAAATATGAATCAGTTTGGATAATCACTCCATAAATTGGTAGCAGACATGCAATCCATAAGTCAGTATCTTCTCTTCCTGTATTTGTTCCACTCCGCATTACATTAAGAGATGCTCTGTCACTTAGGTGTACAACAGGGTGCAGTTTGGAGTAATATGACACGATATAAGTTTACATAATGGTATGTGACCAATAACATTTAAAAGCAAAATTTGCTGGCTGACTGGCTTGATGGGTTGGTGTTGGAGGGGGAGTTGGATATTGTGGCAATTCTCTGTCTCTTTCTCATTTTCATTTCTGAGTCACTTTCTCAGCCGTGGTGACAGGGCTTTCACATTGAGAACTGCCAATAAGGGATTCAATTCTTCTCTGAAAGCCTCCTGCTAATTAATTCATACTCTGAAATGCACCTGGATGACAATGGAGGCTTCTGAGCTATTCCTGAATGCTTTCTACGGGGCCAAGTTGCACTTTCTGTTATAACTTTGGACACAGCTTTTGTCCCGTCTGCACTCCTGGTAATGTAGTGGTGATTTTTTTAAGTGGTGACCCGACCCCAGCCTTGGGAGCAATAACATTGTTTTTCTCTCTCCATCTGTTCTGTGATTGCTGAATAATGTAGCGTGCTTCAGTGGCAAGGTGCTGAACTTCCAGTGAGGGTAGGAGTGCAAGTGCCCAAGTCAAGAGATATTACAGAAAATTACATAAATATTCCTGCATTTTTGTGGCAACTAGTGTTTTTTAAGCACACCTTGTGTAAAGATCTCGTTTCAGTAAGCTCCAGGCTGGTCCTGGTGTCAGTGTAGTCTTGTAGGTCTTGCAAAACTGCGATTTCTTCTGCATAGAGAAGGGTCAAGCAGTTTGACCGTGGATAAGATCAGAAGGCATGAAAGCTCCATAGAGGTCAAAATGGTTTTTTGGTTTTCTGAAGAAGCATTAGTGAAGCTTATGTGCTGTATGCAAATATTACTCATAGTGAATTTTATGATACTCATTGTGTGTCTGAGAGAAAGATATACACTCTAACGTGTCAAACAATGTCTTCCTGTCCCCTTCCTTTGATGCTCCCAACACCTGTAATTCCTCCTTTATGTTGCCTGGTTTCAGGACATGGCTTCCACAGGAGTTTAAACCCACCATGTCTGAAAACGCATTTGGGAGTGGCATGGATGAAACGTCCTTCTTTCCAGAGCTCCACACTTGCACTGCCTTCCCTGACAGCAGGGAACTGCAGCTGGCTCATCTTTATTACAGTGCTGCTGCTCTCTTCCTTCAGCAACATCTCTTTCAGTGTCCTGTGAACCTGGTGGCCAGGAGGGACCCAAGGCCAACCAGAGAGATATGGCCACACTTCTGACTTGCTCACAGAGCAGTAGTAAAACTGGTTTACATGTTGTCAAGGTGCTAATCAGGCCTGCAAGTGAGAACCTTGGCTGCAATACAGCCACTTTTCTCACCCTAAGTATTCAGCAGAGCTTTGTGTCAGAGAAGTAAGGTGTAAAACTAACTGAGCATGTTGTGTTTCATTGTGGCTTGGTGGAGCCACGTTGTATGCGCTTTGCAACCCAGGGGGCTCATTTGAAGCGACCAGGTTGGATTTCCAAAAAATCTTCCATGCTATGGCCCAATCGCTGGCCATATATCGGGGTGTCCAGCCCTGAGAAGGAAAGGCTGGACATCCATTAAGCAGGCTTCAAGGTGAATAACTTTTTGGTGGGCTGGAAGCAATTCTTGCAACCTTCATGTGCAACTGCCTCTCTTTCCTGGGATCCTGTATTTCTTCCCCATCGCATAAACAAATACTGTCTGTGATATGGCTAAAATGCCTTTATCACACACTTTGTATTCTTTGTATGAGTAGGCACTGCTTGTACCAACAACCATGTGATCAGATATGTGCTCATTATGTGATAGGATCTGTCAGTCATACAATGATAAGGCAGAGGTTCAAGTTCTTTGTGATAAGGCAGAAGGTCAAGGTGACCCGGGAGAGAAGGAGTTAGAGGAAGGGTGATGGGTGACATGAACTGCACATCCACATGAGTGGAACTTATCATGCTTGTCTGGGATAAATAAAAGCAGGGAAAGTCTTCATTTCCCATGGTTGGAGGTGATCTCCAGAGTCATTTGGTTCCCACAGAGATACTGATTTAATTAAATATGTATCACTTTCTCTAATTATTTCTTGGATAAACTTGGTGGGAGTCGGGAATGAGAAGGGGGAATTCCCACGGAACCACCAAGCATGTTACTAATCTTGATTTAGAGTCTTTTCTTTACCTAGGAAAATGTATCCTCTGGTAATCATAGGATGTCTTTGCTCTTGCACTGGACTTCCTTGCACAAGACTTCTCTTGAGAAGAGATCTTCTCTCAAAAGAAGATCTTGAGATCTTCTTTCAAGAAGAGATCTTTGCTACAGGAGTGTGCTGTACCACCAGCAAAGTGCCCAATTATAGATTCACGGATACAAAGGCCAGAAGGAACCGTTTATCTTGTCTGAGCTCCTGCATAACACAGGACATAGGATTTCACCCACTAATTCCTGCATCAAGCCCACAACTTCTGTCTGAGCTAGACAATGGTTTTTGTATGCCCTGCATTAGTGCTCTATTTCCCACCATGGGATTGACTCCTGTGCTAAGGATGTACCTTCAGTGGAGAGCAGCTGCAATGCCCTCTTCCCCTCCCCTCAGGTAGTCACATCTTCTGATAGTGCTGAGGGTGCAGGGAGCTGGAGGCACACTCCAGTGCGGTGCTGGGAACGCAGGAGTTGCTGCTGCAGTAACTGGAGGTTGGGAGCCAAAGTTGCGGAGGGAGTGTAAATCTACTAGGAGTAGTCTGGTCCAGCGGGAACTAGCTTGAGCTGTCAAATGTACGTCACATAACCACTGATCGCCCACCAGGTTGTTAGAGAGTTTGAGGGGATTTATGAGGACTGCTCTGGCGTTTGATTCTTGTTTTCTGTTTACTGTCATTCTACTTCTTAGAGTGGAGATGTTTTTTATTAAATGTTTACCTATTTAGAATTCAAGTATGCATTCAGATGCACATTATAGTAAAGCAGCTCTGAATATTGAACTAGTAATTCTACTGAAATACATGCCCGAGATGACAGCTCACACAAAAGTCAGAAAACAACAGGTATATTTAACTCAGTAGTCAGCTGGTTAAACTGATAAGGAAAATATACCTCTTTAATCTGATTGCTATCAGTAGCATACATTGGGCTCCCAGATCCGTTTTTATTTCTGTTTGTTCCAAATCAAGCTTTTATCTTTAGATGTCCTGGTTTGGCCTTGGTATTAACCAAAATGGTGATTGCCATCTTTCCTGGAAAACAAGAGCGAGCACAGAGTCCTTTGTTGTCACTTGCTCCCTGCTTTCTTCTAGTGATGCCAGTTCTTCCCTGGGAGGGGTGTTTGCTGTGGAGAAAACGAGCAGAGGAGTGAGATTAAGTGATTGGCAAAAATACAGGGGAAAAAAGTGAGTTTCAGTTTTGATAAGCAAGTAACAACCATAGATATTTCCACTGCCCTGCTGTGACAGCAGCTGCTTCACCCCAGCCACTCAGCCCTCCCAAGGGCTTGGTAGAGCCTTAGTGGGTGGGATGCAGGTAACTGAACTCCTTGTGCTTAACGCAATAGCATTACACTCTTGGTAGGATCTCTGCATTGTATGTTCACTCGGCCAGCATAAGCATTAATTTAGCAAGCCATGGCGTGGCTCAGGCTGATAGCAGGCAGGATCACAAGATGCAGTGTTGGAAGAGAGAAGGTTGTGAGCCTGTTGGTTTTGTTGGAGCAGGATTCTGGCAGGAGATTGGACCACCGTGCTGCTTGCTGAAATGCTGAACGACATTCCTTGTGCCCATTGTTAAAGGCATTTTCCTACCTGATCCCAATCAGAGGTGCATTGATAAAGGAAATTGTGGATAAGAATAAATCTGCATTTTTCAGGTCAGACAGAGAACTAGGTAGAATGTGCTCTCCTGTGTCCTTGCTAACATTTTAAAAATTAACAGTGCCTACAAAACAGCCTTGTGCGCTTGTGTCAGTCTCTTTTCTCCACAAACTCCAGTGCACCTGAGTCCACTTCTTGCCAACCTCCTGAAATCCAGGGAATACTTGACACTGGATCTGCATTAACACCGCATTTCATTTGCAGATGATGGTACTTGCTGGGTGCCTCATCTTTAACAGCTATTGTTGCAGGGTTGCCAGCTACCATAAGTCTTGGGGGGCTGGTAGCACTAAGGTCTTTTTCTCTTTTTAATTCTGCATTGTGGTATCACTTTGAAGAACATTTATTTCTTTCAGGAATGACCTCTTCTATTCTAAAGGTATGAGGGAAGTTTGAAAATATGAACCTTAAAGCTGAAAAACACATTTTAAGAAATCCCACATAAAATTTCATGAGATCAGAGGATGTGATCAGTGGTTTCTGAATACTCTGTATCCACTGTAACAGTGCACTGTCAACTTTTCTTAGGTAGTCTATTAGTGCTTTTCTCTTTTTTTTCCTGGCAGTCTTCCATGTTGCCTTTTGCCTTTTTTTGTTTTGTTAGACAATGCCAAGAGAGAGAAAAGAAGAACTCTAATATGTGGTATCTGCTGGAATATATTATCAAATTAAAAAAATTAGCACCACAATAGCTACATTGTCATAAACTTGAGAATTCTGTGTTGTGTTGACTTCATTATAATTACTCCAGGCGGAGTTAATTATGTAGGTGTGCCAAAGATCTAGTGATTTCAAATGACTGAGCAAACCTTAAATTGACAAATGGAGATGAATGTCCTTCGAACCTCAAAATCCCCCATTTAGGAGAGAAACTTCAGCTACTCATCTTTGAAATCTCTGCAATAGTTGGTAGCTTGGCACTGAATTACGCGATTTTGCTGGCACGTATGTAAAACCCGCCTCTCCATAGCAACAAGAGATGCTCATAGTAACAAATGTAGCTAAGCCATATATGTGCATTTTATTCTGCTGCTCCCTATCCAGTTTGCCTTAAGTGACTTTTCCTTTCGTAGTCAGTATAAAGCTACTATATAGACTTTTAGGGAGGAGTAGTACCAAGATGCATGGTTAAGCTTTACAAGATCGAGATGAATTTAGCAGTTATCCTTCCCATGCATTGCCTTGAATAGTGCAAGAGGGACCATGGGAAGGTGATCATTTCTCAGTGGAAAGCAGTTGGAGTAATGTGCCAGCTTAAATTTCTTTATGCTTCTTTCAAAATCCCAATCCACTTCTTGCTCCAAAGTCCTTTCTAAGTACCTACTAAGTTCATTGGTAATTGCTATCTTATTCCCATTTTAACATGAAGAGGTGGTTGTGGACTTATTTAAATAAAAGACAAAGAAAGATGTAAGAAGATGAATGCAGGAAGAAAAGGGAAGGGCAGGAATGTAGCAATAGTTTCACCCACTTTGGCTAGTAATGCACAAATCTCTTCTTTTTATTCTAAAAATGACAAAATGCTTTAGATAAATCTTAAGAGTTATTTGATTATGTCATTTACTGCTTTCACTATATTGCTTTCAAGCTTTCTGCATGAATGCCTAGTGTCAGGAGGATATAACTTCCAGCCTGTGGACCCTACGCAGCTTACAAATCCAGTGGCTTCATCCCAGTCACACCCTTTCCCAGGGTATCTGCAATGTTTTCCCCTCTCAACTTGAAATAATTCATCCATAATTCAGCATTTCAGCAAGTCAGACAGTCAGACCTGCGTGTGGTTGCACCACAGCTGTGGATCCGTTCCCATCAGATATGGAAAAGGAAAGGCTTTGCGTCACCTCACGTCCTAGTGGAGGGCTAGCTGCTATGCAGAAGAACAAGAAAAAGAGAGTCCCTTCCACAAAGGGCTTCATGTTGCAGACATGGGAGAGCAGCGGTGGGCAGGGCTGGCTGTACCAGACAGTAAGAGACATTACTGTTCAGGAAGGAGGGCAGTGCTCCGAGCCAGCCAGAGCCCACCTACCATGTTTGTATGTCTCTGTGTATGACTATAAAGCACAGTTTTCTATCCTGCACAGTTATGCCCAAAATAGTGGGGTTGTGGCTTATGACGTGTGACCATATGTTGGAAAAATGTATTTTAAAGGGGGCTGCATCCCCTCAGCATGTTTCTCAAAACATCGTTAGCTCCCTGTGGGGCATCCTTCACTCCACCATACCAGAGACTTTGTAACTGCAGCTTTAAATCTGCATCAGGCAAACCTTAAAAACAACTTCCCCATCTCAGCTGCCAAGAGACCTTACTGTATTCATCCAGATCATTATACCCTACACAACTGTGTAACATACCTAATTTTTCCTTAATGATTGCTTTCTAACATAAAGAAACATCCCTCCCAAATTGACTCACTCTGCAGCTGAAAATGAGCGAGCGAGTGGAGGCTGAGAGTGATGAGGAAGCATCCGACCTCCCGTTGTAGTCTCATCTCTGCTCAGGAGAGAGCCAGGAAAGGTCACAAGGAGCACAGGGCTAATAACGAGCAGCTTGAGGAAACTGGCCATACAGCCCAGTCACCAGGTGCCTTTTTTCCCAGCTTGCAGTACTTTGCACTCAGAATGTCCTCTGCTTCTGGCATTTATAAACGCATGAATTAAGTTTGCTCAGACATATAAAAGAAATCTGGATATTTATTGACACCAACCGATCTGCCAAATAGAGTCCTTCATTCTTTCAGTGTATCTGCAGCTTCATTAGATCCAGCATAAGACTTAGTAACATACTGTGCGCAACTGAATTATGATTAAGCTTGTAATAATAGCAGAGACATCTGTCAGTGCTGAGGAACAGGTATGTCAGCCCTCCCTGCTTCTTCTCCTGAAGGAGAACTATAACAGTGGGCGAAACGGAGGAGGATGAGGCAATGACAATTGTCTCTAACCTCCGACAAGAAAGTCAAGCATTACTCCCATAGTTCCTCAATGCAGCAACACAGATGCCATAGCAGCTGTGTGTAGATTCATATCCAGAGAAAAGTCAGGAGTATTTTTATTATTTCAGATGTATATATTTTAGTTGCATAAAAATAAAGCATTTTCCTTTTTTCGTAACATGACACTAATCATCTATTTTGATGTGGAATAGTAGTGTATGGTTGTAGGTAGCATGAAGAACCCAGTCTACGCAGTGCTGCCAATGGAGACAATGAAATTACTCAGATGCTCAAAGTTAGGTTTGAATACTGCTGTGGATCAGGACCTTAAAGTATAATAGGAAAAAGAGAGGAGACATGGTTTCAATGCAATTCTGTTGTAAAAAAGCTGGACTACCCCTAAGTGCTCTAGTCCCATTGAGAGGGCAAGAGCTATGAGTGTTCATTGCAGGAAATACTCAATTCATGAGAACATATTTAGCAAAATAAGGAGTAATTGGGTTAATTTTTTTATTTGGTGCTCGATTTTACTTGTTCTTAAATTACACCATGGTATAAATGTAAGAGAAACCAATATTTTCCTCTGAAGAAGTAATTTCACTAAAGCTATAAAATAATTAGAAGCTTGAAGCAATTATAACACCAACGAGTCATTCAGAAATAGTATCTCCAAACTAAATGCTTTCTTGGACAAATATGCCCTGAGTCGGGATACCTTTACACCCTGACCACATTACAGTGTTCTTGATCAAAACACTGAAAAGATTTCACTGACCCATCACTGTACTCAGAACGCTCCAACAAGTACATTTTATTTATTCCTTTTCTTAACTTTTTAATAAATGTCACTGTGGTAATTTCCTGCATTCCAAAAAAATATTTTGTTTCCTGTATACCTAGCTGTATGCATTCTGTCATGTAGCAAATGCTACTGCTGATGGACAGCTTGAGCTCTTTCTTTCAAGATAATGATTTCATTGTCTGAAGCTCATGCTGGTATTTGAGACTTATATTTTAAAGTCTGGAATCCCAAAATACCAGAAATATTAAGTGAATGTGGTCATGGCAATTCTTTTCAAAATAATTGGGAGAAAGGGAAGAAAACAGAAAAGCGAGGCATATGTAGCAATAGATGTTTAAAAAAAATCTTTAAAACCGAAATGTCAAGAGAAAATAGCTAAGGAGTTTCTCCTTTCACTTAAAGCAACGAAGAAGAAAGAAGCTGCTGCACCACAGAATGCTAGAGAGGGGTGAAAATGGCACTGCTTAATGCACAGCTGTGCCCTGGATGTTATGCCCAGGTCTTCCAGATGCCTCACAAAAGACAAGAATACATCAGTGGTTCCAGAGCAGTTTTGTTGTCAAAGCGTGAGCATGGGCAGCAGGGAGAGGCACTTCTAGAAAGACGAGTCCAAAAATTGTTCTGCTTGTTGCTCCTGTTGCTGTATTTTTTGAAGCCTCTCCGGAAGCCTTTGTGATGGGTAGGAAAAGAAAACTGAAGAAAGAATGTTTTTTGTCCTTGCAGGACTGTAGCTGGAGGCCACGCATGCGGGGCACAGGAGCCCAGGCTGACTCATAAGTAAGCTATTAAGCTACCAAGTGTTTCACATCTGGTGATTGCAGAGCTGGAAGGACTGATATTAGTGCTATTCCTTGAAGACGGATTTAACAGCCTTCACAAGCCTCATCATTTCACACAGGATGCTGTGCTAGGGCAGGTCAAGCATTATAAATGCCGGGTTCCTGGCACAAGTAATTTCCTGGATCCACTCACCTGCTCAGAGTCCAGCTTCCCATTCGGTAATGCTGTTATCCTAGTTTTAAGCAAGGCTCTCTGCAGATAAGGTGGGCTGCTCTCTAAGAGCCATTTGCAGGATTGGGCCCAAGGGCCTAATGTTCCTAGCTTTTCATTGCAATTAGAGGTACTGGGAATGAAACTCTTTATTCTTTCAAAGGCTGATCCAAAGGTGAAAAAAGAAAAAAAAAAAAAGATATCAATGAAAGTCTTGTTGTCTCAGCTGTCCGAGTCTTCTATGGCTGAGCTGTAAAAGAATGTGGTTGTTACATGGAGTATGCATGGGACCGTGAGGCATCTGCTTGTCAAGTGGCATGTGCATCCACTGCCCTATAAGATAGGAAATATTTCTTTTATGCCATGAGGTTAGGGGATATAAACTTGTGAATTTAGGGGGTGAAGATGGCTTCTGGTGAGCAGATGATCTGTCTCAGGGTTCATCTGCTGCCTGATTGTAAGTATGGTTGCAGTCCTGCCTCTCTTTTCATCCTTTCTTTTCTGTGTATGTGCACATGCAGCCTTGCTTTCATTAAATACAGATTTCCTTGATGTCTATGCAGGATACGTGTATTTCTAACAAGTCAGTTGCAATCACATGGAACTTGCCAAACTTCCCAAAGCAAATACAAGCTGCCTGCTACATCTCTACTAGAACATAATGTAGAAGCCAAATCTCATCTCAGTCCTCTCCTTGGGAATGATTAATGCTCACTCATCTCAGTCCAGCTTTCTAGAGCTCATATTACAATGTTCCTTCCCAATTATGCTTAAAATGCAGTGGTATATGGTGTTTCTATATAAGGAATATACTAATGTGTTTTGTCACCCAATGCATGGTAAAAGTATTTCAGTTCCCAGGAGAAATGTTTGGGGGGGATGGGGGGAGTTACAGCCACACAAGTCCAACTGCATATATTCTCTGCAGTATGCTTCACTTTTCTGAAAGTGAAATAAAACCAACTCCAATAGTATCATTTTTTTCTGCCTTAAAGAAAAAAAAAAAGAGAAAGTCCTGGTAGAAAAATATGAAGAGAAAGGAACAGAAAGATGATCAAGGAAACATTATTAAGAGCATGTATGTATATTTACTAAAGGGGAAGGAAGTGGGAATTGGGTTAATGGAATGGATTGGCCTCCTTGCGCTTTGATATTGCTCACAGGGTGACACAGAGGAAGACGTGTGGTAGTTTTGTCGTGGGCTTTGATGGAGGTGGGTATCTGAGGTAAGCCAACCCGGCCAGATTATCCTGTATGATGTGCACAGTGAAGCATCACTGTGGGGCTATGCTGAAAAAAGTGGTTGGTCCAGGGGGACCGGCTGTTGGTAGAGGGGGTGCGTTACTGCTATGCGGTGCCACAGCCTGCTTGCCTGTTTGTCAGCTCCTTTGCCTTGTCTTGCTCTATGCTGTTCCCAAAATGGAGCTTCAAACAGCAGTTAGCACAGACAAACGCACAGGAATAATAAGCAAAGAATTTCAGTGAAATCCCCCAATTTGTGTCCCCCTGCTCCTTCCAAATGCTGCTAGACTTTCCCTTACCAATACTTCTTGTTTAAAAAAAGAGACGTGTTCTGCGGTGTCCAGACATTAGCGCTGAAGAGATGGAGCCTTTTCTGCCTGTCAGCTAACCTGCTGCTACTCGCTGTGATCTGCAAAAGGCCTACCTAACTTTACCTTGCCCTCTAAAATGCACAAAATTATCAGGAGACTATTCAAAATAGGCTGCGCAGTGCTTGTGGATCTGGGACAGAAGTATTTTATGACTATGCTACTTTAGGTATAGATCCATGTGCCTTGGCCTGTTCAATAATTACTGTTTAACTCTTTGGGGGTTTTGTCTCTGAATGGATCAGTTAGTGTAACAAGGAAGGGGGGATTATTGGAAAACCAAACCAGAAAGCAACAGAAAGGCTTTAGGAAAGAACATGTGGTTGGTGTGGAGGAGAGGGGGAAGGAGAGGACGGTGATGAACTGAGTTGTTGATGTAGATGATACTCGTAGAGCCGCCTCCAAAGCCATTGCCAGGACTGACAGTGCTGCCAGGAGGTCATTAACTGGTTCAACAGACTTTTGGAGAGGAGGAATGAGGGATGGCTGCTCCATGCAGGGGATATAAAAGCCTGTGTTTAAGCAGGGTTAGTTGGGAGCCCTTCAAACTGCCTGGCTCACGCCGCACACCCCAGCTGTGTTCCCAGATGCGCACAGGGGTAAGGGGCAGGTTTGCATCCACCCCCGTCCTGCTTGGCCCCGGGGAGGACGCCTCTGTGTTTGGGGTGGAGAGGAGCCATTTTGTACTTACAGCAGCTCTCTGGCCTGGAGACTCAAGAGACCATGACTCCAAGGCACAGACCCATAAGTGCTCACATGTACCTGTTATTTCAGATGCAGCTGGGCTTTGCTCAGCCCCCAGGGGTGGGTTTTTGGGGCAGCAACCATGCGTACAGCCTGCTCCTGGGCCTCCTTGCCCCCTCGCTCGCCCTCGTAGAGCTGCCTACAGCTGCTCTGAAATGAGGACTTAACTCTTCACAGGGAGCGGAGACAGCCGGCAGCCGCTTTTGCAAAGCAAGACAATCTTTCTAAAACAAAGCAGCATTTCTTGGTCAACTGGATGAGCGCACAGCTTGGGTCAAGCTCTGCCCCCGCAACATCCTTGTCAGGCAGAGAGCAGCACATCTGCTCAAGCTTGCTTTCTCAGACCTGGAAAACATTTATCAATGTCTCTCTCGCTCCCCCTTATCCATCATATCTCTGCCTCACCTGCTGCCATCCTCACAGGACTGCTCCGGCCAGGGCAGGAGTCCCTGTTGGAAAGCAATGCTCAGAGAGGACATTGCTTCCACTTTCTCTTAAAAGAAGCTGTTCCTCGGTGTCCTTCTCTGCTCGGCTCCAGATGGCTCGTTCGCCCCCAGATCAGGTGAGTGAAGGCAAATGTCCACTTTTTCTCCATAGGTCCCCTTGTCTTTCAACCTCAGGCAAGAGTTTAACCCATTCCCCTTACGAACAAAATGCAGGCTGTTGAATCACACAACTTGAAAGTCTTTCAAAATATTCTGACATTCACTACACTTAAAAAAATTGAGTTTTAAGACCACCCTAGTAATTAATTGTTTTGATCTTGACGCTTCTCTTTGTGGCAAATATTCCCCTGTCAGGACCATGCCGTACCATGGCTCTTTAAATCCAGCACCTTTCCCAGGTTGTTCCATCTGCTGCTTCTCTTTCAGTTTGCCTACAGCAATCGCTTCAATTTCTAGTCTTTTCCCCGTGACAGTCCTTTTCATCAGTGCCTCCTTAGTCATTTGCACAGCTCTCTGCATCTCTCCTCATACCCTGCAATGCCTCTCAAAACACTTCTTGGCCCCTTTCCTGACTAGGAGTCCCTGTTACTTCCATATTGCCACACCAATACTGCTAGTCACGGGGGCTTGGGCATGAGTATAATCCATTGGGAGAAGTGGTTCTGATGTTAAAATGGGAACACTTTACAACCTGAGCCATTTGCACAGGAATTTTAGTTTGGGAGACCACCAGAAAGAAAAACGCTCAGATGAAAACAGTGTTTTTTTGTTTTTGCACTACACTTGGTTTAGAAGGGCTAAAACCAAGATGTGGACTTTCAGTTTTGAGCCAAAATCAGTTTTTTTGGCATGGATATGTAATTTTCATTCATTGGTGGCTTAAACCAGTTTTGGTTTTGGCATGTTCAAAATGAAACAAGGTTTGACTTATCCACATTTCCATGCATAATGAAACTTCTTTCATTGGCTTGAGTACTCCTGCTTCCTACTTCTTTTAGAAGCACCTTTTTTAGGTCAGAGGGTTCCTAGATGTGCTTCTACGTACTTTTTTGTGGTGCCTTTCTTCTCGCCCAGTCATGGTGCTACCACCAGTGGTTTCCTCCTTTTCAGTCCACACTGAATTTACTGTTCCAGAACCATAGCTGGAGTGGCACAACCCATGTCTTAGAAAGTTAATTTTGTATAAAACAACCAGAAATTAAAGTCAACGTTTTCCCATTTTGTTACAGAGAAACCATCCTTGTATACCTTAAGCCTCCACCCAATTCTCTCAGTTTTCAGACACAGCAAAAACAGGTCCTCCTCCTCCCTCCCCCCCCCCCCCCCGAAATACTTTCGTTCAGACACTCTATCAAAATAAAGGAAAAGACTGAGCTGTTTCAACATCTGAAAAAAAAACCCACTTTCAAATTCCCTATAATTTTAAAACTTGCTATGATTTCTACCAAACTTCTTGGAACAGGAAGGGATAAAATGCAACAGAAAACAATCTAATACAATATCTTTTCTGTGTGGGTAGCTAAGGGACTTAAAATCACATCAAGGTTTGATTTATGATAGTAAAGGTGATGAGTCTAAGCAAATTATCTGGATAGGGAATCATTAGAGGGCATTCAGAGCTGCCAATGGGATCTTCTTTTACCTGTGTTTTCTGATAACATTTCAGAAATGCTCAAGAGACACCAGCAGCTCAAGTGTTGCATCTATTAAAGGATCCAACAGGCTCTGGCTAAATTATTATTTATTATTTTTATTACACTATTGCCTAAATGTCAAATGATTCACAGCTGTTGCAAAAAAAGGTACAATCTTTTTACTTGCAGCATCTTTCCTACATTACAGGAATTTATAGCAGACATTTTGCAATCTGGGTCGCTGCTGAGGTGAAATTCCTACCGACTAGATAGCTGCTGTTATACCAAGTTCCAGTCCATCACCTTGCATGTCATGTCACGTTACATCGTTCTGTGCTGCGTGAGATTATTAAGAACTCCCTTCCATGTTCCCTCTCCCAGTTGGTGATGCTTTTCCCCTGGGGAGCATCAGTTGCAGATACAACTGCGTGATTTAATACATCCGAGCACCTGGCGGTCCCTGAAGGGTTTGCTGAGTAACACGCTGATGAACGCTCGCTGGATGCTGCTGTCACTTCGGCCCCTCTTGCAGTGCTACGGTCTGCTGAATAGCAGAAAGAAGGGCAAAGCGGAGGGCTTGGATTCCAGCTTTAAGTCATAGGGATTGCACTTTCACGTTATTCCCCAGCTTTATACTTCACCTATCATGCAGCTCTCAGAGGAAAAAGAATAAAAGTAGATTATACACTTTGTAGAAGCCGCGAGTATATTTAGCCGCTGCTGATCTTGTAACTTTTGTTACTTCGTATGTGGCTAGCCATCCATTCTTGCCAATTACCAATGCAGTGCTTTGACAATAGTGGAATGAGATTCACAGCTACGCAGTCACAGCTTGAGACTTTGCAAATGAACATTCATAGCATGCTTCTCAGCTTCCTTTTTATAGAAAAACTGGCACTTACAATTATATACTTTTTAACAAATACTCCTGCATCTCTAGTTTCCAAGTTTGCTTTGTGATCCTAAGGGAGCATCCTTGCACTGCTAAACTTCCCAAAAATAAAATGAGAGAGAGGGAAATAATGTCCTCTCATAAGCAGGAGCAGCTAACAGAGGTTATTAAATGAAGATATCAGTCATCTGATTCACTCTTTGAAAAATATTAGTAATCTAAAAGTCTTATTATTATTTTCGGCATTGCCAACTGCATCTAATCCAAGAGAAAAGCTTTTCTAGCTAAAAGTGTTTATTTCCTGGGAAAAAATGGATATAAAACATTAACATAGCAAAAACCTCAAGGCAAGGAGAAACAGTTCACTGTCCTTAAATCTATAGTAATTCCTGCTGAAAAGGAGGTGATAAGAGAGCGGTACTAATGGTCAGCAGGTAGACTTACAGTGCTGCAGGTCACAAGAGGCTAAGGCCGGTGTCTCGTTCAGGGCTGTTAAAGTGAATGTCTCATTTATATCTCATGTCAATCTTAGAGTAGCCCAGTGCATATGTATTTCAAGTTTTAGCTGAGTGTCAAACGAATTTTAGCTGAGTGCTATCTGTTAAATCAGCTGGGAAAAAAACCCCAACCCCCTAACAGGAGATGGCTGGGGGATTTTTTTGTTTGTTGGGGTTTTTTTTCTGGTTTTGAATAGAACACAGATGAGCAAAACCTTCTCCTTTGGTTTCAGGCAATTGCTGTTATCATGGTTATGTGGCTGCAGGGCAGGGTGATCCCCACTCTGTATTTTTGTTTTATTGTTTCTTCCCTTCCTTCCTGTTTCCACAGATCTCGTCTCTCTTCTCTTCCCCTATATCCTCCCAGCATCAGACTGGGGCCCAGTTAGTGTACCCCGGCTTCAGTCACAGCCTCAACAGTAGGGGCCGACCCCATCTCCTTCCCAGGAGATGTTTCTCCTTCCCAGAAGCAAATGGTGTTTGTCAGTGGTGACAAGACAGATTTCCTAGCTAAACTGAAGCAAACCTTATCAAACCTTCATTTAAGAAAATGGGGTTGTAAGGTAAAAGAAAGTCTTCACCTAGATCCTCCTTACTTGAGACCATTCACTCTGGGAAAAGAGGCAAAGACTGCCTTCTTCAAATCCTTCAGCGAGTTCTTCGTGCTTGCTCTCCATCAGGTGCTTTCTCTGTGAATCCACCACAGACACTCTCCTCTTTACAAAGGTAATTTTATCTAACCAAATTTTATCCAGACAAAGCCCTTTAACTTTTAGCTTCCTAGATGGGACCAGCTGGCCACGATAAACGCAGTGAGATCCTCAGGAGATTCTCTGACACAGAGTTTTCCATTGTATGTTTAGGAAGTCTTGTTTTCCAACAGCCTGCTATTATATTTAGCCAATATAGTCATACAGTCAATAGCTGAATTGTATGGTTTTCATAAATGGTTACGGATAAGAGCTATTTCCATCACATAAAAACCACTTCTTTGTGTCATTGACGTTACCAGAAACAAGGCGATAATGTCTGGTATGGGACAATACCTATCAGAACTTGAGACTGTAATCAGAGAAATAAATAGAATTTGCTCCACCTAGAATCATAAAATATCACTGAAGGTACAGTGGTGAGTCACAGTTTGTAAAAGGAGTTAGAGTACAAGGCAAATAATGAGGTGCTTGAGCATGTGTTTATCTATCCTTGTTTATGAAGAAATACCTATCAACAGAATTGTATTGATGTGCCAAATTGTCTGAAGAAATCCTAGGCATAAATAGTTCTCTAAGGAGGAAGCATAGTAATAATCAGTCCTTTTGAAAACTGAGTTAAAATACATTCCTTTTCTAATTTTAAGGAATATTCTGCAGTCCTAATTCACACAAAACTGTTACTGTCATCATGTTTCCCCTGATAATAGACAGGAAACCATAGTTCCTTATTTTATTGGCGTGTTACAAATCTGAATACTTTAACAATATGACTGTAAGGTAGGTATGGACAAGTTTTAATTCTGTAGTTAAATGTTAGAGTTGATCGAAAAACTAAATTTAAATGAATGTTATATGCTTATTAAGTTTCTCATTAGAATGCTTTCTTCCTTTTTTTAAAATTTATATTGGAGTATATTATTAATGAAATTTTTATATTAATTCCCCCCCTTTTTCTGTCACTGAGACTAACAATGTGAATATGATCTAAGTTTTTTTACTTTTTATCTCTTTTTCTTTTTCAAATGTTTACTCTTTTCAGCTATGGGACTCAGCTTTTAAAAAGTTAGATTGTTGGCTGGGTTTTAAAAATTTCTTTCTCTTTTTGTTACTCTGTGGGAAAAAAATCAGTTCTGTTCACTCACATGCTTATAGTTATAAAAGAAGAAAATAGAATGAAAAGTCTTGAAAATCTTGAAACCCACTGAAACCAAAATGCTTATTTAATTTTATATAAGATATCCCATAAAAAAAAAAGAAGCTAAAATAGCATTTCTTAGCCAAATTTTGCTCTTGACACAATCTTATTTTTTATAGGAAAAATTTCCACATGACAGTTTTCAACTGCAACAGTTAGTAGTTGTAGCAATGACAGAACAATTGGAGCAGTGAAGCTTTAAACTATTGTTCTTTTCCTCAGGGTAACCTTGAAAGAATACATTCATCCACTTACCAAGGATGAACAGTTTTTTAGCAGATGACTAAAATATAATTTCTTTTTAATTGGCATCAATCATCATGATAAATATCTGAATTCTCAACTTTCCTGTAGTCTTCTGCAAATATGGAGGGTAAGTACAAAATACTACCAGACAGTGTAAATGGTTGCAAAATTCTGTTCCGTCAACAATCTGCATATATTTTTGCTGAGTTTATGTAACTACAAATTTGTGTGGCACAGCAGTGCAATGTACAAGAACTGGATAGTTACGCGGCAGTATTGTGATCACAGTTAATGATGTTCAACAGGGAGCTGAGGGGAATCTGTTCTGTTTCAAAACCACGTATTGCCACATACATATATCAGTGTCTGCAAACTGCAGTTTCTCAGGCAGTATTATACCATCTAGAGAGAGAGAAATGAAAGCAGCCTTTGCTAGTAAACAGTCAATGGGCATGACAGTCAGATTGGATTAAATAATTAATCTGCAATAATGGTATCTAAACAGGAAGGCACCATCAATTTGGCAACTGAGGGGGTGGGATCTATTTGCTAATGCTGGGGAAATGTTTTCATCATGAAAGAAAAACTAACCTTGAGATGAAAGCCATGTAAGCTGTAGATTTATGAGAACAGACTTTGGCTCAGTTGTAGCAGCTAAATTCAGTGCAATTTACAGTCCCACAGTCATGAGCAGGTTTCCAATACAAAGCATAGGAATTCAAAAGTTTCTTTTTGGGGAGTCTTTACACATTACATTACATTACATCTTCAGCAGCCCAAAGGCATCTAAACGACACGTGCCATGGATTTCTTTGATAAGACAAGCTGCCCTGGCTTCAGAAAGTGGCAGATCAAAGATGCAGCTTCTACCAGTGCGCTGGCCCCGCACTGAAATCTGTGAGCTTTCCTGTGACTGAACTGGGGCTGAATTTCTCACGTTTCAAATTCCTGCTCTCCTGTGTGCTGCCGCCGTCTCTTCTCTCAGCTCGTCAGCGCAGTCTGTTCGTGTGTGGGTAGCTGCCACCATGTGATCTGCTCTTCCCCTTCCCCTTGCGTGTCTGAAGCCTTAGGCACCACTGAAAACGCTACCTGGTGGCTTGCAAGCCTCTGGGTGCACGTGTGTGTGTGTACAAGTGTATTTATATATGTATGTGTGTTCATAAAATATCATGTGTATTTATGCCAATGCCCAGGCAGGCAAAATAAATTGTGATTAAGCTTTATCCTGTGCTGAAATTCTTGTTTCAAAAGCAGGTTAATATCAGAATGAGACCTAGGTGCCTAAAGAGGCAGACGGAAGTCTTCTGGGATTTAAAATCACCCTAAATGCTGAAATATCAATGGGTGTTTGATGTCGACAGGCTTGTAAAAATCCTGCCACACACTGGTTTGTACCTCTAGGTACCAAAGTCTGGTCCCAAAATACTGTAGTCCCACTCTGTTTCCCATATGTCAAATCTCGCATTATTCTGTGGTCACACCAGGGACGGTGTTGGCTCGAGAGAGGAGCGCTGCAGCCGGCTGAGCAGCCTCCACTGCTGAGCAGCTCGGGTGTACGCCAGGGTTTAAGGGAGACAGACAAAGTGGGGACCAAACTGTTATAACCGACTTGCAGTGAGAAAGACCAAGCCCAGCGCTAGGCTTTAGGATCTCTATGCTTTTGTACAATATATAAATGAAAGGAAGAAGAGAAATAAGTGTTTTCTCTTTTATAACTTCTTTTCTTTCTGTTAGTTCTAAGGAAAAATGATTGGGAATCTCAGGTCTTGTCCCCTCAGTTTCGTTGTTGAAGCACTGCTTGAGTACTGAATTTTTAGCATTTGGATTTCCTACAGCTGTTAAAAGAGATGCTAGCAGAAATATCAGTATGAAAAACCCAAGCAATTCAGCAAACATCTGTATTTAAAACAGGTAGGCTAAAAAGTATTTCCCCTCTGTCTGGATTCCCTCTTTGGATAATGCTTTCTACATACTGAAGTTAAAGTATCACACACTGTCTTTTTTTGCTGTAGCCTCTGTTTTGGATAAGGAGCAGTATTTAAAAGTATTTATGTAAGCAAAGACAGAGATTTGTCATTAGAGAGATTTATTCTAGAAGTGCAAAGCTACTTGCCTAAACCTCTAATTCATAACTTAATTAAGCTCTTACTTCACTTTAAATTGTTTCAAGTGTAAGAAACCTGGTATCTGACTTGCAGTCCAAGGTATTTCTTTTTTCAGGTAATACTATAAAGATTCTGCTCTGAAAAAGACTGAAAAGAAAGTCTGCTGCAAGTACAGACTAAGAGAGGACTGAAACCATTGGGATCAATGGCAGGGAGACACTAACCTGATCAGAGACATTTAACAGTCTTCTAAGGCACTCATTTTTTGGAGGGTACAAGCATCTAAAATTGTCCCTAAGCTACTTAGACTTGATAGTGCTGCAGATACTGAAACCTCTAAAAGACTAAAGGCAACTGAGGGAGACACTGAGATTTAGCTGATCTGAGCTTCTCCCAAAGAAGCCGACCCCTGTCCTCCAGAGGGAACCGAGGAAGACTCACTTCCCCAGGCTGAAGGTGATCTTGCAAATACCTGAGACTCTTAAGTAATTTTAGTTCTTGTGTATTTTGATTCTCTAATCCAAACCCCTATGTGACTGCCCACATACCTTTCAGGATTTATACGGTGGATGGTTTGGCTTGTACCCAAGATTTTCATCTGAATATTAAAACCACTAATGGGGGAAATATTTGTTAGCAGTAAATAAAAAACTTTTCAAGGTGTATTTATAAAACTAGAGGGAGCACAAATACTTTCCTCTGTCCTTTGTTTATCTTTGTTTATCTCTGTCCTTGGATTATCTTTAAGATACTGTAAGATACTATAAGAAATACTCTGTGGGCTCCAAGAGCTCATGAGGAAATATATTGGCAGTATTATTTAGGTAAAAATCTGTATTTTTAGCCTAGGTTGTTCCTTTTGAAAATGTGTTATTTTAGTTTAAGAAATGCTACACGTGTATCCACACATCCAAGAATTATCACCATGGCTTCTCTCAGCCCATGCTTGCTTTGATAACCATACATGTAATACAAACCTACTGACATTAAATTCTTAAACTGGTACACTTTTAGCCCAGACTGCACGGCAGAGACACGAGCATTTTGCAGTTGTTATTGGTTGGTTCGCCTGGGTTGTAACAGCCTCTAGAATGTGCTTTTATCATTAGGAATATTGACTTATGTTTACTGTCTTGGCTTCAAACACACATCATGGATTTTTCTGTGTTTCTACATAACAACAGGCAGAATAGCGAACCCTGAGACTGCCAAAGAGGAAACTGCAAGCATAGACCAATATCACTGCAATTTTTGCCTATGATTTTATTATTGGTCCCTATAGGGTTTTTTTTGCCCTGGGATAAACCATGTGAGAATACCTGAACTGGTTCTTTGAAACTGCAGTAGGAACCTAGAAAGAGGGTGACTTGGCAAGCGTTTACAGAGAAACACAGGCTATGTCTAACTTGAGAGACCCAGGAAAGATTTTGGTTTCTTGAATCTAGAGATACTCTTTTGACTATGGTCATGCCTATGTTAGCAAGTAGCGTGGTGTAAATGGAGCGGGTCTGGAGAGCAATACAACTGGGTACTGTGAAAGCAAAACCGCTTCAGAACCAATGCCATGACAGGGCCTTATGTCAACTGATTTTTATAGATACAGTATATTTTATTATTGTGTGAACAAGAAAAGAGTGCAGCTAAAACATCACAGCTAACCAATAAAGAATGAAGCACTCTACAGAAACATTATGATGCATAAAAGATTAACTCCAGGCTCATGTATGCAAAACTTAATTATGTAGGCTTCAAATCTCATCAGAGTCATTGTTTAACTGCTTTTCCCAGAAACTAAGCTGACTCTTGAAACATTTCATATCTATCATCTATTTAAAAAACATTTTAAACGAAGTAAATGTTTAAACTTCAAAGAAAATTCAGTTTCTTTGTCCTGGGCTAAGTTTGCTATGAGGATTTTATTGTGTTGCTATTTAGACAGAAGTTTTACAAATACAAATATGAATGAAATAAGACTCTTGAGCCCACAATTAAAATCAACATAAACTGGCATTGCTTTATCAAAGCTCATGGGGGCAGATTTGCCTTAGTAGAAGAGTTTGCTCTTGTCTAGTTTTGAAAATGTGATTCAACGTGGTCAACATCCTAGTCAGAAAACTGGGGGTTTTGGTTCTGGGTAAACCTGAGCACCTGCAAGAGAAGTAAACAGTCAATCAGTTCAGGAGTCTGTGCTAATGCTTGGGGATTTTTTTCATCACCAAAAACCAGAGGCATTTGTGGGCACTGGA
The DNA here is from genome assembly GCF_035582795.1 of Mycteria americana. Lineage (NCBI taxonomy): Eukaryota > Metazoa > Chordata > Aves > Ciconiiformes > Ciconiidae > Mycteria > Mycteria americana. The sequence goes on from NC_134366.1 coordinate 52,391,009, forward strand.
TGCTTAATGCAGTCCAAACAAGCTGTTTTGGGGAGATGTTCTAAACATTTTTAACATGTTATCATTCAGTGTCCACACAGACATTTTAGAAGCATACCTGTGCTGAGACACAAATAACTAGCTCAAGAAATCCCATATGAAAATCATTATATTTGAGGCTCTGAAATAATCTAGGATGTAAAGACAAATATTTTCTTTTTTTTTTTCCTGGTTAAAAAAGAGAAGGAATAATGCTACATCTTCCACTATCAGAAGGATTACTAGTAATTACATTACTCTTTCTTAATACCATACTGAAAGCTAAGAACTGGTTTTACTTTGTTATCTCCAGCCCTGCCCATGCTTAAATAACATTAGTGTTGAAGTAACGGTGATGATAATACTTGCTGTGCAGCAGTATCATGGTCTATCAGGGTGTCACTCCTGCTAAAAACTTCTCTGTCTCGGTCCCTCTTTTCTCTTTTTTTTACGGGAACATTTTTATAATAGGAACATTTTAAATCTGGCCGATTTTTTTAAATGCTCTGCAGCAAATAACAATGATGGGTATAGAGCCTGGCATACTTTTAAACGTTGTTGAAGGGCTGCATAAGGGATTCAGCTATCTGAGTCCCATTAAGGTATATGGGAACCATATGGCCAGATCCCCAAGTACCACTTTAAAAATGTAGGTGATTCTGTCTGTAAGAGCACAGGATTTTGAAAGTGCTATTCAGTGCTCCTCTCTTTGAACCTGTCTCAGGTTTTTATTTTCTGCATTTAACTCACGGAAATTGCTGTAGATAAAGAGTCATCCTGGAGGCTGGATTCTGGGTCACATCCTGCTTCCCACCGCTTTAGTTTTCCCACTACTGACTATGTGGACAAGTCTTCTGCAGAAGTTCTTCTAACAATGTGCCATTTGGGCCACTGTAAACATGTAGCCTGGCTTTGTTCTAAACATTATTTATTAGATGTCTTGGATTCATTTACACTCCCCTTGAAGAGCTGAGGCCCATAAATGTTTACCAACGTCCCATTTGCACGCTGAGAAGTCTTCTGAAATGCAAGCCTCCTGGTTTCCCTCTGGCGTCTCTGACTACAACGTGTTATTTAAAGCTTTTCTTTCAGAATGACTAACCAACTTTTAGAAAGGCTAATGTGAGGGACAAGGTCAAAGGCCCTTTAGACCTGGTTATGACAGGAGATGTGCCTAATTTCTCTAACGTGGGAAAAAGCACAAAAGAAACTCCCAGAGAAAATGGAGGACCTGGGTTTTGATAAGTTAAAATACAGAGCGAATATTTCTTGCAGGTTTGCAGAGCTATAGCGAGGCCCCTGCAACACCTGCCCTGTCGGTCGGCTGCTGCTGCCAGGGAGGGCAGTGGGATCGCCAGTGCCTGCTTTGGGGTGATCTGGTAGTGGTGGCAGCTTGAAGGAGCCTGAAAAGAATGGAAAGTTTGCAGAGGTGAAGGTGCACACCTATATATATATATCTATATCCCCCCCACCACCACCACACACGCACGCACACACGCACACCCACACGTCTTGCATACACTCTGGCTACCAAAGCATCTCCCTGCTGGTTCTGCTTATCCTACTTTTATACTGTCCGGTATTACATGAACTGACAGGAAAAGCTTTAAATAATCAAAGAACAAGAGAAAGACAAGAAGATGGGAGGAAAGGATAAGAGACAGCATATAACCAGAGAGGATGACTGGCACATACTGCATCCAGCCCATTTTTCCTTATTGCTACTTATTCCTTGACTCCACTCATGTGGGCTCCATGGCAATTAGGTTTGGGATGTATTTGCACCTGATAAGGGGAGAGGTTTTTCCATCCAGATAGAAGTGTTTACATTGCACTTGAATAATTTAAAGCAACTTCAGAGCTGCATCTGCCGTAGCTGGAACCTGCTTTTCATACTGGAATCTCAAGTGGTCTTTGCTGCCTCCTTCATCATTCAGGCAGCCACTCTTGTGCAAAAGGTGTCTGTGTGCTATGGCAAAAATTAGATAGCATTATCTCCTCATAATTATGTAGCAGAGATCTTTTTGTCTGTAGCTGAGAAATATAGGGGCATAAACACCTTTGTGCTTCTTCAAAATAAAGGCTGGAACTGAATTTTTAACATAAGCTGAAATGTGTAGCTGGGTTCATTGTAAACCTATGTTTGTGGGTAGCTGCATGTACCTAAGACTGTTGGCAAAGAAATATCGGTGTTCTGTGTTCAGATGTGACCCTTACATACATGATTTTCCGGCTGAAATGAGGGTCTACCTGACATTTAAGTGATAATGATTAGACAAGAACAAAAAGAGGAAAAAAAAATTTATTTGATTCTCCTGAGTTCTTTTAAGTGTCTCCTGGACATAATGATAGCCTCACTGGCGTGTAAGAACCAAAACCATGCCAGACAGACCTCCAGAGGCATCACTTACTTCATCTCCTGTCAGTCTGAACAATCCTTTATTTTTGTAGTTTCTGGATACAACATAGATTTCTGTCCCTCTCAGCTCTCTGTCCCACTGTCTGCCTTTTCATTTCCAAACATTGGTGCCAACCCAGCTAAATTCCTGCTTGACATAGCTGAAACTCGGTTGCAACAGCAGGTTCTCAGAAATGCCCCAGACGATGGACAAATGCCCCAATTCTCTCAGCATCTGTGCTAACCTTGAAACCCTACCTGGTAGGCACAGTGCAATCAAAAACTAATCAGTGAAATCAAGCTGGGATTTGATCTTGGGAGCTAATAGGAGAAAAAAAGATGACTCTGCAAATACGGTATGGCTTTCAAGAAGGGAGATGCACAAAGCCGTTCTTAATCATCAGCATCTCAACAGAGTAGTGATAGGAGGACCTGGCAAAGCCTGTCAGCATCTGTGTTAATCCAGTTAATTAGCAGGAAAGGACAAACTCCTCTGGAAGCACCTATGTGACGGGCAAGCTCTCTTCATATTTCATTAGGATGATTGTTTTAAAGGTTGCAGGCAAAACTGTGCCTGTGTTGCTTTAGAGCTTTCCCTTACTGCTGTGCTAAAGTTGGGGCGTGTCGGAGGGCACGTGGGGCTGGGAGGTAGCGTGGGGCAAAGAGCACTCGGGCAACCTGGCTCCACGAGGAAGCGGTGCGATGGGGAGAGAGTAACTTGAGCTACAACCTACGCAGTTTGTGTGATTTTTCCTCTCCCTCCTCTTCTGCCTTGCTCTTTCAGCAAGTAAAAAAAAAAAAAAAAAGAAAAGGCTGCAATGTGTCACAAAGGAACAGACTGGCAGACATCTGCCTCTTGCCTTATTTATTTATTTCTTTAAAAAAAAAAAGGAAAGGGTACAGAGCCAACTCTTCACTCCAGAGCCCCCATTCCCTTAACAAACCAAATGGTGGCTGTTGGCAGGGTATTGACAGCTTGTTAATGAAGGAATTCTTGACAAAATGACAACCTGTGTGGGATGCCATGTGAAGCCGAATCCTCCCACAAACCAGTACTAAGTAATTAGGAGGTGGTGAAAATAGCAACTAACTACTGTTGGGGAGAAGAGGAAGGGGAAAAAAAAGTCTCCTAAATTAATTATAAAAGCAGTTCTGGTTTGAAAAGTATCCCTACTCCCTTTCCCTGAGAAGACACAACAATTTTGCCTGAACTGTCTATTTTATCCTTTGAGTTTCTCTTAGTGGGCCAAAGGGTGCATCTCAAAAGGCTGAGCCTGACGACCATGAATTCGGTGCCTTTTTCTCTGCAAATATGATCAGCAAATGAAGCACTAATGAAATCAAAGAAAAAGTCGGCTGCTGTGGCTGCCCCTTCTGCTCCCCACAAGGACCCTGCCTCGTTCACCATGCTCTGTTTTTCCCTTGCTTTTTGTCTGATTGCTTCAGGCAGGTGAGCCCAGCTGTTGACGACTGCACTAGGTTTTAAACCCCTGAGAGGAGGCTGGGTGGTGACTCAGCCAAAGTAGAGTGCTTGAGTTACAAAGTGGGTCTTGCAGAAAGGCACATTTTTGAACAGTGGCTCAGCACCATGGGCTTGCAGCAGCAGCAGTGTCCACGTTCATGACCACGGCATCAGCATCAGGTGTTAAAGCATTGGTCAGCAGCAGCTGTAGCAAAATCCAGGGCTTGTGGTGGAATTACGTTTCAGGTGGTCATTCAGTTGGGCTCACTAGGAAGATACCATTCTCCACCCTGTCTTGAACATGAGCTCATGATAATTTAACTAAATGGTTCGGAAAAAAAGAGCAAAAATGGTTTGTACAAGAAGGAAAATTATGTATTCCATTTTAAATGTTGATTTTTTTCCCCCAGAGGCTGAAAACTTTTGAACAACTGTAATATGCAACAAGCAATGGAAATAAAATGGAAAAAAAAAAGGAAAAAACATTTTAGGGAGTTTTGTTTTGTGGGGTTTTTGTTTGTTTGTTTGTTTTTCCCTAAATGAAAGCCACAATTTTAAGAAATTCTGCTAACTTTGTTGTTTTGTACTTTTAATCTGTCTGGCCTCTTCCCACCTTTTACAGCTTCTGGGAGTGACATTTACTTTCTACAATTATAGTTTCAGATAAGCAATACAGACTGAACTGAACATTTTATTCCTTCCATTTTTAAAATAACGTGGAGAAATGAAGAACTTGTAGTCTTTTGAACAGCACTCAAACAGCTTATATGCATTTTCAGTTCTTCATTACTTTTTTGTTTTGAATGAGCAAAGGAACTTCACTAACTTTCTTGCATCTCATCTATTACTCAGGTAAGTCTGTTCTTATTTGTGGCTTTTGTAGTCATGCTCTGTTAAAACATTACAAAAGCTACAAATAAATAACTGCCTGAGGAATTATTCATTGATTCTTGAAGTGGATGGATAATAAGAGATCTATACATTTAATTCTATGAAATATTTTTGGAAGGAAGAGAGATTGACTTAGTTCTGGTTTACTGCATGAGGTCAAGAATAGACATAAGAAAGAACACTTTAAAGGTTAAAGGCTTCACTTTACAGGGAGCTGTCAAGACATCTAATGCTTCAATAACCTGCTGTACCAGTGAGAGGCAAAAGCCAGGTCAGGGACATTTTATTCTTTCCAAGTATACTAACAGAGCTATGAAATAATCGTTTATGCTGCAAGTAGACAATCTTGTTTTGCCTGTATAGTGGGCCGTAAATTACTGATATTTTTCTTTTTCAATGACTTCTTGCCCCACTCCGTTTTCAAAGAAAGCAAACCAGTTTTTGATGTTGGATAATTACGTTGCTCAGTATCATCGGCAAATTAATGATAGGACATAAATGAATGTTTTATATTTGGGTAGTCAGCAGTTTTTGTGATGTGAAGAAGTATAGCAATACTGATGATGAAATTTTGACCCATGAAAATGTGTGAATGCATATTAGTATTGGCTCATAAGAATCTTGCTTTACACAGATGAAAAAAACTGGGCTGAAAGTCAGTCGTTTCAGTTTATTTCTGGCAGCTGGATTAAAGCTTTTGGAGGTTTCTTATGACAACAGGATTGAGAAATGACTCTAGAAAACTAGTATGCAGGGCACATGGTTAATCAGCGCACTGGTTTTGTTCAAAATGCAGATTGTGAGCTCCTTTCTTTTTAGGAGGAGTTACTCCATGTTCTGGCCCTCAGTATAGGGCCACAGGATGCTACCAACCAAAGGAAAATATATCCAAATCCAAAGAAAACAAGGCTTGTCAGATGATGACTATATTAAAAAAGTAAATAATAAAAAATTAGTCACAGCACTTATTAAAGTCTGGACCGTACTGTAGAGGATAATCTTTCCTTCATGTAAGTGTGTACTAGGTGCTGTAATAATCTTTCCCACAAATGGGAAAGAAAAGGTATATGACCCCTTTGTGTTTGGGCCGGCAGTTTATGGCTGGCTTGGTGATACTGAATTAGGGAGAAGCTCATTTACAGTGAATAGGACTGCTTGTGTGATTGTGCTCCTGGGGTCAGGTTCTTTGCTTGTAGACTGAGAGGCAAATATTAAGGCTACCACTGATTTGAAATTCTCAGCCCTCGGGGGGATGCTGCTGTCTGTGCTATTCATAGATCTTGACCTCCCACTTCTGGTACCTGTGGAGGAAGTGGAACTAGCATCAGTTTCAGTGGAAAATGCTCTCTTGCAGAGTAGGTAAGAGCTAGCGCTCGTCACTGCTACAGGAGGTGACTGTGAATGGGGCTTGCTCCTCTGACGTGCTAAGTAAAACACGTTTTTTATGTCAAGTGCTTTGCAGGCTTAGCCTCAGCGTGCTCGGTATTTTGTTGTATCAAACTGTCAGTGAGGAGCCATATACCAGAGAATCTCTTCTTGCTCCAGCGTCTTATTTGTCCAAAAGCAATCTGAAATGCAAGTAAATTCCAAGTAACCGCATGAGTGAAACTGCTGGAACATTGTCAGCAGAGAGACAGACGTGTCCAAGCAATGCGGACTATGCTAAGATCACTTGCATGGGATTTGTTCAGCTGCTAAACAACAAAAAGTGACGGGATGAGATCTCTCTCACTCTTTCATTTATTTTAATAAAACTGTACATTTATTGTGCTAACTGAAATAAAGGGAGAAGGCTTTTCAAAGCCTGACAAAGTTTACTTGTTAGTACCCCTTTATGTATGAGCTCCTATTATGCTCAGATGCTCAGAAAGGCATCCAAGGTGCAGCACAATAATTATATTCTTCAAAGATCTTTCTTTTGTCTTATGGATGAGGAAATGTATATCACTTTGCATTTAAAGATCATGCAGTTGGATTTCATGTGGAGTAGCAATAACTGGCTGAAATAGAATCGCCTTAAATGTGCTTGCTTTTGTGACATTGCAAAATTAAGTTTAATATTTGCAAATTGGTTATCTAAACTCACATTCTGTCTAACCCATAGGAATTATTTTGATTCTTTCAGAGCTACTGAGCATCCATATTTCTTTCATATTTCTTGGGATCAGTCAGAGGTACTGAATACTTGACAATTTTGAAAACGAAGTTGCTCAAATAAGTTCTGAAGTATGGCCAAGGGAACTCTGTTTCAGGGGGTGATTTTGAAAATCTTGGCCTGAGATCTGTCCTGGAATGAATCAAGAAAATGTAGTTACTGTGTGTAACGCTTTTGTCTATCCCCCCTGTTCAGCACCAGTTCTCGACTTGTCCAAATTTTGTGTTTGTTACAGCTTCACAGCCAGTGAGTTCTCTTCGTGAAGGCTGTCAACCAAGTGTCTGAATTACAGCCTGCAATCTGAGTCTGTTTAGATCTAATAATTTCTATACAGTAGGTAAGGAAAAGAGCAGCAATCAATAAGCAGCCTCCTTTCCCTCAGCGTTCCTGGCTAGTATTGTTCAGGGACTCTCCAGGAAGAGTATTTGTGAATTTTAGAGCAGAACTCTGCTTTTTCTGTTTTCATTGTATGAGCTAAGAAAAATCCTGATAGCATCAAGCTGCCTCCTCCCTCACCAGCCAGCACCAGCTTCCATGCTTGTGCGGGTGCTGACACTCAGCATCGTTACTGCTTTCTCGTAAAACAATTGTGTTGCCACCAGTGCTTACCAATTCCAGCAACTGGTGATGGCTGAGCAAATTCTAACCTGGGATCTCTCCTTCCTGTACTGCAGCTCACTTATCTTTCCCCACAACGTGACCTCAGTGATGGTCTGCCTGTGACTATATAACTGCACAGTGAAAACCTGATCCTTGACACTGACTGCGCCAGCATAGTCCAGGTGTTACCCATAATACCATGAAGCAGAGCACTCTTGGTGTAGGTAGGTTTTACTACAGCGTAGATGTACGTTGAGGGAAGATGCAGATGAAGGCAGTTGCACCAGCAGCAAAAATGTACAGATGTGACAATGCTTTACAGAACTTCCAGAAGAGTGATGGTACTGTGTTGAATTGTTGTTATACCTTCAAAATAATTTACGAAAAAAGACCTAACTGGGGTAAGTAAATAAAAATGAGAAACTGAAAAGCAAGGCAAAGAGAGGTAAAGAAAACTGTCCAAGGAGACTGCAATTAAACCATGGGAATTTCTGACTCCCAGGCACATATTCAGCTCAGTTCGTCAGACCCTGCTGCCCGATTATTATTTAGAGTGAAATGTATGTTGGCTTGTTCACTTTATTTATTCACTTTAATCATCTCACAGCTCCTTCCACTCCAGGGCATTGCTGGTGGACAGAAGATTTATAATTTGGAGAAATCCTGAGCCTGGAAATGGGTGAATTGCTACAGCTCTTGTGCAGGTGTCATTTCATAGCAGTAGATCCTCTGATTTAGACCAGTGGACATTCTGGGCTAACAGAAGCAGAGCTTGTGCAGCAGGCAGTAATATATAATTGGGAAACTATATGTTGCTGCATCGTTATTAGGATAAAAACTAGGGCTAGGAGATGTTTGCTCTATCTCAACAGCAGGCTATCAATATTCTCAGCAGCATTATTAGTATTTATTGAAAATCTTTTGTAAAGCACTGCAAGTTTACACAGAGGTAATTTACATCAGATAATTAGGATGCCTAAAACCATATACGGAAGGATAGATGCTAGTAGTGCTAAGTGCTTGATTGTATTACATTGCAATGCTATTCTAGGGGGATTAGAGCATTTTCTGTCACTGTTGATTGCATGGCAACAAAATGAGAAGTTTGTTACACACATTTCTGGGTCTGACTGGTTATGAATTCTCGACTGCGCCTTAAAATTAGTCTGATGCTGCACAATCCAGGTGATACTATCGGGCAAAATAAGATGCAAGTGACATGACAAAAAATGCTGAATCTTATGTTTTGCATAAACCATGCTGTGTTTGCATACAAATGGTTTTGTAAAGCACCTATGTGTAAACTACTGACTTTGCTTTTACCAGTATGCCGTTTTGAAAGACAATATTGCCAAATACAGCCATATTTAGCCATATTTATTGATTGCTTCTTATCATAAGACAGTCTTTTCCCTTTACAATAAGGGAATAATAGATAATATGCTATCATGCCATCAAGATTCCGGGCTTGAACTTGAATTGTTCCATTTTGTGACCTGTGAAAAGAGCTGGATATTACCAAATCTTATTTCTGTCTACATGATTTAATTTTATTTCAGTTCCATATGCTGTGAAACTTGCTATTTGTAGGAGGATGTAGTTCTGTATGTTGTATGTAAATTCAGCATACGCTTAAGTTTAGATTGAATCTTAAGCCACACAGCAGCCCAAGTTGGTGTCAGTCAGCCCCTGAATTCATGATGTGTTAAAGCCCTAAACAATATTTTAAGCCTGATACAAACCCCACAGAATTCAAGGGGAGATTTTTCATCCACATGAGCGGTCTTGGTACGAATCCACTCTGCTTAACTGAGCTTTCCAGCTAAGGCATAGGTCTGACCATGCTGTAGGCCTGTATCATCTCACAAGGGGCAATTGGTAACACTACACTTTGAGGAATTTGTTTGCTGCTTCCTCAGTGTATGTCAAGAAGTGGCACCTGGGTTAATAGTTTATCTGCTGCATACCTGTAGTCATTCGCTGGCTCTACTGAGATGCTGAGGGGAGACAAGATGAGACAGGACTGGTGCCCCTGCAGTAGGGAGAGTAGGGAATGCATTTCTTCCCACATGCAAGCTGTTAAAGGTTGTGAAAGCCTCTATGCCCTCTCCTACTGCTCCTTCCTTAAGCGCTCACATAGGGGCCAAGCAAAATGTGGTGTTGTGCCTGACAGAAAGATTTTGCTAGGTCAGGCATGAGGATGATGCTCTCCAGGGCTAAGGTTTCATGAAGAGCAGAGGGACAGAGATCCAGGAGTATTACTAAATGGGCCAATCGTTACCAAATCCATTTTTCGTCATTCATTCACAGGAAGAATAGGGATGTCTAACGTAATCATTCCTTATAGAAAATAAACAGGCACCTTGTCAGCCCATGAGAAAAATCATTCACTGATGCCAAGATAATGTTTCTAAACAACTGACTGGATCAAAGGTGAAATTTAATTGATTATGTGTTAAATATGCTCTCTCTCCCTGTCTCTGACATAACACACTCTCATACACACAGAGTGAAAATACCCAGACAGTAGGCCGAACAATTTCCTTCTCGTTGCCATAGAAATTTCAGGCGATTATCCAGTAGCGTGGATGGATTGCTTCTAGAGATACAGGGTTTGATTCTTTTTCACTTAAATGATGTAAATCAGAAACAGTGCTGCTGAACTTAATGAATCGTAGAGCTGGTATAAATGACAGGAGAGGCAGTGCTACAGTGTTAGAGGTTCTTTCTTTTTTGGTCATTTTTTAACTAAGTGAAAAAAATTATTGAATTATGCACATATGCCACAGCATGTCTGTTGTGGCTAAGTTCAAAATCCTGGGTGGACTGTTACAATTTTTTAGGATTTTTGCTAATTGCTGCTAAAGTCTTTGGTGTAGGACTTGAGTACTGCTCAAATTCATAGTACAGATATATCCTTCACAGCAGGCTTTATGTCTGCATGTGCAAAAAAAAAAAAGGTAAGAGGAGCAACTAGAAGCATTTGAGTAAAGCAACTTGCCTGGAGTCAAGGCAGATCAAAGGCAGGGTAGGAGCAGATCTCCTGTCTCTCCTGCTCCCATCTTACTAGACAATGCCTGTGAGTATGAGGGCAGTGCAGCAGGTAACAAGAAAGCAATGCTCCATTAGCCAGTTTGCTTATACCAATATGCATTTGTCAGATCTAGTTTGTAGGCGAAGATCCAACTGGGCATCCCAATAAACAGCATATGACTATGACATCCAGCTGCGATCTGTTGCTGTTGTGTTGAATTAATCAGAGTTTGGCTCTCTGTGCTCTTCGTGGGAAGGAAGAGTCGAGGGAGTGGAAACAAATGAGACTGAGCTTCTTTTATGCCAGGCATGTATATTTGTAACAGGGCATTTGAGCCTTGCTCAGAGCACCCACAGCTCTACAAGTCTCTGCCCACCTCCTGCAACAAACCACTTCCAGTGCTTGCCCGGGAGGGGAACTCAACGGGCAGTTGAGAGGGAGATGTCCTGATGGAGATGTTCAGGACGTGAGACTCCCTCTAGGTCCAGCCCTACTATCAGGAGGTTGAGTTGGCTTGGACACAACCCTGGCACAGCAAGGGTGTGACCTGGTGGTGTACAGAGTTTCCAGCCCAGGCTTGGATAAGTGCACCATCAACATCACATATCTGCCAGGGTCCTGTGGCTTCACCCTTGCCTGGAAAAGCTCATTCCAGTGTATATACCAGAGTGCCTGAGAACAGCTGTGTTGGGGATCTGCAAATTCCAAGGCTGGCCTTGTTGTTTGTACATGCAATTATGCACACATGGTTTCAAATATGTTCATTCGGGCTCGTTCATGGCCTCCAACATGGGGAGTGTGGAGTGCGTGATAGTCCCCAGGACACAGTGTTGATTGTGCATTGGAAGCGTTGACCTCAGAGGGCGACGAGGCACATGACACACAGCAAGATGTAAGTTGTTGTTTCTCGGAGCAGCATTAGTTTCCCGTCTGTAAGCTGATTAGGCTCTCAAGTGCTAAGGCTGATGGGATGGCAGTAGTAGGGATATGAACCACTGCTACAGGAACCTTAAATGGATCATGGACAAGTTGAAGTCTATGTCCGTGGACTACAAAAGCCTGGGTCTACAGACACAGGTTTTCCAGCAAAAAGTCCCTTACCAGATAGCCCTTCTCCAGGGATACTTTCCTTCCCTTTCAGCTATTTATATTCATGGGTAGAAAGATTTGCCATGTTATATCTTTCCTTCTGTTTTGTGCTGTAGTATAGGAATTTCTAACCTCAGAGCAGAGGTGGTGTTAGGCACTTTCCTTGGGAACTATTGTTACTACTTGCCTCTGTCTAGAAAAGTGATTCTGTAACATTTGCACTCTGCTCTTGCCTGGTAATATTTTCACAGAATTAATGGATGAATGCCTGTCAATAATACTGCTGGTAGATATTAACGCAGTTCAAAGGCATTAAGATGCTGTCACCCCGAATGAGCTGTATGTTCTATATCAACTTTATTGGGAGCTCTGTGGACTTTCACATTTGGACCATCTGTAAATATAGCAGCTCCATGACTCATGTATTTTTTTTCCCTATTTGAACTCAAAGAAAAATTAATCTGGCCCATCTGCAGCTGGACTTGTTTAGAAAATCTGATTGCCTTCCAGACACCAGCCATCCATGCTCCAGGGATGACAGTCTTTCCACATGCTAATTAACTGAGGACAGAAGAAATCATCACAACATTCCCATCTTTATGCCTGCAGCTGTAAATTCAGAATTAAAGTAATTTGGGAGAAATAATGTTGTGAAGTGTCACAGAAGATTTGCAACTGCCAGTGCTTTTAAAGGAGCTAAGCTTATAACCATGCACTGAATATGATACTGAAATATAATATTCACTTGTTTAGTGACTTCCTTGTTCTGCCAAAAAAGCCCAGCAGAACTGGGGCTCTAGAAAGCATCTACATAATTCAGATTAGAAGCTTGACCAGGGAATTACAGAGATAGAGGCTAGAAGTAACTCAGGTATGGACCTTTGATGTCTACTTTATTCTCTGTTAAACTAAGCCACTGAGAGTCATTAGGACTCTTTTCAAAAATAAGATGTGCCAGGAGAAATGGCAGAGGCACGAGGCGCAGCTGGTAAATAAGGAAATCTAAATGAGCAATATCTTGAACTCCATAGATTTATGTTATACCAGCTGCCTGAAAGAGACAAATGTTATTTATTCAAGAGTAATCACACGCAGTAAAGTCTTACATGTTAAGAATATTATGACATTGGTAACTGCTGCATGCAAATGGGGAAGGTGAAGGATGTCCATAAGGATTCCTCGGTGATTACTGCACTTTTGTCAGCTCTTACCTTTTACCGTAAATCTTATGATATGTGCTATTTTCCACTAATTCTTGGTGCTATGATAGAAGAATCTCAGATTGCATAGGAAAGAAAGAAAAGAGTGGGGGGAAAAAACCTAAAAACATGATTAAAAACATTCCCCATCCAGAAGATGAATGAAAAGAACCTAGCATTTTATCTTTACCTCAAGATTTGTCCTTCAGTAAAAGTGAAAATAACTCCTTAGCTGCAGGACTTTGCTCATCACAGTGTCTCAGAGCCGTCTGTGTACTCCCATTTACACCCACCCTGATTTCCCAACAGAAATCTTTGTGTGGATGAGTGCATTCAGGGCTGTTCCAAATCCCATTAGTCAGTCAGAATCTTTCAATTGCCTGTAGTGGTCTTTGGATCAGCACTGTGATCATTAATAACAAGTTAGAAATGGCTACTCCAGTGTCTGGTTACCCCAAAAGACTTCTTATAACATTTTTCTGCTGCAGCAAGCCTAACCAGTGACTGTTCTGCTTTTATCTGTACCACTGAGCATAATAGGTCTGCATGAGGAGTATGAAAAAAGCAGTAAGGAAAATGTCTTCTGCTTTTCTGTCTTCCAAGTATCTCCTTTATTTAGGTATGCCTGCATCACTGTCAGTCGAACGCTAGATGCCTTGGTAATGAATTAGAATTCAGCTTCCCCTGAGTATTCTGCACTGAACAGTTTTAAAAAAATATAATCATTTTAAAAGAATGACAGATTGAGAGCAAAAGCAGTTCCAGAAGTTTTGTATCCACTTTACATGTGACTCAAATCCAGGGTGTCCAGCTGGTTCAGACAGACCTTGCAATGATTTTCATCCTTGTAGTTCCTAGCTCCCTGGGAACGTGTTATTAAACAACCACCTGTTGCATGGTTACGTTGGTAAATGTATGTGCTATCCCATGACTGTGAAGGCAGCAAGGGTAGAAAATTTCAGATGGAATCTGGAATATTAGTGTTTACTAATACAGTGAGCCAGAGCCCTCTACAAATACATAGCCGTGGGGTCAGCAATCCACAAAAGGTGGCAGAAAGGTGACAAAATTTTCATGACAATCAGCAAGACCAGTGAAGTGCTGGGAACTAAGTCCACAAAATCTGTAGACAGGTATCTGTGAAAAGTGACATTGATTGGCTTTTTTTGGGGAGGAAGACTTGGTGGCCGTTGGGAATTGGTGGCTCCCCAGCCCTACGCTGATACAAGACAATACAAATCAGCTGAACAGCAGCATCTTGCTTACTTCTGTCTCCTGCTGGGTTTCTACTGGGAAATCTGATAAAGTAAACACAATCTAGCCAACCTCCCATGAAAGGCAGCAGTAAAATACCTAAAGGTTAATCCCTTTGACCATTTATCTCTATTTTTATTTCTAGTGCTGTGATCCTGGAAATTTTAATGAAACCATGCAGTGCAAAACAGCTCCTCTGCAGCTGTCTCAGGGCCTGGGATACTACCACAATCTCTTGAGACAGGTTTTACTATACAAAGTAAAAGACTTGTACATGGGAGGGAAGTCAGAACCCCGTGCACATAAGCAGGGAAAGAATAAGAGTATCAGAGTCTGGCTTTACAGGCTACATCAAATGGTGATGTCCTGGTTTCTGAAACAAGGGAGTTCAGGGGCCAGGCTGGAGCATGCTGGACTTGCACCAACCCATATGCCCAGCTTCCTCCCTACGGAAACTAGGCATGAAAGAGGGACAGGGTATCATCTTAGACTGGAGTCTAGACATGACCCTGGCAGACATCTAGAGCTGGGATCTGGCCAGAAACTTGGCTCCACAGTGTAGATAACATCACTTATTGCAGCAACCTATTATGTGGATTGTAAAGGTGCACGTATAGGGCAGTTATTATTTTAGCTGACACTAAAAATGCATAGCTTGGTTTGCTCCATGTCAGCTAGCTTGTGTGCTGACACTGCTAGAGCCATTTAGTAGTTTATGGCAACTTCCTATGTGACTTTTTGATTTACTACATATTCCTCATTCAAATTCCTACTGGGAAAGGAGCCCTGATAGCGTGTCAGACTTAAATCTGTCTACTTGTGATAGAAGTTTCATACTTCTGTATTGGTATTCCTTCCTAATAGAAAGACACTAACCTTTATTTGACTACAGCTCAGTTGCAACTTGATTCCTCAAGCAATAGTTTAAACCATTTGAAAAGGAAGTGTAGGCTATATAAAATGTGTGGAGAAGACAAGAGATGTATGAGCATGTAAGGCACATGTTTCATTAGCAAGATGCATTTTCATGGTGCAGCACACAGAGGATGTGTCCTCTGTGTGCAGTACACAAGGTGCCAAGCTCTGTGTCCCACAGGGACCATGCTGGAATTGGGGACAAGAACTTTGTTTCTCCTATAAACTGGTGTGTTTCCAGTTGTGTTTTTTTTTAGCAACAGCGTGTTCCCACAGAAAGCAAACTCTTTTCATGGAAAAATACGTACCCAAATCTTTTAGAATGGTTCCGAAGTGTGACCATCTCTAAGTTCAATAAATGGTGCTTTCCATAGTTACTGGTGGAATTTGCCTCAAATGAGTGGCCATACCTCTCAGATACTGTGGATTACTTATTATGGGACTTAAAAGAGAGATTTGTAAAGACATAAAGAGGAAGTAAGTATCTAGTTTCTGTCATCAGATGAAGCTATTCATTTAACTAACCTTCGTGCTCTTGTACATCGAAGTTTCATTTGTGTTCGTATGGCTGATCCTCTGTGTTGGTGTGGTAGTGCCAGTCAATCAAGCATTAAGTTAATTAATTACATGTCTTTTACCTTGCTATGTATGAGGCTCTATTTGGCATTCATGCGATATTCAGGAATGTTTTTAATTAGGCTATGCCATCTCTGCGTTTGAGCTGTGACAGTCTGAATCTGTTTGATCAAGAGAAGCAGCAAAATATGCCTGAGGTGACCAGTGCTTGGAGTGGCTCCACCCTGATTTGTTTGTGTTTTGAACTTGGTGGTTCATAATGCACTGAGCAGAAACTGGGCACTTTCAGAGAATTATTCATGCAACAGACACTTTATACCTCTGCCCCAAGGGATGGTCAGTTTAAACTGTGCCAGCCACATTATGTAGCCAAGAGGACGTTAATGGGGCTGAAGTCAAGTCATATGCCAAAACAAATAAATAAAATGAAACAATGTGAAAATATTGTTTGAAGAGTCATATTGACTTATCAGTACATGCAAAGTGAACCTCGATTTAAAGTCTCAGTTGCAGCTTAATAGACCCTGCAAACTGTACTAGCCGACACAAGACTGCATGGGCCCTGGGACAGCAAATTCCTTCAGCAACTTGTGCAACTTACCCACTTTCTCCTTTAGGAAGCTGGCCTTGGGTAAATGCCCTCACTTCTCATTGTTGCGAGCTAGTTTGTCTAGCATTGGTGATTGCTCCGGGATGCCAAGAGTGTTTTCTCAACACAGCGTAAGCAGGCAAATAGACTACTTGAGCTGGAGATCTGTACTGTGACTCTAATTTCCCCTATATCTTTTTGAAACCAGAGGAGGAAGTTTAGTATAAGACAGAGTTAGGTTTGTATTTCTGTGTACGTACAATCGATGTGGGTTTAGTATGCTATTAATAAGTGCCAGAGTGTTTTGTCTAGCATTAAGAAAAAGAACCCAACCACATTAACATGCAGTGTGTGTAGGTGAGCAAGAGATCTGATTACCTTTCTCCTCTATTTCTGGATGAAAATGTGGATATAATGGAAATAAAATGACTTGCTAATGACTTTGGTAATGCAGTGTCTCTTAGAAGGGTATTTAGACAGGGGTATGCCATAGTTGAGAAACAACTGAAATTGTGGCTTTTGGCACTTACTACTCCATTTTAGCCACTAGCTTCCATTTCTGTATTTACAAATTGCCAGAGCAATAACTGCAGCCTCAGTTTAGCTCACAGTGAGTGCCCAGGCTGAGATACAGGAGTCCATGGCAAAACTCCCTTTGGCTTCAGCAGGGCTCTAATTTCTCCTTCAGTATACAGTTCCTGGAATCGCTGAATGGCCCATAAAATGTTTTTAAGCTTTTAAATGTAAAACAAGACATAACTAAGACTAGACTGAGGACTGACTCTTAAAATGTGTGTGTGCACTGGGCATGTGAATGACTGAGTAGGTAGCAGTGCAAATATAAAGCTTGTAAGGGCAAATTACTAATTGTGTTCTTATGCGGGTTTTCCACCTGAACGTGAGATACTTCGATTGTATGAACAGGTCTGGCATCTGTTAGCTTTCTTTTAAACCTTTCAGACACACGTGCATTTCTTACACTTATTGAACCTACCAATCTGCTTTCAACTCAGCAATATCATTGCCAAAGCTTTTTTGTCACTCCAAAGAATGTCTGTGAGTGCCTTGAGCAAGTGAGTTGTGTATTAGATTTGACTGAGGTCTTGTTAAGAGTCTAGAGAGAAACAGCAGCTGTGGAAGGTAGTATTGTTCTCTGCCATGGTTGAAATTAAGGAAAGCCTTACACAATATGATGAAAGGTTTCATTTTAAGCAGAGGTTTATGTTACAGATTCCTAACACCTCTGGGGATTTCTGTCGAGAGATTGCTAATGGGAAGACCCTTTACAAAAGATCAGTTGTTTAGATTCACTCCTGCACTAGCACAAAACTTTCTTTTAGCATGCTAACACCTTTAGTGAGTGAAACCACTTTTTAGAGGAAGTTCATTAGCTCTCACTGGATTTTTTTCACTGGGTGGTTCTCTTTCGCCCATGTTGCTGTCTGCAGGCTGGCCTGCCTATTCTTTCAGTAGTGGAAAAATATTTTCATATGCAGTATGGAATGCATACACAGACCATTATTTTTGCTAGTGTGCTACTCATGCTGTGGATGTTTTTCAGTAAATGAGGGAGGAGGGTGCCAGCAGAGGTCAAAGGCTGAGCAGAAAAACAGGCTGAATGTCAGGGAGAGAAGAGGCATGCTTTTGGTCATGTCTGTGGCCCTAAAGTCCTGCAGAAAGGATGGGACAAGAAGCCCTTTACACTAGTGGGTACTATGTATGTAGGCAACAGGAACAGCAGCTGTTCCATAGTATGAAAATGGCCCCTGATGTATCTGGAAGACCTTCTCTGCAGAAATATGTGCTATCCTATTATTATTCTCTAGTATTAGCCTATTCTTATATAATTATCATATGTATATATAATCTTAACATTATCCTAATCCCTATAGAATGCTAATATTACCCTATTCTTATGCTCTAGCATCAGAGGCAAAAGGAGAAAGGGCCTCATGTTTTTGTTGCTGTTGCAAATGTTTAGCAGTGTTAAAGATACATATTAAAATACTCCTCTCTTACAGTTGTGTGTGTCTGATTCTGGCAGACGCATCTGCAATATCCATGGAATAAATATGCAGAGCAAGGCGGCATCTCCTCGGTTTGGAAAAAAAAGCAGAGTTAAGGCAGACCACATCTTTTGCAGAAGTCAGTGAGTGATTTAGCCGTATCACAAGCTTCTCCATTGTTCTCTTTCCTTCTCCAAAGGTTCTCTGTGTTTCAGCTCTGGGGTCTCTCATTCAGCTATGGTGCATTGTCTGTAAAGCCTCCTATTAGTATGGATTTTTAGCACTATAGTGAGCACCCTGGAGGGCGAAATTAAATGTAGATGATGACAGAGTGCTGAAACTCAGCAGAATTACAGTTTCAATTACTTGACTACAAACATGGATCAGAGACATATTCCTAAACCCTCAGTTCCATCTGGGTCTCAAATGACTTCAAACTCACATACAATTTCCTCGTTCAGTTGAAACCTGTCTTATTTCTGCTCATGGTCCATTTATTTTCCTGGGACAACCATTAAAGACGTTTAGTCTGGGAGGCACTAAGAATTGCTTTAGAAACATGAGCTAATATCACTGTTGGGAAATGATCTTCTGCCATCTCACACTCTGCGTCTCCAAATGACGTCTGGTGCAAGTCCAGAGGCTGAAATTAGAAGGTACGCCGCAGCTGCTTAAATAACCCAAATTCGTTTTGGATGGTTTCTCCAGGAGTATAAAACTGTCTTTCACTATGTTCATGATGAGCCAGCCGCTTCTGAGACCTCCAGGCACTGCTAGATCATAAAGTTATAATAATAGATATGAAATATAATAAGAATTGTTATTTTAAATGTTGACTAACAGTATGAGTGAATATATCAACTCTGGCAAGTATATCCAGATCTGAGATAACTTGTTCTGTTTTGTATGGTATTTAAGACACCATGTGTCTAGGCTGAAATGGATGGGTATTACAGAGTTTGGTCCACGCCAAAAAATAAACAAGCAATAAAACAAAGTATAGGCTCAAATACTCTTGTGGTAAGGCTAGTATAAATACTGAGTCAGGAAGATAAGCATATCAAAACATCAAGTTTTAGTGACATAAAAGTAGTTCTTTAGAGCAAAGACTTTGGAGCAATTCTCCAGCTTACCTCTCCCAGTGAAAAGCATGAGCCTGCCAATTATATATGAAATATCCCACCAGGCTGTACAAATTCTTATAGTGTGACCAGGCTGAAAGTCAAAGATAGTGTCAGATGTTGGCTGTAGCCTTTCAACAAGTGCCACATTATAAGTAGCCACATAGCTCAAGCTATTAGAGCTTGAGGTAAAGTGAGGATGTCCTGGGTCCATGCTATTATTTCATGTCACTAAGAATTTTAGGGAATATGTGGTACAGTTGAATGGAGGAGCTTCAACTCTTTCTGGTATGCTGCTCATTACAGAAATGGGGATTAACAGAGAAAGAATGTATCGAGCTAGTTAGAAATTGCTGAAAGGGTTATGAATGGCGGGCCAGAACTTCAGTAGGCATAAATTGGCACAGCTCAGTTCAACTCAGTGGACTATGCCTATTTTAAATCTGCTGAGATTCCAGCTCATTATATAGAAACCTGCATCCATTTATAGATCATAGCTAGAAAAGGTTAAAATTTAAGATCGCAGAAGTAAAGCATTAGTAGATAATACTACCTTTTTCCTTTTTTTTCAAGTATCAAAGTCAAAATGACCTTTAAAGATGACATGGTGTTTGGGGCACTCGAAATTTATACGTTGTTGCAGAATAAACCCAATATATTATTAGGAAGATAACATAGCTATATTTCTTTTTATTACAGTTTTATTTTTAACTACACTTTTACAAGAGACATCATAAAAAGTTAATGTGTCCGAGAATTAAAAAAAAAACAGCAACAAGAAAAATCTATCTGGCTACAAGCTCTTAGGCATATATTCATAACCACGTTCTTGCCCTATTTCATAGTCCAGATTTTTCCTCGTTAGCTTTTCTCTTCAGACACCTCAGCTCAAACTAAAACTTTAATTCTACACAGGAAGCTATAAAAAGTAAACATTTGGGCCTTCTCCTTTCTGCAAAGAACGGAGCTGTGCTGGAGGTTTGATGGTGCTCAACAGCAAGGATATAAGCCATTGCAGAGCTATTTTGTGATAAACGCATCCCTTGCCTTTCGACCTGGCTGAGTGAGAAATGATGGGGCTTTTGCCAGAAGGGCTTCATGGTGCAAGCGTTGTCCCACGATCACTTCTGCTGGAGCGGCTGAGGGAGGCAGCGGCTGGAGATACAAGCAACCACAGCCAAACATTTCTGCTGCTCGTTTCCATTGCTGCGTCTTCCGAATGCGGCACCAGGGGACTCCAGTTTTATGGCTTGTTTTATTGGTACAAACAGCAACTGCACACAAAGCGGGTGCACCACGCACGCTGCTGAGAGGGGATCAGAAAAGAGTCAAGCTCTGAAGAAAAAAAAAAAAAAACAAGAGAGAGTTTTGTTGAGCTGTAAGCTCTTTTGCGAGTTTATGCACCGCTCTGGCTTTTGAGAAGTAAAGCTGACAGGCTGATATGGTCCTGACGTTTTGATGTATTTTCTGATAGAGTTCAATAACAAAAAGGCCCAGACACACGCGGGTGGATTCATTTTTCCCTTGAACTGGAATAAATCAGGAGCAGCGGCATTACATCAAAGCCACGCTGGTGTAAGCAGCATTGAAACGAGGTTCATTTAGCAGCGCGATGCTATGAAAGATGTTATTTTGCATAACCCTCCTCACAGAAATGAATCTGTTCCCTTTTTTTTAATGCCACAGGAGAAGCTGTCTGTGATACTTGGCTAAAGACTTCCTATTTTCAGACTCCGTTGTCCGCTGCTTATGATTTTAACCCTTCAGACTGAAATTCTCCACGCGGGGTCTCTGTCTCGGGCTTAACATTTTTGCAAGCAAAGCTGCAGGTGAAGGTGAGTCAGCCATTTCTCAGAATGCAATTTAGAGGAAACATATTGTTTCGCCCCGGTTAGAAAATGAAACAGCCACCCTCTGAAACAGCTCTTTGATTTTAAAAATCAAAATCCCTGGTAGCACAAGGAAGCCTAAACAGCCCTGAGTGGCCCCACCTGGGGCCGGCCTGCCTCTGCCCATGGTGGAGGGGCTCCATTTGAGCTCAGCTGGTGCTGTTGGTTCCCTCCTTGGGGGGTGCTGTGGGTGGGCCCCTGCTTGGCCTGTCCTGCTGGCTGGGGGCTCTGGCCTGTGCCCGCAGCCTTGGCTGCTGCTCGGGGGCCTGGCTCACCCCCTTGCTGTGTCTGGGCCTGCTGAAGGAGCCCCTCACCAGCCTGGTACTGCTCTCAGGTATGGTGGGGCTGCATGCCCTGGCTTGTGGGCTCTGTGGGTCACAACAGTGGGTGCCATGTTTTCTTACCCCCTCTGAAATGGGGGGCGGGTAAGATGATGCTACTAAGGAAACTTCATTAAAGAGCAAAGCAGGCACAGGTTCAAAAAAAAGTTAAGGCTGCAAGGTTAAGCCCTCAAGAGCTATGAGATGCTGTTCTCAGCCTCTGTGAAAATTAATTGTTTGGCTAGTAATCCTTTTCCACAGACCTTGTTGGTCGCATAGCTACTTTTTCAGTATTTCCTTTCAATCAGGCCCATATGTGGCTGTGGGCCTGTGTTCAGGACACCCCACCCAAACCCTGCTCCCAGCACGTAATGGCTTCTCCTGGGGGGCCTGTCAAGGGTTTTCAGGGTTGTGTCTAAATGCGTGTGAGTATTAATCGGTTAGTGCTTGTGAGGGCCTGGAGAGGTGAGGTAGCACCTCCACCCTAATGGTGGAGAAAGCAGAGACTGTGCTAATGTTTTTGAATGTAAAATGTTGTATTATGTCTTTTTAAGTATCTGCTAAGGTGGGATATCAAGCTTGAAACTCTAGACTGAGCCTTTGGTTAGTGTGCTTTATAGAAATGTGTCAAGCTGCTTATTTTTATTATTATTACAGTATCAGTCCTGGGTTCTGCAAATCTGGTGCCGTGCATCTTAAAACAGGTACCCAGAATACAGTCTTCATACAAATATTGACCACTAGCTACCTGTCCTGGTTTCAGCTGGGATAGAGTTAATTTTCTTCCTAGTAGCTGGTATAGTGCTGTGTTTTGGATTTAGTATGAGAATAATGTTGATAACACACTGATGTTTTAGTTGTTGCTAAGTAGAGCTTATACTAAGTCAAGGACTTTTCAGCTTCCCATGCTCTGCCAGTGAGGAGGTGCACAAGAAGCTGGGAGGGGACACAGCCAGGACAGCTGACCCAAACTGGCCAGAGGGCTATTCCATACCATATGATGTTATACTCAGTATATAAAATGGGGGGAGTTGGCTGGGGGGCAGTGATCACTGCTCAGGGACTGGCTGGGAATTGGTCAGTAGGTGGTGAGCAATTGCATTGTGCATCACTTGTTTTGTACATACTTTTATCATTATTATTATTTTCTCTTCCTTTGCTGTTCTATTAAACTGTCTTTATCTTAACCCACTGCTTTTACTTTTTTTTTTTCCCTTTTTTTTTAAACTTTTTTCCCCCAATTCTCTCCCCCATCCCATGGGGGGGTGGTGGTGGTGGTATGAGTGAGTGGCTGTGTGGTGCTTAGTTGCCAACTGGGATTAAACCACAACACTACCTCTTTGAGCAACGTGCCCAGCATCACACAGAAGTGATTTGGCATGTGAAAGTAGGCATAAATGTCATCCAGTCTTCTGGACAGGCGAATTCAGTTTTCACAGGCCTGTGGTTTCCTGACAAGGCACCTGTTGAGACTTGGTATAGCAAGTACCCCCAAATGTTGGGTGCATGTTTCCTTTTGAGAGTCTCTTGTCTGAAGTTGTTGTTCTCTTATTTATTTATTTATTTACTTAAAGCCTTCTTAGGTTGGGGAACAGTTTATCTCTTGTTCTGTAAGCATGCTGCTTATAAGCCTGTCCTTATTGTGGTTGTGTAGAAAAAAAACTTTTAGATGAACAAAGAAATATGCAGTTCTAGCTTTCACATTAATATTTCACATCTAATCTTTCTGAAAGGCCTCTAAAAGCATAGGTCTTGTTTTGGTATACTGAAATTTCAAATTTGCACTTTATGGTGAAGTTCTCCAAATGATTTATATCCTGTGCTCTGGATTGCAGTGGGATCCCTGCCCATATATATATAATGGAAGGTATATTTCATCCTTTGTTTGTAAAACATGAAAGTAGCTTTTGGACCCAAATATTCACTGGTTAGAGCTGTAAAAAATAAGTTTTAATTTTTCTTCTTCTTCTGGCTTTGGGACTCTTTCTTAGATAAGAAGTGATTTCCATGAACAGAGAATGCATTTAATCTACTACCCTCAAGTGATAGGTAGTAAAAACTGGTACCACATACATACATCCTTATTGAACTATTTGAGCAAAACTTGAATATTTCTTGGTCTTTTTTTAGCTATTTTTTTTCCTGTTGTTCGGTAACAATACTTTTTTTTTTTTGAGTATTCTAAGATAAATCATTATGTTGGCTGGATGAACAAGCAACAGGGCCTTAATTAAAGAATGAATTTTGTGGGATGAAACTTGTACAGAAAATATATTCCTTTTGAACACCAAAACTATTTAATATCTGAGCTGTAATAAACTCTATTTTTCACTTGAATGCTGTGTCCTATTACAGTTAGATAAAAACAGCGGTAACCTCTGTTTCTTCACAGTATGTTTTCATAAGGGATAAAATTTATGTATTACTGGAAAATATTACAAGTAGGAAATTTATTGAGTTGTCAGTACAATAAGCATACTGAGCGTAAAGTCTGAGGCTTATGGCAATTATGTATGAAATTAATGTAGCAGAACTCAGTGCAAGACCTTACTGAAGATTAAGGTGATAGTTATCTTAAATACAGTTGATTGCAGTCACTCTCATTTTCTCATGGATTTCTCCCACACACTTGCTAGCACAATGCCCAGGTGCTCAGGCTAGGATGACTGGTGTGCCACATGGAGGATAGGGGATGCCAGCTGTTGAGCCCTCATTATGCCTTTGGGGTTCCCCTTCACTGATGAAGACAACTGCTTTTTGCACAGGTCTCTTAGATCTTTTTGGAGTCAGCAGTTGCATTGTATTAAAAAGCTCATCACAGAATTTCAAGATGAGACAGACCTTGTGGAGAAAGCTGTATTGGAGCCATGCTTCCTCTTCTACTGCTTTAGGACTATGAGGCCTTCAGTTTAAGGATAGCTACAGCCTGGCTGCAGGTGTAACCATCTATAACAAAGATGGAGGAAAAAGTCGATTATGCGCATGGTTAATTTGGGGCAGATGCCTGCTTCAATCAAGACATGCATATGGTCTGGTACCTCCAGCACATATTCATGGTCTGGTACCTCCAGCAATACAAAGGTAGTGTATTACAGTATGTCAGGTACCCAGATTACACCTCGTTATGCCAGATACCCAGTATAAAACTGGTCCCTTATCCAATGTCCTGAAAATCTAACAAGGGTGATGAGAAAAGAATAACGGGTAACTAAACATGGAAAACTGCGGTATGCAGGGGGGCGCAAACTGGTTCTCGGATCTTCCACCAAATCCATGCTTCTATTGGCTTCAGGCAGTATGTAAGTATTCCACGTTGCTCCAGAGCAAATCAAGAGAACAAGCAAGTAGGGCAGCTGCCCCAACACATTTGCAAGCCAACCTTCGTTTCAGGCTGGTCTCTTGAAAAGCTAATGTTTGCAAAGTGCTGTAATCCACTTGGACAAGATGTGGAGGCATGGCAGAACATGTACTATAGAACAGAAAATATTATTGATTTGAAGTAATAAAGTATCCTTTTGCATTGTACTCTTTCAGGAGACATTCCTGAGGGACTGGATAAGAGGGCCCTTATTAAACTGGCAGCATGCATTTTGAGATGAGAAATTACATATTTGATTCTAGCATTTGTATAAAGAAAACAAAAATCCCTGAGAGATCCTCAGAGATGGAAAAGGAAGGGAGAGGTCACTGGTATTATTACAGATGGGTCGTTCCTATTAAATGAAATAAAAAAGAATGGAAGTTATTATTGCAATTCTGTCTGACATGAGTTTCCTTTAGAGAAAATGATGTGGCTTGACACTGTAACCTGACATAATGCGATGTGATGTTATGAATGAGAGGTACCATGGGTAGTTGTAATGTATAATTTGACACACTACCTGTGCTATGCATGAACTGGCAGACAGTGTACTGTGGTTCACTGAGTACCCAAATTGCTTTCAAATGGCAAGCTTACCATGTCATGATGCACAAAAGTAAGCTAGCAGTTGTTTGGTGGTTCAGTCATAGACTAATAACTGTAGGCACACAGACACACTTTTGAGTTTTGGGCTGATGCATAGGCACAGGTGCTGAACTAAGGAGTCATAAAATACAAACTGGCATGTGAAAAAGATCTCTGCTACTATTATAGAGACAGAAGTAGAGCAGTGTGGCTTTTGTTTTCTGCCATGAGCTTGGAGAGAGCCAGGCTAGTCTGAACACTCCAACACTACTTAGCTAGCTGGGATATGATGAAGTGTGAAGATTAACTTTGAATCATTGAGCCCAAGTCCCCACGTTCTGACAGTTTTCCAGCATTCTCCAGCTCAATAAGAGCATGTTGTTGAAAGTTCATGAATTTTCTGGTAAATACTGCCTTTTCACCCAGAAAAGGATGGGAGCAGTCAGGGGTGCACTAATACGTGCTTTTACAATTAGCATTGCTGAGAATGGAAACAATTCTTTCTTATTTTTAAGAATGAGCACAAGCGAGAAATATCTCTATATGTATGAATGGGAAAAGAAAGGAGGGGAGAAAAAAATATCTGCATTCTATCGATCCCTTCTTTCTTGCTTCTGGCAAAAGGAGAGCTCAGCTGGATCAGAGGGAAGGAATGTCCAATATTCTCTTTAGCACATGAAAAAATTTTTTGGAATGTCCAATATTCTCTTTAGCATATGAAAAAATTTTTTCTATGTTAAAATAGGAATTATTTTGATATAAAGATTATGTAGACTTACCAACCAAGCACCAAATCAGTAAACACTTTCTCCAAAAGCAAAGAGTGTTGCTGATGTTACATGAACAAAATGATTTCAACTAATGAGCAGAAAACAGTGTGGTTGTAAGACGGGGAAGAGAGAACATGCAAAGAAATGTGTTACAAGATGAAATGGACAGGGGAGCATCACCTGTAAGGTGCGTGAAGGAGTTCTTCTGTAGCATTCAGCATTGATAGGGCTCCAAACTGGGTCCAGTTCTGGGGCTAACGATTGCTTGGCTAGCTTAACTTAATATAAGACTTTGAATAGGCAGACAGTGCTCCATCAGCTGGAATAACAATGGAGTGGGATCATCTAAGTAGCAGAAAAATCTGAGACAAGCCAAGTATGTTAGCATTCTCTGTGTACTTACACAGAGAGACAACCTGGGTCCATCTGGGTTTATTAGCTCTGATTCAGGGATGGCACTGGTAATTTCACTCCACCTCTGTCTGGTGCTCCCTGGTGCCCTAGGTTTTGGGTATAGGGCTGGAGGAAGAAAAATACTATTTGCCATCTGTTACAGCATTAGGTCAAATGGGCCCTAAAGAAATATAGGCTGAGATGCAAAGACACTTGTTCTGAGGGAGGCCTTTGGGATTGTAAATGTTGCTGGATCTTAGCTGACTGTGAGCAAAGTCTTTCATGGACCTCCTGCAGTTCTAGCAGTGTGGGACTGAGTGGTATCCACAAGGTTAATTAGCACAGGCTCTGTGGTACGAGAGGGGCTTGTGGTCTTAGGTCCATCTTTGTCCTGGGTATTGTGCAAGGGCATTGCATAGCAGTGTTCAGAAGTGATCATTCTCAGCTTAAAACAAGAGAGCACTCTGTAAAGTTAGAAATACCTCTTCTAGAAGGAATTTGGGGGGACATCATACCCATGATGTCTGCACTGTCAGGCAAAAACTGGTTGGCATCTAGATTTTCAAGTAGTCCTGCTGTAAAGTGTTTCCACTGTACCTTTCTCAGTTTTCCTCTAACAGCAGGTGCAAACTTGTGCAGTAGGTGTGTGGTGTCTTCTGCAGTCTTCATCCCCTCCGGGGGATGATGAATGACACAGGAGATATCCCCAGGTTCACACACCTGGATTTCTTTCCTAGATGCTAGGAAGGACAATGACATGAACCTTTTGACCTTTATCTTAGTATGTGATCAGAACAAGGTAGGGCATTCCCACCAGCCCCACACCAGGAGCTGGGTCTCACTTTGTAGATATAGTCATAGAGGAATTTCTGAGCTGGCCACAGTCTTTGCTTTACTGGATCTTTCTTTAGCTCATCTAGACCACAAGGGCCTCTGATTAATTTGTTGTGCCAGTATCCATGCAGGGTTTCTATGCTGGATCATATAAGAGCTAATTATTATTGTTACACAAAGTACATAAGTGATTTTTTGCTGCCTCTGCAAAGCATTTAAGAAAAAAATCCACAAATATCTCCCTCTGCTTGCCTTTTCAGAAATGTGTCTGGATAGTCTATAAATGTAGCTTGATTCACATGCACATTTTTCTGATTCTCTGGAGAATAAATGCATTGTTTTAAAAGTTGTAATTATGAAGCTGCGTTATTAAATAAAACAATAATTATTTCAATACAAATATTTTCAAAGCCAACAAGCATAAAAGAAATTAAAATGTTCTTTTTCTCCCTGCCTTGTCCAGTGCCGAGTGACTGGATTTCTGCCCATCCTGTGGTGATATGCATTCATCGCACATACCACAGCAGAGGCTTCTCTGCAGGCAGAGATATGGCAAACCAGAAACAATCTGTGACCAAATTTTTGATGGGTGCAAACTGTCACAGTTCTGTGGGTTTAGCGGCCAATTTAAATGCTTTCAGTTTTTTTGGCCCTGGGTTCATGAAAGTAATTGGGTCTGATGAGACAGATAAATTTCAACACCCTTCTCCCTCTCACCCCTGTTTTTTAGCTCTAGAGAGACTAGGGATGAGGCGTGTTTCATGTCTGAAGCACGTGGCTGAAGCTGTTTTCTAACTCAGTTATTGCTTAAGCTACACTTGGCATAGAACCTTCCATTGTTTCCACTTCAATCCAGTCTCTCTTGCTTCTGACTTTGTTAGCCTTTGGCAAAACCAGAAACGAGAAGGATCTACTGCGTTTGCCCAACTGGCTGCTATGTTGTAGAACTGCTGCTGTGCAGAAGAGGCCACACATACAGGCATGGCTCTTGCAGAGCTGAGCACTTTGCCAAGGATACATCAGAGAATCTGGACAGAGATTGGCCACGGCATGGAGAAAAAAGTTATGGCAGAGTCAGAAGAAAAGCTTTTGTTTTGAAACAGAAAGCCCAGTTGTGTGCCAGAGCAGACTCCATTAACTCCTATGGAGAAGGAAAAGCAGATAAAGTGCCTGTGTGTTTTGAAAAAAAACCCCGAAAACAAACAACGAATCCACAAACAGACAGAAATCCACTAAAAGTCAAACAACAACAACAATGAAAAAAACCAACCAAAAGTGCTTTCTCTAAGCTTAGCGATACCTCTTGAACATTTGTGCAGACTAAGGAGAGCTCTGGGTCATCTGTTCATGTGCCTATTCTTTTAAGACTTCCCAGCTGCTGCTCTTCAGTTTGAGATGAAGATATGCATCTGTGTGGTGGTGGCTTTTTTAGACTTGACCTTGAATTCACTGTCTGAGTTTTGAACTTTGCAAAGCTCCCTAGCTATTGGTACTCCTGGCCCAAGAAAGCTGCCTGGGCACGTGGAAAGCTTAACTTCTCAGCCAGCACCAGGACCTGATGGAGTTTGGATAGGGCTGGGTACCTGTGGTGCTGCTCAGACCAGCTGGGCTGGGACCCTGCCTCTGTTTCCATAGAAACTGCTCTTCCTCCAAACTGCTCTTCCTCCAAAGCTAAGACAAAGGTCCTCAGGGTGTGTGGGCATCCTCACCTCCAGGTAGCACCCAGAAGAATTAGTCTGACAAAGGGTGAATGCACTCAGCATTGGAATTGTGGGGGAGACATACAAACATCACTTGTGAAATCAGGCCAAAACCAGCAAATGGTTGTGGTGAGGAGAAAAGATGCACATATTAGAAATGTTAAAATGATTCATTTTGTAAAGCTGAATTACTTCATTTTGCTGTTAGTGTGGGGTTTTTTTTAAAGTCCGTTTAAACTTTTTGTTTCAGAATAGCTTTTAGCTTTTTAAAAAACTTGACCCAGGTAAAATGTGGAGAAAAGCAATAAGCAAAACTGTCATATAACCCCCAAACAAACCAAACCTTTCACATCTATTGTAACTTTTCACTTTGACTGCAAGTGGATCTTTTCCATTTCTCTCAATATCCTGTCCCCTGCCTTATTGTACACTCCTCCTACAAATCATACATATCAAAACTGGAACAATATTTTTTCTGCACATTTTTCATTTGGCCAAATAAGTTCTTGCTCAGCCATACTCTGTGATGTCTACTGTGCTGCTGCTCCTGTGGAGGATGTAGTGGCCTGCTACTGGCTCAGGCAGTGCTGCCTTCTGTCACTGTTACCTAGCAGGACACAGGACTCTGTCGAATACCATGACTCCATCCTCTTCCTTCACTGCAGGAAAACTCAGAACTCTTGCATTAAATCTCTCAAGCTGTTTTACTAGCTGTTTCTCATGTAAGGGTAAACATGAAAGAAGGTTTAGCAGATAGTTTTGAGAAATCTTGGAGGGCAGAAGATACTGTTTTTATTCCACTGACTATAGAGGGGAGGAGAATATAGATTTTAAGCCTCTGAAGTTTAAAAAGAATACTTAGATGAAATATTTTTGCAAAAGGGAGGTTCTTAAAACAGAAAAAATGCAAAGAGAATGCCCTCTCATTTTAGTTTTTGCTACTGTGGGTTGTGTGTGACCTTGACAGAAGATTATCTGATTTTTCAGGCATGGTGAACACCTACAGTGACTGAGTTCAGGTAGATTTCCACTTGTTTGCCATGATGGCAAGTCAGGACCTAGTTATTTAGAGCCAGAATAATCTGGAATTGAAAGCCACCTGAAAAGGCTGGCCTTTGAGTTGTATACCAGGTACAGAACCAATGAAGTACTTTCCTCAGAGAACTACCACATGGCCAGCATGTTGAGCTTCTTTTTTACTTTTATAGTGTAAAACATTAAGAGAAGGGACAAGAGCTGACACAGAAAGTCATTATTGCATTCTGTGAAGGAGGTAGCAACTGCTCTCCAACAGCAAACCATGGAAGAGAAAAATGAGCAGAGTACCAAAGTGAAAATTTTTACAATGTGATTTTTCTGTATGC
The DNA here is from genome assembly GCF_035582795.1 of Mycteria americana. NCBI lineage: Eukaryota > Metazoa > Chordata > Aves > Ciconiiformes > Ciconiidae > Mycteria > Mycteria americana. The sequence continues at coordinate 52,421,532 of NC_134366.1, forward strand.
TTATTTGATACCAAAATGTAAACATCAGGACCTGTTAACAATAAGTTTTAGAAGCTCTAAAACAAGACGGTTAAGGAAAGTTGAACTTTTGTCTTATGCTGTCCTTGACTTTGATATATTGTAGTAGTGGAGAGAAGTAATACTGTCTTTTGTAGTCATAAGAGTAATTGTATATATTGTTCTTCAGAAAGATTAAAAAATATTGGTGTAATTAAACTAGTTATCCTTTTTAAAGGTTCAGGCTGATGTTATCTATTGTAACTTGTATATTCTGACAGAGAAGCAAAAGACGCTGAAAGCTTATTCTTTGTCTTGCTGTTACCTGTAAAGCTTCTTTGTTTCAGATAATACTAGTGTGCACTTTTATGGTGTTCCCAGCCCTACTCTGCAAAATACTGTACAGTATTAAAACTAACAGATGTTCCCAGCTGTGGATACCTTTTTGTATTTATATTACTTGCCTACTGCACCATTTTCTCCTTCTCCTAGTAACTCACCAAAATGGAGAGTGGGACTGAGCTCCCATGGAAGTGAATAGTCAGATTCAGTCCTGAGCACGTACCACCAGCAGTCTGACAAGAAGTCAGCTGGGGAAGAGGAATGGCAGCAGAGGTTCACCTTCTTTTTTTTAATGAACAGAGAAGCTTGGTCATATCTGCAGAGGTCAACAGCAGGGTTGGGGGGGAAGGATTCTGCTGTACTGCAGCAATTGCGTTTTCTTCACATGTGGGCGTAAAGGGCACAGGATAGAAAGGATTCAGAAATACTCAACTTCTTACGTTAAAAAGCTCAGCAAGGGTTTGTTTCAGCCAAGCCAGCTATAAAGTCAGAGTGCTTTTGGAAAAAATAAAAAAATCCCCAAATGGTGTGAAAACATACTGAAAAAGCTTATGTTAATGGAAGAGAATTTTTTTTGTGTTTTTTTTTTTTTTTCTTCCAGTGGAAATGAATATGCATAAAAAAAATTAATCCTTGCTTAATGGTGTAAAAAGAGATGCACAGTCTTTCCTATTAAGTATTCATGAACACTGATACTGAGAAAAGGAAAAATGCTTGCTTGCTAGTGTATTGTATTTTGTACCTGATCAAAGGGCATAACCCCATGAGAACTTGAGTAACGGTTGTCATGATTGTTGCCTACTTGCTGTTGTCTCTGAAGCAGAGCTGCTGTAACATGGGTTCTCCTAATCCACTTCAGTGCAGAGTCTCTGGCTTGATTCAAAACGTTGCTGGATGGCATATGAGGAGCAATCACGTGATTAATTACTGAGGCACAGCTGTAATGGAAGTAGCCAACCGATAAATAGGTACATCAGCTGTTTCCAAAGTCCACACATGACTATGCCCTGTTAATATCAGTGACATCAAACTGAACCTCAAATAAATATATATGCAGTCTTTCTACCTGAGGCTTTCTGAATGTCTTCTAAAAGCGGATATTGTTTTTTCCTCTTCCTGTATTTTAAGGGAGATATAGAAAGTTTAAGTGATTTGCACAAGGTTATTTAAGTCCAGAAGCTAGGAAGATAATTTAGTTATTTCACTAAATCTACTTCTTAGATAAAACGCTCTCATCTACCAAAACTGATTTTTGCATAAAACATGAACGAAGAAAGGCATTATTGTTTTTGTGTCAAAGTAATGTATTCATATTTAGTGAGGGGGAAATATAAAAATCTGTCTTTTCCAGCTATTTGACTGACAGGCTTCTTCTGTGCTTTTAAGAAGTTTTATAACATTGATGTTTGATGAACTAGTGTGGTTGTCTGTGTGTGTATACATATATATATATATATATATGGCTTTCTCTACATGCAGGTGGAGAGCTTTCTGCACATGGAGGTACTTGAGAAATCTAACTACTGAAATGCTAAAATAATGGTGCTTAAATAATACTGAGGGGTCCCTACCCCTGCCCAGGGAATATAATGTAATTGAATGTAAAATTGCTACAATAGGTATAGATTATCATAAGAGTTGGTTCTTTCTTAAATTTATTGTCAAGATAATCAGACCTTCTGCATTGCATTGGTGGCTGTTTCCTCATGATTTTGTTGTTTTGCTTCAAGTTGGTGAGGAGAGTCTAAGACCAGGGCCGTAAGTTAATTACAAATACCAAAACCACATTGGTGACACTGGAGGAAACACAAAGAAGATGGAGGCAGTTTTTATCCTGAGTCTCTTAATACTCCAGTAACATTTTTCTTAAAACCCTAGATCCTGGAGATGTGTAATTGTGACAACCTCAGCTTTAAGAACAGTAACAAAAGAGATTCTACCCTCAAAGCTATAGAAAAAACTTCAATGGTGCAAATGCCAATGAGTTAAAGAATCAGGAGACGGATGAAAGGAATCCTATTTTTTGTGTGGCAGAAGAATATGGTTCTTAATGCTAATACTGGGATCAGCACTGGAAATACTTTGCTAGGATATGCTACTGATCCAGCGTAAGCAATAGATCTTTTGCAAGGGGTTGTGGCAGGGTGAGCAGCATCTCTCATGTAAGAGAACAGCAACATTAAAGGTCCTGGGAGAAATTATACTGGTGAAACTTGTTACCTAAAACCTGTAAAGGAAGAGTCTTCCCTACATTATCATAACAGTTCACTGGTGCTAAAGCAAGATCTCAGCGGCTGGTATACATATGTCTAAATATTTCAAGAAAGAAGACTTGGATTGATTTAACTATTTTTTTTTCAGAAAGAGAGGCTCTTGTACTCTTAAGAATAATTATTTTCAGCTTGGCTTTTAATGGATGACATGCATATGCACACAAAATCCCCAAGCCCCAGGGTCAGGGAGTAAGATGAATGACCAGAGTATAGTCTCTGTATCATAACTTCAGTTCAAGTAAACATTCAGACTCTTGAAATAAAGGTGACAGGAAGGGGAGAGCACAGTCTCCCTCGAGATCAGGACCTGGCCAGGTATGAGAAAGGTGTCTGTCAACTTTTTGCAGTCTGTTCCTTTGCACCATCTTGCTGCCAGAAGTGATGCACGTTTTTTTCTGCAGGGTCTTTCTAGAGCAGTGAGCCCATCTTGCCTTGGTGCCTGCTGGCTGATGATTGCTGCACCTGCGTTTCCTTAAATTAGGCACAGGTTGGCTGGCAGTGGTGTAATGGCACCCAGTTGACAAGAAATAGCTCAGGGACTCATTCTCTGTCCCAGGAATAAGCTGGGATTATTGAACTATTATTTTTCCCCCCTGATGTGATTGCTTTCTTCATGGGCAGCAGGAGAAAAGATGAAACAAGCTAAACTAGATTAAGGGATTTCCTCTTATTCCCAGCTCTTATTTTCATTTGTTCCTGTTGTTTCCCCCCCCGCAGTGCTGTGGAACTGCAGCTATGCTTTACCTTGCAGTTAACCTTTGAAAGAGAAATACAGGAATGTGGGTCCTTTCTCCAGCTCTGAGGGGAGACTGAAAATGCAAGGTTGTAGAAAGTAGAGGGAAATTAGGATGTTAAGGGCTATTGCTTATGGAGGATTTTGCCTTGTAGGTAGTAGGCACAGAGGCTGCACAACTATGAGTGAGGCATGTATAGACTTATTTTGCAGTGTGCCAGAATGGCACCCAAATTACCACAACTCAGTCCAGTCCCCCTGTATAAAACCAGTATGCTGGATGAAGAGCTGTTTGAGAGGAAGACAGTAGGAAAATGCATGTAGGGAGGTACCTCTTTCTTTTAAAATGTGACAAATGTGGGGTAGGTGCTGGTCATTGTTGCCTGTACATAGAATTTAGATATTTTGTCAGGGTGTGGAAGATGTTCATTTGGTTTTCTTTTCTGTCTGAGAAAGCTGAAAGCTACCAGTCTTGCTGAGAATGGCACTGTGCAGTTCTTTCCTTTCAACCCTTTGGGGTTTTTTTTGTTTTGGTTTAGGGGTTTTTTGGGTTTTTTAGGGAGGTGTTTCAATGAGAAAATATCAATGAGACCAAATAGAACAAAGGGAGGAGGTACCTTATGTCCTAATAGAATATTTGCCTGGATATTCTGGTATTCTGCTCCCTCAAAAGAGTAACTATTTTATCTCATGATTAGTTTGTATAAAATGCAAGCTTGACATTTCATGGTATAGTGCAGGTAATCAAGGGAGAGCCGAGAAGGGTCCTTTGTTTATCCAGAGCTGCAATTTTGATGGAACATATCTGTTCTCCACCAAAGTCTTGCTTTAGAACCATAAATCCTATTCAGAGCCTGGCCCCTGGTATTTTTTTCTGGACAAGAATGAGATACATTTGATAAGAAACTTGCGTGTGTGTGTGGTTTTACATAGAAAAATTAGAGCTGGATTTTCAGTCTTTTGAATGGGGAGAATACTTTTTCCCCATTCCTGGAGGCTGTGAAAAAGCAGTTTGGAATGCTGAAATCTACATAGAATTTTCTGCACATAGCTGAATGCAGCTCGCTTGGAGGCAATATCCATCTCTCGGGGGGGAACAAAAGGGAAAGAAAAGGACCTCTAGTTATCCTGCTGTCAAGTAGTAAAACACAAGTCAGCAGAAAGTGCCTGTGGTCATTACCTGTGGAAAAAGTGGCCACTGAAATTGCTGCCATAACATGGTCCCCAAAGCATGTCTTAGATATCTAGTTTAAAGCTAGTTCAACATGTCTACATGGTTGGCAGTCCCTGTGCACACTAGACTAAAAGCTGAGTTGTGGGACTTGTGTTCCTAGGTAATTCCTGTGCTTTGGGGAACCTTGTCCTGTGCATCCTTTTTCAGGCACCTAAATTTGCATTTTGTTTTGTGAAAGACAATGGTTAGTCATTCTCTTAAAATATTAATTTCTTCACTCCTTTTCCTCCTGCTTGTAATGCTTTGAAAGTCCATCCAGGCCAATTTGCATTGGTCCCTGCAAAATCAAATTGTTAGCTGTATACTGTAATAGAGCATACAAGAAATCAGTGGCCAGCTCCTCCTTGATTTAAGCAATTTCCAGTGGAATCTGAGGGATTTGTCATATTGTTCTGTGGGGCAGGATTAGGCCCCATCTGTGGCTAGATTTCGGGTTTCCAGCCTTCCAAGGGTGCCTAATGAAACAGCAGTGAATGAAGTATTTTAAAATGCAAGATGAGTCTGTTCTCTTAAGAGTGCTATATTAAAGAAAATTATTCTGAACGCACATGGCAGGGTGGAGTGCCACAAATTATGGTCTTCCACTGTGGAAATAAATAGCAAAACAATAGGAGCTGACCAGACTTCACTGTCTCAAAGCTTAGTATTTTTCATCTACCTTCCCATCTCCATTAGATGCAGCAATTAAAAAGTGGGCCATGAAACTGTTCAGACATAGAAAATTAAATAGAGCTTTGAAGACATCACTTTAAGTGTCTCTCATCTCTAACAAAAAAAGAAAAACAAAGGTGACCATTTGATATTTGGCTGCAGAACAGTCTGAAGGTTTCTAAGGTGTGTGTCAGCCTCCTGGTACAAAGTGTTTCAATTTCTGTGCACTTTCCCTATGCGTTTAACCCTTTGCCTGCTGTGTTGCCAAGCATTTCCCACACAACTGCAGTACAGGTTCCCAGCTCGCTCTTTCCGTAACCTGATCAGCACAGACAAGGGCTGATGGGGCTTCAGGGCACTGACAAAAACTCGCAGCTTTAATCAGCAGACCCATGGCTGTAGCTATGGAACTGCTGCTTATTCTTTACAGTATTCACCCAAAGGGAAAAGGATTTGTGTGAGTCGCTGCCGCTGTTTTCTTTCATAGCTGAAATGAATTCTGTGTGCTTTCCCTCTTCTGTTTAGACTGGCTCCTCTGATGCTGGGCTGTGGGATCTGAAGAGTGTTTGGACTGCAAAGCGCATTTATGTTTGCAAGTGCTGCAGAGAAAGACTTCCTTCTGAGGACCTTATAACGGGCTTGGGCTCAATAAGTGTGTTCCAGCACTCCGCACTGCAGAGACCCTGAATTGCTTTGCTGGAGTCACCTATAACTTAATGTTACTGACTAACGTATGCCTGGGGCACCTCTCTGAGCCCTGTGTTTACAGCTACTTTGGCCCTTTTTCCCCGAGGTAAGAGGCTTGCCCCACACTTACAAGGCTATAGATGGATTTTATTGACCCCAAGCTGCTTTGTTACTTCCTGTCTCCCACCAGTTCTTATTTCTAATGCTCAGGCTGTGGCTGGTGTTCACCTGGGTTGCCATGGTTTAACCCCAGCTGGCAGCTAAGCCCCACACAGCCACTCACTCACATCCCCCTGGTGGGATGGGGGAGAGAGTCAGAAGAGTAAAAGTGAGAAAACTCGTGGGTTGAGATAAAGACAGTTTAATAGGTAAAGCAAAAGCCATGCACGCAAGCAAAGCAAAACAAGGAATTCATTCTCTACTTTCCATGGGCAGGCAGGTGTTCAGCCATCTCCAGGACAGCAGGGCTCCATCATGCGTAACGGTTCCTTGAGAAGACAAATGCCATCACTCTGAACATCCCCCTCTTCCTTCTTCTTCCCCAGCTTTATATGCTGAGCATGATGTCATATGGTGTGGAATATCCCTTTGGTCAGCTGGGGTCAGCTGTCCCGGCTGTGTCCCCCCGCAACTTCTCATGCCCCCCCAGCCTACTCGCTGGTGGGGTGGTGTGAGGAGCAGAAAAGGCCTTGACTCTGTGCAAGCACTGCTCAGCAGTAACAAAAACATCCCTGTGTTATCAACACTGTTTCCAGCACAAATCCAAAACATAGCCCCACACTAGCTACTGTGAGGCAAATTAACTGTATCCCAGCCAAAACCAGCACACTAAATTTATTGGCCTAATTTAGAATTCTAACAGGTGGCTTTAAGCTGTTGTCTCAAACAGGTGGGGGAGTGCCAGGGTGCAGTGACCTGCCAGTCAGGTCTGTGGGAGCAGGGGCTCCCTCCACCCAGCACAGGCAGAGGTTGTCCACCTTCAGCCCTGATACCGCAACACACCATCTCGTTTTATGGCTCTCCTTTGGAAACCTGCCGGCTGAAAGGTAACTGAGCTGCCTTTCTAATTTTCTGCAAAACTTTCTAAAGCAACTTGTTCATGCTGTGGGCCCACAGAGATCACTGGTAAACTCGGGTAGGGAGAAGGGAAGGGAGTTAATTTCACAGTGTTTTCTCCTGAATGGTAACAACTGAATTAACTTCTGATATAAAAATGAACAAAGTGGTATGTTTATAGCTATAAGACTCCCGATGACGATGCTATCAAAACAATTTTCTTTTTTTTTTTCTCTCCTCTGGATTTTTTGACACACCTGGTGTGAGCTGCTCTGAATCCCGGCTCATTTCAGCATGGGCTGCAATAAAGTTACTGGGGGGAAAAACAGCAGTAAGATGTTAGTGCTGATATACAAATAGCCTCATTTGTAGACTTGTTCCAAGTTACCTCCCTTGTTGCTTTCTATTGTTTGACTTTTGTTTCTTGCTTCTGAGATTTCTGTTGCTATTTCAAGATTTTCTGCAATGTGGACTCTGTCTTTGATCTTGTTTTGTTTGTTCTCAATGTTTTTGCAATCCAAGCAGAAGCAAATTGTATTTGGAAAACAGTAAGTTTGAACCTTTCAGTGATTGCTCATTGCTGCTAGAAATTCAGAACATACTTTTTTTTTTTTTTTTTATTTGGAATACTGCTGATTCTTGTACAATGTATGAGAAAGAACTAGACTTTTTTTTTAAGTTTTTTTTATCTGTGAAGAAAACTACAGCATTAATTGAAAGACTTACTAAGTGAAGCAGTTTCAACTGGCAGTGTCATTTGATGATTGTCATTGTTCTGTTCTTAATTCTAGGAGCCTAAAATTAGACCACTAAATCCAGACCTGCATCTTGGTCTGGCATGAGTTTATTTGGGGGGATGCTATTGCAACACTAAAGGCTTTTATTTCAGCTGTATTGCAGAGCATTTAATTTTTCTGATAGTGGTGCTACTAAGTAGATTCCTAAATAAGGATGTAGAAACCTATCAGTAGGCACCTATTTTTCTAAAGTCTTGGACAGAATTGTATCTCTCTGAATGTATGTTAGTTATTTCCATGTAGGCTAAGAAAACTTTGGTGGTTTCTCATTCCAATATTTTCTTTTCTGTAAAAGTTGTCAAGAACCTTTAATTCCCTTTGAATGTAGCCTGGGAGATCTAGTTTTGTTAGTGTTCCGTAACTGTGTACACTACAAAATTGTTCATGTCTGATAGTATGAAGTGGCCTGGGATCTCAGCAGAGCTAAGGTTCCAGCCATATAAAGTCTTAACTACATCTGATATTGTTATATATAATATTCCATATTATGAGCAAGCTCCCATGGTAACGGCCATGTTCCAGAGAAATCTGGAATGAAACTGTCCTGTAATTAAAAAGTATATTCTTTACATTCTTCTGTAAAAGGACTAATTCCCTTTGGCAGCTGATAGATTGAACTGCATGTAATTTGGGAGATAAAATATAAAAAAAAAAACCCTGTAAAATGGAAAGCCTTGTAGTCATCTCCTCACCCTGATGATAAAGCTTGGAAACATTTACATTTGTTGGATAATTTTTTTTTTTCTTTAGTTGTGCTTGCTTTATTTGTGAGGAGTTTTCATCTTGTTTTTTCTGGAAACTTCAGCGATAAGAACTGTTCGTCGTGGTTTGTTTATCTTGCAATAGACTGAAGGAAAAGGGTAGCATTATGCTTTTATTCCTTTAAGGAGCCATCAGTGTGCTATGCATGACTTCAAAGGGTAGGTAAAAGCGGCTCAGAGTGAAATGAGGTTACAAATTATTTATCATTTCCCCTTTAACCACTTGATCTTTGACTTGTGTTTGTTAAAGCCTATTAAACATCAGTGTTGAGATGTTTTACAAGATGATATTTGCCATAGATAGACATCACTTCTTTTAGTTAAATTGTGTGGCTTACCAATGCAGCAAACAGATATAGTTGGTTATAGTTATCTTTATTTTTTCAAAGTGAGAGAAAACAAGGAAGGGGAAGGGAGAGGGGAAGAAACCCACACAGCCCTGAAACCTTAAGGACAGGTGGCTAATGTACCTCTTTCACCCTTTAATTAAGAAAGGACACTAATAAGGGTTATGACCAAAGGTATTAAAATTCTTTGTGGGTCACTTACAACAGCTTATTCAACAACAAATTATCTTTTGGAAAATTATCTTTCTGGAAACTGTTTCTTTGCTATCTTGCTGACATACTGCATTGAAACATGATTTTTCTGCAGAGGAAAGAATTTTGAAGGTGGAAAGGTAGAACTTCACCATTGCAGCAGCTAAGCTAGCTTCCCAGGCCAGCTGTCACAAAACATTTAAGTTTGTTTACAGTTAATTTGGGGGGGGGGCGGGGAGCTGCCTATGCTATGTTCACTATTGACAATGCCAGCAGAGACTCCATGTTGTCAAAATGGATGGAAATGATGTTATCACAGAGCTGGGGCTAGCGGTGGCTGCTGGGCTTTGCCAAACTGTGGGGGGGGACAGTGCTCTGAAACAGGCTCAGATGTGGCTTGTACCCTTGAAAGCAGCAGCTTGTTAGCATCACTGCCAAGTTCTGTGGAGCAAAATGTGCAATTTAGGTGCATGTTACCTAAAACTATTGTACTTTTCTGTGGACAACTTGCATATAATGTTATAAGTTGGTTTAAAGAAAATTGGCAAAGATTTAATGCTTAGATGTCTCAGGCTGATGTTTCCTATAACTGAAACCTGACTGCCTCAGAAAAAAAAGTCAGACAAGGTGAGTGTCTTGCATGCACTTAAGGTGTGATGCTGGGCAACTTGGAGGTCTCTGGAAGGTGATCCCTGTGGGTTTGTAGGGTTTGTGAAGAAGCTGGTGGAGTGAGAGCTAGGGACTTGAGATACTTGAGATTACTTTGCAGAGGAGCCATAGCAGGTGTGAGATAGAGTAGCTTTTAATCCATGATTAACTCAATTGAGGTTGCAGTTTGTTCCAGCTGGGGGGAACAGACGTTGCTATCCTTGTCTCCAGTTAAATACAAGAGCATTCCAGGCCTTTGACCATGACAGTCAAGTCTGGGCACCGTGTAAAACAACAGCCCATTAGCCATGTCTGTATTAGCTGTGGGATAGCTAGTCCTAAACTAGTCATCTTTTTTTTTGCCTCTTTTTCCACAGAGCCCCTCTTGGGTTAAGTCAGATACTGAATGTACCAGTGAACTGGCCAACATAAAGTTAATACACTGCTTCAGAGCAGTCTCAAATCAACCTGTGTTTCTTGAAAGACATAGGAGATGTTATTCATACACAGACACAACTATGGTAAAAATCAGATTTACCAGTTGGTTCCATAATGTATTTTTCCAGTCCTGCAAAAGCCTTAAGTTTATAAAAACGATGCAAACTTTCCTCCCACATGTATCTGGATTACCAAATTACTATGGGCCTTCCTTAAGACTATGATATCTGTTCATACTGGAAAATCTAGTCAAGATCAAGGCTGCATAAGGTTAGCTGTGGAGCAAAGATGCAGTAAGATGTTGTCCTGCTGCTACAGAGCAGGCATTCTCCTGCAGTGTATGGGAATTATTTTGTAATGAGCTACAGCTGGGTACCCTAGGCTCATCCAGCACAGGGACTGAATTATCTGTTTGATAAATACTTTTTAGACTTTATCAGATCATATTTAACCACTGGTTCTATGAAAAGTTTGTTTACCCAAATGAGGCTTCTTCCTCTGGTTGAAAAGTTTATATTGGTGAAACCCTGAATATGGGTATGGATTTATAGCTCATAGCTTGTTTGTCTTTCCTGGTAGGAAGGACACACTCAGAGAGAAAGGATTATAGTTTACCCCTGTGCTGGCATAAGTCTCTTGATTCAGACTAGTAACCTACAGGAAAACAGCGCTGTGGTTTACCAGAAATCATGAAGTATTTCATGGTCAAATAGGAGTGATTCACTTGGTTCTGGCACAGCTGGCCTTGAAACCAAGTTTTTATTCACCAGTTTTCATCTCAAGACAGTGACAATCCTAAACTGGGATAAAAAGCTATCCCCCTCCCCCAGAAAGTGCAATTAAAATATCACAATATTTTGCTTATGAAACTCAGTGTGCTCCCCAGGATCCCTGACTGCTGCTGGGTGAAGCTGACAGGGGGTTGACAGTTTTGCTACTGTTAATCAGTGGGGGTTGCTAGTGAAGCTAAAAGGATTATATCGGTTTTGTTCAGCAGCTTCGTGGGCTCCTGGGGTTCCCTGGTGAGTGGGAGGCTGTCCTGGGAATCGCAGGCTGGAGTCAGGCAGCTGGGAGCTCAGCTGGCTCTGAAACCTGCAAGTCCTCGTATTCAGCTCCTTATTGCTGCAGAGCCAGGTAAATAAACAGTTACAAACAGGCAGATTTCCAGCCCTGCCTCTGCCTCTGTTCTGTCAAAAAGAAGTGTTTCTGTGAAATGTTAGCGTTTGACAAATTGCAGTTTTATGATGAAATAAAGATCAGTTAGAAAATTTGTTGTAACTGGATTTTGATCTTGCTTGCATCTGACTTTGGAACAATCTGCTCTTTGGATGAACAGGCAAAACCTACAAGTTTATCTCTGCCTGAGAAGCAATCCATAGCAACATGCCTTTTACTCATTAGACCTTATTAGTTTGAGTTTCATGCTATATTGACCACAGACATGTAGCTCCTCGCTGTCTTGGAAAGCAGACAAATCTCTATTCGTAACTTACTGTGAGATCTTTGGCAGGCGTAGTCAGTGAAGGTATGCCATTTCTCTTGAACTTAACCTGCAATACCCTGTGCCTGTACAGCAGTGTGTCTGTGTTCACGCACACAAGCAAGTGCGGATGCTCGTGACTTGCTGCACGTATGGGAATAGATGTAACCGTAACTGTGTTGCTTCCACAGGCTAAAAATGTTGTGATTTTCTTTTTAATTTAATATTCTCTTTTAATTTCTTTTGTTTAAAAGCGGAATATTTCAAAGTAAATGTCATTGTTCATATGGCTCTTTAAAGCATTGCTAATCTACATCAGCATACCTAAATTCTATTTGAACACTCTTTTAATCTGTGAGTGATAAGTTCTTATTTAATCAGCTAGTCTGCAACAAATGGCCTGGAAAGAAAATATAATCCACTGGAGCTTCCTTTATAGCAAAACCTCCCTAAAATAAAATGAGACTAGCAGCAAGAAAGAATGTAAGTCCTTTCCGTCATCACTGTTTATGCTAGACTCTCTCTTTTATTTAATGTTTGTATGTATGGAATTGTGTGAAGATAAATAGCTTAATTTTTGGTGAGAAGATTGCTGGGTTCTTGTAAAAGCTCTACATTTCTAGTAAGTCATTCAACTAACTGTGTTTTGTTTTGTGTCCGTAGCTATGTACCTTTGCTAGCTGTTCAAGGCTTTCATAGCCCCAAGGTCTTCTGGGTATTCTTTTGTAGTATGAAGACTGGTTATTTTAACCAACATTGTCTTGGGCTTCTGTTCTTTGTCTTGATACAAAGTTTTCAGGAATTGCTGCAGATGTATACTTAAAGGGGAATATAAAAAAAACAAAAACAAAAAGCCACCCCAAAACAAAACCCAAACCAGCATATTCTTGAAATTTTTCCCAAAGATTTTTTGATTTTGCAAGTGGTGTTTTTAATGCTGATCTATTGAAGCCAATATCTGAATGTTCATCTGCGATTTCTTGAATGTCTGGAGGAACACTGGAAGTGATCCCTCAGCAACTGATCAACAAATTGGTAACTTTGTTCTATGACCCAGAAAATGACCTAATCCATTCTTACATAGATTTGTTATCTCTCCAGTACTGACAAAAACAACAACAAAAAATATTATATTTTTCAGGGAAGCAGATGGACATTTTCTTTCTTAGAAAGCTGGGAGTTTTCTGCTGAAAACACACCATCCTCCAACTGTGCTAGAACATTTTCTGTGCAAGAGGAAAGGAGGGCAGGTAAAAGACAACATCAGGACCTGAAATGAAGCTTTTTCTTGAAGACAGTTCAGTAATCAATCAGAATCACCAGCTGGTTAAATTTCAACTTGTAAAATGAGGGATGAAACAATGGAGTCCACCTCTTCAAAAATTAGTTGAGACAGGTTTTTTTGATGGGCAAACCTATGTCCTTTTTTCATTCCTGTGACAAATGGAAAAATCTAAATTTTGCTTTTTACACCTGGCTTCAGTGTTTCATCATTGTCATGTCCTTGAAAACTCAGCTTTCATTTGGAAGAAGGAAAAGTTTCACAGCTGTTAGGAAACAGTTCCAGAGACAAAGCTCACTGAAAACAAACTAATTATCATGAAATATTATTTTTCTCCAAGACATTTGGATGTGAGAGTTACCCAGCTCTTGTCTCTTGGGCCTTTGGTCATAGCAATTTTCTGATAGTGTTTTGTGG